>NW_020954557.1:44540491-44747506 GCF_900497805.2 Vombatus ursinus | reverse complement strand
CACACACACACACACACACACACACACACACACACACACACACACACGCAAACCTCACCATTGGCAAGCCAGTAACCTTGTACTACTGCCCTACTGAGTTAAACTGGTTTTTCAGTTTATAGCCAAGTTTCAGGAATTTGCCCATGCACATCCCTACTTCTATCACTGTTGCCAAGCTATCTCTTTAAGTCTTAGAGAGCCTGCTCTTTAAAGATCTCTTATGAGGAACCCTTGTGATACTCAATTTTTTAGCCTCACAGGATAGAATCTGATAGAATTTCAATCAGAGGTAGCTTGAATTTTCAGAAATTAAGATGGCTATTGATATCATGCTAGATATGATATCAATAGCCATCTTAATTTTTGAATTATATCATTTGAATATATTAATATTTAAAGTTACTTTTCTTTTCCATCATGTTTTCTTTTCTATTCTTAAGGATAAAATTGATAGAGATAATGTATAATTTCTTCTCCTTCTTCTCCTTCTTCTTTTTTTTTTTTGGCAGTCAGGGTTGAGTGACTTGCCCAGAGTCACACAGCTAGTGTCTGAGGCCATATTTGAATTCAGATCCTCCTGACCTGAGATACTCTACCTACTGCCCCACCTCACTGCCTTTGAAAATGCATGGCATCTTGATAACATTTTTTACAGGAAGCAGTCTATACAATCACCATTTCTGAAGAGTTTAGCAGAGAGAAACCAGTTGGTACAAAAAAGAAACCAAAAGAGCCTAAAAATGGCCTTAGCCATCAAATACTTGATCTACTTGCTAAAACTGAGGGAGGTGGTGGCCAAAGGCAAAGACAGTTTAGTGTAGATACCCATTTGTAAAAGCCTTACGGAAGGAAGTAGTAAAAGGTCTTGAACAGTATTGTCTCAGAAATAGCAAGAAATGGTGGATAGAAAAAGAAATTTACAAAAAGCTTGGTAAGAGGCTCAATTTAACCAGATCATCGAGGGAACTTAAGGATAAAAATAAAAGGACAACAGACGAAAATGGTGGGAATGGAGGGGGAAAGGTGTGTATGTGGGTGGGGGGTGGTGTCGGGGATGATAAACTATAACAAGCTCTTTCCATCAATAACAGTGCAACGAATACATTTAATATGATATTAAAGAAGAGGCATTACCATCTACTTTGCTGCTACACCCTAAGATAATGGGACCTTTCCATCTGACTTGCAGCTGAACCTTCCATATATATATATATAGTCTCTCCTACTAGAATGTGAGCTCCTTGAAGGCAGGATCTGTCTTGATTTTCTCTTCATATCTCCAGCAGGTAGCATGATGTTTTGCACATAGTAAGCCCTTCATAAATGCTTTATTCATCCATTAATTTTGTTTTTGGGTTCTAACATCAGTCATGTGCTGCACACAAAAGTAGAAATGATGCTATAAACTAGAAAATGTATACACAGAGGAGATCCATGCTGGAGGCAGCACAACTTCCAGGCCATTAAGAGACTAATTTTCAAGATACCTGAAAGAGAGCATGATGCCAAATACTTGGAAAAAATCATGAGTGGTATTACTACTGAAAAAAGACACTTGAGAAAACATCAATAGTTACCGACCCATATGCCTGTTTTGCCACCTTTGTGAAGTTTTTGAGAATAATTTGCATATTCCTCAAGGGCATCCTTGATGGAGGTATCAGAAAGGAACGGCAAACCTTTTAACATTAAATAATCTACAGCTGGCCATATCTTTATGGTCAGACAATTACTGTGCCTGTTTGTTGACCAAAAAAAGCATTTGATTTGATTCTATAGAGCCAAAGGCTGCCAAATGACTGTCCTCCAACAAGGGCCCTCTCATCACTTCTTTCAAATCACCACGCAGTAGCACAGTGTGCTGGGAAGAGCACTGGATTTGAGGTCAGCAGAGTTGGGCTTCAGTCACTCAACTTCTCTGGTTCTTGGTTTCCTCATCTGTGAAATGAGGGGCTTAGACTACATGCCCCTTCTAGCTTTAAATCTATGATCCTGTAGTCCTAGGAAGCCTTGAGGGCTCAAAGGGAATAACTTAGCTCATTGACTTTCTGATTGTATACCAATCAAGTGAGATATAAAATACAGAAGGAGCAGTTGTGAATGGAGAACAGGAGGGGTAGTTGTATAATAAGACCAAGTTCGCTTCCTTGGTAACCATGTTACATCAAGTAATGTATAAGTAGGTAGGTCCCCAAAACACTGAGCAGCCTCCCTGCACAGGATTCCTAGGAGCATCTGGACAGAAGTCAAAGCAGGTTGAGAAGCTGTGTCAGGGTTGTGATCTGCACTGTTGGAAGGAAAGGAAGATAACATCTAATAGAAGTGGCCCCCTTCACAGCTGCAAACCAGGTCTAGTCATCCATTTTTAGATAACCACAGAAAAGATCTTAGGCATAATTTAGTCCAGTTCTCTCATTTTGCAATTAAGGAAACTGGGACCCAGAAAGGTTAAATTCATTCATTCAATAGACATTTATTAAGTCCCTACTATGTGCCAGGCCCTGTACTAAGCATCCAAGGCTAAACAGATAATGAGTGTCATAGCTAGTACTATATTCCAGATCTCCATGAGTCCATGTGAGTCCATGACTTTTCTTTCTTTCTTTTCTTTTTTTTTTTTGGGTTAGGCAATGGGGTTAAGTGACTTGCCTAGGGTTACATAGCTAGTAAGTGTTATGTTTCTGAGGTCAGATTTGAACTCAGGTCCTCCTGAATCCAGGGCCAGTGCTCTATCTGCTCTGCCACCTACCTGCCCCTAGTCCATGACTTTTCACTGAATCCTGTTGTCACTTGTAATTTAGCTCAGTTTTTTTTTTTACTGATGCCCTGATAAATTAGCAGCATCATTTGTGACACATTAAGATGAATGAATGACACTGTGATTGAATTAGGAAGCCCCTTGCTATGGAGCTGAAATAACCATTTAGAGTCAAATGCTTAGTGGATGAAAGTACAGTGAGACCAGTTTTGTACCACTGGATCTCAGGGGTGTTTGAAAGATCAGAGGAGAAAAATGGATAGAGAGTTGGTGCTAGAAACTGGTTGATCATAAAGGAGACTTCTTCTAGCGCTTTAAGAGCCATGTTCTTGTGTACCTCAGTTTACATAATAAATGTGTTGAAAATTTTTAGATAAGCAAGATCTAAAAAAATTAAACCTGTTTTCCTACTAACTCTCCTTTGTAATTTCAGGAATTTTTTATCTTAATTTCTGATTGATCTTCATCTTTATGTCTTTGAACAAGTTAGCTGTAAATTTCTTTAATCCGTAGCCTGTCTGTCAAGTCGTTAATAATGTAAATATTCACCTTAATATAGTTATAAGGGAAAGAAAGGGGAAAAGAATCTATGCTGCTATTTAAGTGATTAAGTGAAGGAAGAATACTTTTATAATGAGAATAATTGTGCCCTAATGCATCTATTTTGTAAGTCTGGAATTTTTCCATATGAGATTTTGTTAAAGTAGAGATATATAGCTATGTACTTAGCTTTTATAGAGGTTTCTTGGGGGAAGAGGGATAATGGCGGGTCAAGCTAGATGTATGGGACTTAACTTGAATTCATTCTTAGTTCAGAGTTGGGCTGAAGGGGAGATTCTTCAGAAGAAGGCAAATTCTGAGTTGAGGTTCAAGAGATGATGGGAATATGGTTGGAAAAGTACATAAAAGAGATTGTTCAAGATATGGTGCACCTTGCACAAAGTTTAAAAAGCAAGAAATAAATGGGAGCTGAGGTTTTTCAATTAACAAATGATCAAAGAAGCCAGTCCAAATGATAAGAATACTACTACTAATAATAATAGCTCACATGTATATAGTGCATTATGGTTTCAAATGCTTTCCAATGTATTATCCCACTTCATCCTTATAACAACCTCGTGAGCTAGATAACCACAATAACAACAACCATATCCAACATTTCCATGGTGCCTGAAAGTTTATAGAGTGTTTTATACCTATTCAAGAAATATGTGATCATTCATATAAATCTCAAGACAACTTGTGAGATATTATTATCCCCATTTTATAGCTGGGGAAGCTCAGGCTCAGCGAAGGTAGTTCCTCAAAGAGCTGTGAGAATCAACTGAGATATTATATATTATATACATATGTATATGTAAATATATTATATACATACATACATACATACATACATACATACACAGAGGCCGTCTGGTACAACCTCTTCAATTTTACAGTTGAAGAAAATGAGACCCAAGAAAATAAAGTGACTTGTCCAAGGTCTCATTGGCAGTAATCATCAGAGGTAGGATTTTAACTCTAAGACTTCAGTAGGTGTTCTTTCTACTATATTATACTACTTGCTTCACTTTATAAACCTTAAAAGACTATATGAATGTCATTATTAAAACTCTTAAATGTTAATAAATGAAGCTACCAGTTGCTGTACTCTAAAGTACATTTTTTTATCCATTTTTTTTATCCATTATGAGAAGCAAGCAAAAACTTGAGAATAGATGGAACCATCAATAATTTACTAAAACAAAAAATTGTTTTTCTTTCTGGGTTTATGTTTGTCAACGGAGGTCTCCGTTGGAGTGTCTTGAGAATCTGTCCTTTAAATTTTTTTTTTCAGCCAAGACAAGGTTTATTAAAACATCCGTCATATTGAGCAGACTCTTAAGGAATCTGAGAAGTGGCTAGATTTTAAGAATCTCAGCATTTCTCTAGATTGTAAGAATCTGAGCATTTGGCTGGATTGTAAGAATATGAGTACCTTAATGGACACAAAATGGACCTTATACACAGAAAGACTGTGGGAGGGATCTAGGAGTGGCCAAGTAGTTTGCGGGAACTGTGAGGTAATAGAATGCCAGGGACCTGGACCAAGTGGCCAAGGGAGAATGGAGACTATCTAGAAGTGCCAGGCTGGATTAAGGGTAACAGAGAATTGGGAGATTGGGTGTAGCTACAATGAAAGGCCAGGTGATAGGATTATAGTCTCAGGCAAATGCCAGAGATTTGACCATGTGGGAAAGTCCAGGGTTTTTCCTTTCTGGGGTCCAGATCCCAGCCCCATCATTCCCCCTTCACACAAATGGGACCCAAATTCTTTTGGGGTAAGGGGAGAAGGTCTTGTTTCCGAAATTGCTTCCTGCTGGTAAGGGGTGTAGAGCTGTCCCTGCCTCAAAGGGGTCTCAAAGAGGAGATTGACTGGAACCCAGCACAGGCTGCATCCAGGGAATGATGGGGGGGACATTGACTGGTACCTGCTGTTTGCTGCCAATTGTAGGTGAATGGCTTGTAGTCTGGAAGACACAAATCTGACAGAAAAGACTGCAGGGCCCAAATGATAGGATAAAACATCCTTAGCAATGTTTGGATTCAGATAATTCAGTTTTCCAACCATACTGTATCAAATCCACCTCATAGCCAGACTCAGGAATAGCCAGGTGGGGGAGGGTGAATTCGAAGGTGAGGGGGTGGGGAAGAGTGAAACTCTCTTCTCCTGTGTGAAGGGTTAACAGATACCTTCTTGACTCAAGGAAAGGGAATGGGAGAGAGTAGTGATCAGGGATGTAAGGGGGAGTTTCAAAAGTCCTTAATGATTGATCACAAAACCTCTGGAATCTGCTAAGATGTGTTTTGCTGTTCTAACTTTTCCTTGTAACCTCCATGAAGGAGGATCCAGGGGTTTTATAGGGAAGGGAGTAAGTAAGCATCAGGGAACCAAAAAGCACCTATAGTTTTCCCAATTCTCTAGCACTGAGAGAATTGACAGAATTGGGCATATGCTTCTGGATAGGGCATCTGTCCTCGTCCTCTATGCTGTGGAAGGTGTACCCAAGTCCATGGCCTCAAACTGACCCAGTGGACTGAGAGCCTGAGAGCATCAGGCCGAGTACAGGACAACCTTGTAACTATCTGCCCGAAAAACACCTCCAAGCCTTCCTAGGTGCTTGGAGAGAGACCCCAACTGCGGGGCAAGGAAGAAGGGGTGGGGCTTACATACCTTCCAGTCTTGGCTGGAGAAGAACTTGGGGTTATGCAGTTTTCCTATACAGGCCACCAAGATGTTGAGGTTTAGGGGTGCTGGCACCCCAAAATCACAACATGTGAGTCCTGCCTGAAAGAATTCAACCCAAGCTGCCTTTCAGCCAAAGGCAAGGTTTATTAGAACATCTGTTATATTGAGCAGATTCTTAAGGAATCTGAGCAGTGGCTAGATTTTAAGAATCTCAGCATTTGGCTAGATTGTAAGAATCTGAGCTTGTCCTTTAAATTATTGACACAAATAAAGATGGTGTGCTGATCAGAGTTACAAATAACTTAAAACTGGGAGAGCATAGTTAACATGTCAGTGTGAAAAAAGATTTAGATAGGCCAGAATGTTGTCTCAAGCCTATGAAGACAGAATTTCATAGGGATATACTTGAGTTTAAAAAACAAAAACAAAAACAAAATAACCTCATAAATACAGAGTAGGGAAACATGAATAGAAAAGCAGATTCCTATTTGATTTAAGGAAAAATTTGCCACCAATTAGAGATATCCACAAGTGTCAGGGATAGTGAGTTCCTTTGCATCAGGAATTCTTCAAGCAAAGTCTCTGTGACCACTTATCAGGGATATTGTACAGGGGATGTTTATTCAAGTATTGCGGTGAAATCGATGTCCTCTGAGATCAGTCAACAAGCATTTATCAAGTACCTACAGTGTACCAGGTACTATGCTAATAGATAGGGATGCAAAAGAAAAACAAGAGACAATTCTTTCTTTCCAGGAGCTCATGGTTGGGAGAGACAATTTGCAAAAACTTTGTATAAACAAGATAAATTGAAGATAATCAACAAAGGGAAGGCTCTAGAATTAAGGGGACTGACAAAATCCCTTCTGTTTCTGAGATTCTATGATAGTATCTTCCTAATATCAAGTGTTACAATCCAGGCAAATGTTTTTACATAACACTTTCTTATCAGTTAACATTTCTACCTTAAAGTTTTGACCCTAAGAGATTTGCAGCTGCATAAATTGCCTGACAACAGGATTCTTCCAGGTTTTTTTAATAGTCTCACTTTCATCTGTGATTATAAGTGAAAATACACTTAGATTTTCAAAAACAATTGATTTTATCTAGGCCATTTGTTCAGCAAATTTCTCTAATTCTTATGTAGTGATTGCTGTAAATAATTTCAAAAATAAATTTCCTGTTACATAGCTTTTAGAAATTATTTGGTGAAGTAAAGTCTAGTTGAGTGGCAGCATGGCATAGTGGATAGAGAATCAGGAAGACCTAAGTTCAGGTCCCACTCCACTTATCTATGGGTTATGTGACTTTGGGCTATGAGTTGTGTTGGGGAGGAAAAGAAAAAAACAAAAAACAAAACTGTTCCTGCCCTCAAGGAACTTACCTTTCATCAGGAGAAACAATATGTACCCATACAAGTAAATACAAAATATGTGCAAAGTAAATACAAAAACTTGGAGGGGACACTATCACCTGTGGGAGGGGGATCAGGAAAGGCTTGGAGGTAGCTTTTGAGTTGAGTTGTGAAGGGTACTAGGTGGTGGTATAGAGGAAGTACATCCCAGGAATGGGAAATTTTGTGTCCTAGAAATGACAAGAAGTTTGTAACATAGAATGGATTGAGGGGAATAATGGGAAATCTGGCAGAAAGCTAGGTTGGAGCCATATTATGGAGAGCTTTAAGTGTTAGTTTGTGTTTAATCCTGTAGTCTATAGGAGGCCACAGAATCTTCTTAAGCAGGGTAGTGACATGTACAGACAGCTTTAGGAATATCAGTTTTGCAGCTATGTAAAGAATTAACTGGAGGAGAGATTGGAGGCAAGGAGCCCAATTAGGTGGTTGTTGCAGTAGTCAAGATGAGAGATGGAGAGTCTAAACTAGGTTGATGATTGTATGAGTAGACAGAGATGAGAGATGTCATGGGGGTAGGATTAACGGAATTTAGCAACTGATTAGATATGTGGAATGAGACAAAATGAAGACATTGAGTCCAAACATATGAACTTGGGTGACCAGAAGGATTATGGGACCCTCAAAATAAATTGGGAAGTTAGGAAGGAGTTGGTTTCTTAGGAAAAGCTAATGAGTTCTCTTTGGAACATACTGAATTTGAGATGCCTATGAGACATCTGGTTTAAATGTCCCAGGAGGCAGTTTTGGATGAAAGATGAAGTTTAGAAAACTATAGATATGCCTATCTGGTGGGAATCATATGCATATTGGACCCATGAGTACTGATGAGGCCATTGACAGGATGTAAAGAGAGAAGAAACCCGCCTAGGAAAGGGCCTTGGGGTACACCCACAGTTAGGAGTGTGATGTAGATGAGACAGCAAAGGAGACTGACAAGGACCAGTCAGAAAGGGAAGGGAATTAAGACAGGAAGGGAATTAAGAGAGGGTATTATCACAAAAATCCAGAAAAGAGAGGGTGGTAGACAGTTCAAATGCTGCAAAGAGGTCAAGAAAGATGAGGACTAAGAAAGGCCATTGGATTTGGCCATTAAGGGATCATTGGTAATTTTTAAGAGAGCAATTTAAGTCAGATGATGATGTTGAAAGCCAGTTTACAAATAGATAAGAAGTGAATGAGAGAAATGAGAAGTAGAGACAGTGTTCCCCCCCACCAAGAGTTTCCTTGTAAAGGTGAGGAGAGATACAGAACTTTAAAGGGGATAGTGGGATCAAGTGAAGATTTTGGAGAGGCCAAGGCATGTGTAGGCATCAAGGAAGGAGCCAATAGATAGAGAAAGATTGAAGATGGGGAAGGGAGTGATTTCAGGACCTGGAGAGGATAGGATCAGGGTTGCAAGAAGAGTATTGAGACTGGAGTAAACGAGGAGAGTGTAGGGAAAGCTAACATTTATTTAGCACTTACTATATGCTATGCATTGTGCCTGAGCACCTTTACAATTATATTGCATTTAGTCCTCACAACAGTACTAAGAGTTAGGTGCTACTTGCTCAAGGTCACTCAGCTATTAAGTGTCTGAGACTAGATTTGAACTTACATCTTACTGACTTCAAGCTCAGCCCTCTATCCACTGTGCCACCTAGCTGCCCGAAAGATGTCAGGGGGTTGTGTGATATAGAAAAATGGAGAAGCTCAGTGTGAATGTGGTTTCCCCCCCTAGTAAACTATGAGGTGAGTTCCTCAGCTGTGAAAGTCAGGGGAAGTAATGATATAGGAAGCTAGAGGAGAGGAGAGAAGATTTATGCAGCCTGCCATGGGGAATGTGATAGAGAATTAATTATGGGGAGAGTATGAGAATTGGACTGCCTTGCAAGAATGAGAGCCCCATTGAAATTATTTAACATAGATTTGGAGTGGTTCCTTCCAGCATGCTTGACTGATTTCCAGAGCCTTGGTGTTTGTTTGTTTGTTTTAATCCATTAAGTGAAGGTGTGATCTCTGAGGCTCCTTCTAGCTCTAAATCTAGAACCTAAGTTGACAAACAGTCATCATTCTGCATTGGTAGGACTTTCCTTACCAGAAGTTTCCTACACCAATAAAAATAACAAGTCTAGAGGAAAAATACTAGATATCAATTTATGATAAACATCATTTAAATAAACATTTTGCAGTTATTGATGTTTTGTGTGTGTGTGTGTGTGTGTGTGTGTGTGTGTGTGTCGGTGTATGTATTTTTAAAGGCTTCATATCTCAGGACAAAATTTGAAGGGAAAAACCAAAATAGGGATCAAATATAGGTTACCCATCTCTTTCCAGGGTGCCTGAAATTCCCTTTGTTGGTCCTTTTTTTGGGTGTATCTTTTCTCAGAAAATCTCAGTTAAAATGCAAATGTAAATATATTACCTTGGAGTTAAAATACTTTAAGCCTTAAACACTCATAATTAGCAGGTATTCGTTCTCTGATTAGGTGAGAATAGATATTTTTACTTCTGGACTGGAAAGGAAATAGGTCAACATTGAGAAGAGTTGAGGTGGATCTGTAGCAGAGTCCTTGGAGGCTTTTGATGGGGGAGGGAGGGAAAAAGAAGGGCTCCCAGAAGGGAAGTGGAGGCCTGCTAAAGGCAAACTTAGCAATTTTGCCAAACCCTAATCCTTACAGCACTAAATGAAGCACAGTTAAAATATATACTTGATGGGAAATAGTCTAGAGATAGAGTTGTAGAGCCCATACTATTAAAATGAATTTTACGTCATCATATTCAACTGGGTTGTATAATAATGATGTTCATGGAACATCATTTACCTCTCTGACATACCTGCTACTTGAGCAAAATAATACCTTTGTGGATGAGAACTAAACATAGAGGCATTCTTTCTTTTGGAGTCTAAACAGAGAGAGCAAGCCTAGAAAATAGCATGTTAAATTCACATGTGGATTGTTGGCAAGACTACAGTTTAGTTTTACCCAGTGTATTTCTGATACATTTCCTAAATGCTATTTTCAGAAAAGGGGGGAGACTGGTAGTCAGCCTGATTCAAGTGAGCAGTGACTCAGTGGCTTCAGAAATGGCAGTTGGGGAATTTGAATCCTAAAATAAACCCATACATAAATTGACCAAATATTTTTCAGCAGCGAAGTAACCAGTAGCAAGAAGTAAAGCTTTATTGTGCGCTTTCCATAAGTGCCTCAGCTGGTTGGGCTGATCATGACCATGCTGCCACTTTCCATATCCTTGCCGCTGCTACTCCATGTCCTTTGTTGCTCCAGTGGCCAAACACATGTAGTAGTACCATGGGGCACAGAACATGTCCCCAGGTTACTAAATGCTGCCAGATGTGGTTAGGATGAATTGATTTAAATGAGTATGATTTAAATAGTTAACTTTACCTGTTTTCTTTTGGGTTTTGAGTTTCTTTCCTATAGTAAAATGCATTTTTAAAATGATTCCAGTCATGTCTTCGGTCCTGTCCTACCTCCTTGTGCTGGGGCGGGGCGGGGGGAAGACAGAAGGGAAAGAGGATGGATATTTGGTTCATTGAACTCTAGTGCTTTTGACTTTTCCCATTTTGGCAAATAATTGTTAGATGCAACTGATTTAATTATCTTAGTGAGAAATGTTTTGATTGTTTAAAGCTTAGGTGGATCTCACAGGTAGGAATTTTTAGCTGGAATTATGAATTTTGTCTGAGCCTTGTTTATTTCAATGCTTCTAAAAGAAAAATTTTTCTTATTTGGCCTGGAGAAGCCAATAGTTTGCTGCTTCAGCAAGCTAACCTTGCTATATAAGAACTCTTTTTTTCCTATTTGCATTTTATCACGTATGAAGCAGTGGGGTAAGTCCCTATCTACAGACAGATACCTGTTCACTTGTTTTTCATAACAAAATATTTATTGAAGTAATCCATTAAAATTATTTTCTTTTTTTTTTTTTTGCTTAGGCAGTTGGGGTTAAGTGACTTGCCCAGGGTCACACAGCTAGTAAGTGTCAAGTGTTTAGTCTGAGGTCGGATTTGAACTCAGGTCCTCCTGACTTCAGGGCCGGTGCTCTATCCACTGCGCCACCTAGCTGCCCCAAATTATTTTTATTTTAAAGGCAGATTACTTTCACTTGAATCAATTGATTGTTTAGTAATTGTTTTTCATTGTCTTGCTTGTTTTTCTGTTGTTTTATAAATAGGGATAAAAACTAGAGCTGTGATTTCACGGGTGTAGAGAACTCCCAGATAGGGAAATTCTCTTTGCTGATATAGGTCAGCACCTTCTTTGCAACTTAAAGTCTTGGGGCAGGTGCACTTGACCATATATCCAGCAACTTAAAAAAATACATATATTTTAATAACTTTCAGAATTATTGGTTTCCTTTGCAATCTTATGTATTTTATGTATTTTAAAATATTGTTCTGAGAAGTTTATAGGTTTTACCAAAGTGTCACAGGAGTCTATGACATAAAAAAGGTTAAGAACCCTTGTCTTAAAGAGTTGCTTTGAAGTTAAGCGACTTGCCCAGGGTCCACAGCCAGCATGTGTCAGTGATAGGACTGGAGCCCAGTTTTTCCTGGCTCCAGGGCTGGCTCTTTGTCTACTATGCCATGATACTTTTTGAGAAGTTAAAATAAAACATGAAAAATTTTCCTTACCTTCAGATTATCAATATATATTTTAAGTTACTAGCATTAAAATAGAAATGAATTTAAGTAGTGTGAGTGTATGTTTATGTACGTGTGAACTTGGCCAAACTTCAGTGCCCGCCTTAGTAAAAACAGAGAAGATTGGACTGTCTCTTCCAACTCTAAATCCTATAATCCTAATGTTTTATTTAGAAATGTGTTGGTCTGTAGTAAGAGCAATAGAGATAAAAGTAGCAACCTTATAGTTGTTACTTTTAATCCTCAAGATTATTAGCTACCTGTGAGGAAAAGGGGAATAAGTTACTTTTTTTTTCTTTTTTTTTTTTGTTCTTAAATAAATGCTTTCTAACAATGAATAGGCTGGTATGTAGTTATCAAATTACTTTTTCTCGTGTATCAAATGCTAGAGTCTTGGAAAAGCCACATATCTGAGAAGTAGACAGTTTTCTCTCTGACAGCTAGGAGGCCTTCCCTAGCAGAGTTGGGATAGTGGAAAACCGAGGCTGC
This sequence comes from Vombatus ursinus, assembly GCF_900497805.2. Lineage (NCBI taxonomy): Eukaryota > Metazoa > Chordata > Mammalia > Diprotodontia > Vombatidae > Vombatus > Vombatus ursinus. The sequence goes on along the minus strand of NW_020954557.1, from coordinate 44,734,968 downwards.
CTAGAGACAGCTCTGCCACTAACTGTGTGACCTTGAGCAAGTCACTTATTTATTCCCTTAAGAGACAGTCTGATCATGTTTAAATGGAGAGAAGGACAAGTTGGACCTGATGATCTCTGAGGTTCCTTCCAGATCTGAATTTCTATGAATGAAACTTAGTAGCATCCTGTACTATATACATAGCCCATTTTTGTTTCTCATAGCCACTAAATGATGCAGTAAAAGCTTTGGCTCAGGAGTCAAAGGATGAGGATTTAATTCTCACCCCTTATACTTCATACCTGTGTCACCCAGAGCAAGTGACTTGAAACTCCCTCATCTTACAAATGAGGAAGTTGGATTCTGAGGATCTTTTCAGCTCTAGATATATGATCCCATGAACACTTGACCTTTTTAAACCTGTTTCCTCAAGTATAAAATAAGAGAGTCAAACTGAGCAGCCTCTGAGGTCCCTTCCAGTTCTAGATTTATGGTCAGTCATTGAAGAGCAGGGAATTGGAAATGTGTTGTTTCCTGTGGTTTGCCTTCTTTGTGGGGAGGAAGGGGTGGGAGAAAGATCCTATGGGCCAAACCCAGGGTGAAGGTCAGGAGGACAAATGTACGAGGTCTGAGCTTGTTGGGGCCGCAACGGGAAGGGAAATACCTCTCAGGAAGGATTTATAGTTCAGTTGGGGGAGGGAGTACTTTTAGATTCCCCTGGAACCAACTGCTTCTGCAGCCCTAGACATTCATAGCCACTGGCTTCTCTGGGATGCCACTCTTGAGAGAGAGAGAGAGAGAGAGAGAGAGAGAGAGAGAGAGCGCCTTAAGACAACCTCTGAACAACTGATTAAGACAATTGAATCTTAGAATCACCTTGTTGGCAAGTTACATTGAAGACCATTCCTTCCATGCTTTGCGTTCCCAACACGATCAGATTTGTGCATTGCTACTGGCAAAGTTCCCAGCTGCTGACTTAAACACTAAGTACGTTAAATTTCTTACATATATACATATATCTATATAGTGGTGTGCTAGTAATTATTTAACAATAGGCTTTGGGGGTAGTGGTGGTGGGTGGTGGTGGTGTGTGAATGCGTACAGAACACACTTTTAAGTTTAATCTGCTTGTTTAATGTTTTCTCCATTGCTTTCTTAAGTCTAGACAATCAACAAAACCATAAATCAAGCCATGGTTTGTGGGTTGGCCAATTTTTGAAGTGTAACTGCTCACACTGAAAAATTAACAATTATACAGCCATTTCAAGCTGACTCTAGCACTCCCCACCCTCCATCTCTATATTATACTGAGTCCTACGTCTGTGCTAACACATATTAGGCTGCCAACTGGGGCAAGAGTTTGCTAGCTTCCAAGGATCCTAGGAAATGGGAAAGAGGCTAAGATCCTTTGACCCTTTTCATTCCCCTTCCCTCTTGCCAGCCTCCCTGTCCCCCATTTTCCTTGGTAATTCCAGACCCTTTGAACCTTTTAACCACCAGGGGTGGGGGAACAGGATTGGGCAGGTGAATGGAAGGATGAATGTATCCCTAGAATCTCCATATTCCTTTCTTCTTGTGTAATGTTGAGGGAATTTTCCTGTAGAAACAATATTATAAATGATGTTGATTTTTCAGACTATGCCATCAATCTTTAATGTACTAAAACTCCTGTATGTTTGCAATATCATAGTTTTCACACCTTCTATTGTATATATACAACATTTTATTTATACTGTTGGTTAATGAGCTTGTCTGAGAACCTAACCCCCATATATAACATTGTTTCTATGAGAAAACATGTCGAAGTTCCACACAATTGACTTGCAAACACATTTGTGGAGTGCCACTATTTGTAAATTGAGGGTTTCCTGCATAAATTAATTATTCAGCACCTAAATGTTCTGCTCCAAAAATACTATCTAACACGTGTTTATTATTTGGTGGGAAAGGGGAAAAAACGAACAATAAGACACAATTCTGTGTACATAGAAAAAGTAGTATGGAACAGTTGAAGGGAAGAGCTCTGGGGGATATGGGTTCATATCCTACCTCTAACCCTTGTATGAGGCTGGATAAGTGACCTACCTTAGTCAGGCCTTGGTTTTCTTCTCTCTATTATGAAGGAGTTGGACTAGATAATGGGTTTTTAACATGGGGTCTGTGAACTTGTTTTTTAAAACATTTTGATAACTATATTTCAATATATGGGAGTCAGGAAGACCTGAGTTCAAATCCAGCCTTACATACTTACTTGCTATGTGACCCTGGGTAAGTCACTTACTCCTATTTGCCTCAGTTTCCTCACCTGTAAAATGAACTGGAGAGGGAAGTGGCAAACCACTCCAGTGTCTTTGCCAAGAAAACACCAAATGGGGTCACAAAGAGTCAGACTGAAAAGGAAGTATACAGAAGTTGTCACAGGGATCTATGACACATAAAATGTTAAGAACCCTTGAAATTGATGGATTCCGAGGTTCCTTCTAACTCTAGCTCTGTGATCCTATGGCTTAAAACTATGATGACCAAATCTGAATTTTTGCAAAGTTGCTACTGATACCAGAAGTTTAATCTCTCTCTCTCTCTCTCTCTGTCTCTCTCTCTCCATCTTTAGTTTGGGCCTCAGTTTAACATTTTATGTAAAACTTCAAATATATACTCAATAATAGCTGCTACTCTAACTTGTTTAGGCATTAGGAATGATAATTATAATCTGCTTTAGGCTATGAGCCAGAACAATTTCAAAAGGAAATATTCATTCTCAGTTATAGAAGCAGAGCTCATAAATTCCAGTTGCCAGGTTGCTACTTGTGGCTGAAAGTTTCAGGGTGGCAGGGAGAGGGGGAAACTGAGGCTGGAAGAACTTTTATGTGTTCCCAAATTATCTACCACCAAACCTAGATAGTGCTGACCTCTTTGATTACATGGTTAGGCTGCATCACGAAGGTCATCCTTACTACTACCAAGGCATAGCAGTTGAGGTGACGAGAACAGGTATGAAATGTATTTGATTATGGCAAAGCCTTAGAAATAAAATGGTCTTAAAGCATGCATATTGCCCCTCTCCCCCCAGCAACTGAACACATACTTGATTTTCATGATGTATAACCTTTCCTTTCACGTATCATCAAGAAAATGCCTTAAGAGACAGGTCTGATACCACTCTGCAGAAGCCTACTTGCCAGCTAATTTTTTTTCCTAAATACAGAAGAGGAAATGGAATTTGCTTACTGCATATTCTGTCTCTAGTCATTCTGATGTCTAAAACTGTCTTGATGGTACATGGTGAAGTAGAAAATCCTCAAGGTGACCAAGCCGGAAATGCTTTAAGATCAAAGCCAACACCTTCAATGATACTGCACTTGGAAATAATTAGGTACATGTGATCTGTAGAGCACTGGTGTGCTTTAAGCTATTTGAGCTGCTCTAGTCTGCATTGGCTGAAACTTTGGGCCACATTATCACTCCAAGAAGAGTGTGCTGCAGTGATGTGGAGGTTACAAATGCATAAATAATCACAAGGAGAAATCTGTCTTCAAGAAGAGGCTGTGATCTCCACTCTGTTGAGGCGAGATGAGTTTCCAGCTTCTTCCAGTTACACCTTGCTCACAAACAGGAAGCAACTGCAGGTTAGGGCTTAGCTATCATTTGAAATTTTTGTTGTTTCACAGGATGAAAATCCAAACAAGGTATCACAGGTTTAAAATTAGATCTTCTGCTTCTAGTTTGGAATAATTTAACAGAGACAGTTTCTTTGTACTGGCTATGTGTTTTGACTTTTTAATGGAAAAATCAATCAAGGGGGAATAATTTTAAGAAGTGAGATTCTCCGGCGTAAGGATTGGAGTTTTGTTTCTTACAAAGGAGTTGAGGAAAACTCACCATAAAAAGAATATACACTAAATTGTAAACTCTTTAAAGACAGGAACCATGTCTTACTCATCTTTATATCTCTCTCTTTGTGCTTAGCTCATAGTAGTAGATGCTCAGTAAATGCTTGTTCAGTTTAATTGAGAGAATTCATCTCCATTATCTATTTGAGAACACCAAAGAAAACCAGGGACTTGCCCCTCCCCAGCCACCCACCCTATGACCTATTGGGCCTCAGAGAAAAATCAGAGCTTTGAAATATTTTCAGAATTGGTTTCTCAGTCTTTTTTCCTTAACTAAATGAATGACAAATTTAACAAACATTCATTAAATGAGTAGTAGGTATTGGCTCTTCTGACCTCCATTCTCAGATTTCCAGGTGCCAATTGGATATATCAAAAGAGATGTCTCATCTTAAATTCAATATATCCAAAAGAACTTGTTACCTTTCTCCCCGAACTCTCCCCTCTTCCTAACCTCCCCATTACGGATGAGAGTACCATCATTATCATCATCATCTCTAGTGTTAAAAGTTTACAAAGCACTTTACAAATATTAGCTCATTTTTTCCTTACAACAACCCTGGGAGATCAGTGCAATTATTGTCTCCATTTTACAAATGATGAAACTGAAGCAGACAAAGGTTAATAACTTGCCCAATCACATATCGGTTAAGTATCTGAGGCAGGATTTGAACTCATGTTTTGCTGATTCCAGATTCAATACTCTAGTTGTATATTCTAACTGTCTCCAGCATCCTTCCAATTACTTGGGCTTGGAACCCTGTCTCTTATCCCCAACCCCCATCTAGTCAGTTGCCAAGTCATTTTTACCTTTGTAACATCTCTTGTACATGCCCCCTTCTCTCTTCTGATGCTGCCATCATCTGGTGCAGACCCTCATTGCCTCATACCTGGACTTTTGCAGCAGCCTTCTGGTTGGTTTCTCAGTCTCGTCTCTCTTCAGTCTAGTCCATCCTCCACTCAACTGTCTTCCTAAAGAGTAGGTCTGAACATATTTTCTCCACCCTTACCCCCATTCAACAAATTTCAGTGGCTCCCTATTACCTACAAAATCAAGATCAGTATAAAATCCTGTTTGGCTTTTAAAATCTTTCATAACCTTCTACTTTTCTAGTCTTCCACTATTACCAATCCCCCATTTCCCCCATGTATTTTGAAATCCAGTGACATTGGCCTCCTTGCTGTTCTTCAAACAAGACTCTCCTCACTGGCCGTGAAAATGTCTAGAATTTTCATTTTCCCCATCTCTGCCTCCTGGCGTCAGTGGCTTCCTTCAAGTATCAGCTAAAATCCCACCTTCTGCAAGAAGTTTTTCCTAGTCCTTTTTAATCTTAGTGTCTTCTCTCTCAGAATATCTCCAATTTATCCTGTATATATTGTGTTTGTATGTAGCTTTTTGCATATCATCTCTCCTAGTGGATCATGAGTTCCATGAGAAGAACTTTCTTTGTATCTCTAGTGTTTAGCACAGTGCCTTCACATGGTTGGCACTTTATAAAAGCTTGTTGACTGGACTTGATTTAACTTAGGTATATAGAAGCCTTGGACTTTGGTTTTTGCTTCTTGCAAATGTGCCTTTAGGGTATAGGCACTACGTTGCTCTCTCTCCAAACCCAGTGTGTTGTAGTATTCATTAAGGTGGGAGTGAAGGTATATAGAGATTAAGTGGGAGAGAGTGTCTGGGGTATCACAGCTGTCACTAACAACCACTTCCTTGCTGGTAGAAGGCAGCATTTGGAAAAGGTGCCATAAAAAGCCAACAGATAATTCCTGCTCTGATAGTGAAGTAGTTTTACTAAAAGAGAATCTTAGAGAACTTTTTAGGTTTTCCCAAGTCATTGCCACTCGTTCCATGGGATCTAACAGGAACAGAATCAATTGTAAGAATGACCTTTGAGAAAGATAAACAAAATGAAAAAGCTTAATGTTGTAGGTATGTGCACTGGCAAGTGTCCCCTCCATCACAGCTCAGAACTCTAAAGAAGCTTACATTTGGGAACAAAGATCTGTTAGTAGCATGATCATGTTCATACTTGTTGTTTAAAGAACTTAATTTATATATAACATACCACTGAGTGAGGAGAATGGGTATTTCTTATGAAACTGCCTTTGATAACTTGACTAGCCATATTGACTTACCCCAGCAATAAACTGAATTATCCCTGTAGTTGTCCGAGTGTTGTCCACTGCTAGAAAGAAAGGAAACTCTAGAGTTGTTCCTTGTCTGATTTTAAAAATATTCTCAGGGAAAGAAAGAAAATATTCTCACATTTTTTTATCTGTTGCTTTTCATATTCCAAAGCACATGCTTCATTTCATTTGGGACTAGCTTGAGGTGATTCGAAGCTATGTTTTAAAGAATATTTAGCTGTTTCATCTTGCCCTTCTACTCCTTTTTTCCTTAATACCCCTAACTCCCAACAGAGCCAAGAGTCATTGTTTGGTGGTGACAGAGTTGCTGACCTAGTTGGAATTAAGGCAGCCACTATGTCAAAACAGGAGTCCACTTTGAAGGAGTATTTTTGTCATCCTTGGAATCTTTACAGACACATAATTTACATATATGGTATCACTGACCAAAGCCTCTTTTCTTACCTTCTCTAGGATTGAGTTCCCTAGTTTTTTCTTTCTCCTTGAATAGAAAATAGTTCAATGTTTTCTGACATTGCCACATCATGTTAGTTTTTGTGGCAATTTGCTACCTCTGAGACCTGGCCCTTCGGGGCCCACAAAGTATTTGAAAATAGGGCCAGTGGCCTTGAAGTATTTTTCTGAATAAATAACAAAATACTTTTTTTGATGTCTGTAACTCTGTTTTCTCAAAAAGCACATGCATAGATAACTGACCAATGGTGAGTGCCATTGGCATTAACAGGTTTTCTAGTTTTAATGTTCATGGCCTATTTTTTTTTTTCATTCTAGCTGTCGGAATGATTAATGTGACTAGGAAAATACTGTTGACCCATTTAAATCATGTCAAACAACATCCCTTGCTCATCTACATAATGAAATACACACTGAACATTAAATCTTAAGTGTGGGAGCCAGTGAACTACAAAATAATGTTTTACTCATTTAGATTAGGAAGGAAAATATAGGACATTAGTACTAATCATAGTATTAAATATTAAACCATGCAAATTGTAATTGTCATTGAGAAAGAACTATAACAGAAAAGACTAATAGCATTTCAACTATAGCAGTTAATTAGGGGAGGTTGGGGGGGCAACATGTGCAACAGTGTGAGGTTTAAGAAAAGTCTATATGTCATATGTATTTTTAATATTCTGATGTCATGGGATTTATTTCATATAGTTAAGTTCTTTCACTTGTTAATCAGCAATTTGGTAGTCTTAAAACACAGCTGTCTCAAAAATAGAAAAAAATAGTCTCTATATTTTTTCATTATTTTAGTAAAATATCCGCTGAATTCTTAGTTGAAATGAAAAGTTATTTTGATCATCCATCAGACAACAAATAAGATAACCCTTTAAAAGAAAGGTTTTAATTTTACATGGACATTATTTCCAGTGAGTTTAAATAAATACAAAATTCAAAGATAGTGAATTGAGGCTATTAGGTTTCTATGGTTACGTACCTTTCTGAGTTATTTTGTGTATTGTGTAAATAGGTCTATGAGTCACCTATAATTATTTGTTTTTTTGTTTGTTACGTTGGTAATTCTGTGTTTGGTTGAATTTAATACAGTTCACACCACGTGCTTTAGTTTATGTATATTTTAGTGTGTGTGATTGACAGTGATTGAGCATTTCTCATGGAGTGCTTGTTTTTTTTTGTCATAAATGATGTATGTTGGTAGTGCTACAAATGTAAACAAGTTCTTCCTCTATCACTGTTTAATAAACAGGGAATTTTATGCAAAGAAGAGACCTTTGTATATTTTAAGCAATAAAGTAAGGTAAAATCTAGTTTGATATTCCTATGAAACATTCACATTACAGGGTTTTTTTTAACTGTTCTCTTCAAAACTTGTTCTATAATTCTGTCAATTACTCAGGATATTGAAGTTACATAGGGACTTATGGGTAACCATACTATTAAATGAATAATATTTAAAGATGGTATAAAGATAGTTTTCTGATAAAACTCCAATGCATGTTTTCTATAATAAACTCAGGGAGTGACTTAGTTACACAGTGGAACCTTTGGATAAATAGCTTCTCTCAGTACCACCATTTAACACACCCCCTACATGCACAAATATGTAAACAGCTGGTACATCAGTTTCAATATTTGGATGAATACCTAAGTTTTGCGGACTTGATGATAGGCCAGGTGGTAGAAGAGTTGATTTTCCTGTATTCGGTGATACTGGAATTCGCTTGTCTAAGAAGGAAGTTGGGATAAGAACAGAGACTGACTCTTTCATAATTCACCTAGTTGGACAGTACCTATGAACTTCCTGGCCCTTTCTTTTAGAGCTTGGAGTTTCCAACATTAGAAGGTTAGGTAGGATGATGTAGCTGCATGTTTATTAACATGAATTACCTGCGGCACATTAAAAAATTTTAAACCAGTTTTTCACTGCCAATCAATACACTTTGATTATTGCTCACTATCAACCTGCTACCCATCAGGGGATACAAAATAATTGGACTGTTAGCCCAGGTAAAATTTAATTAGATAATTGTGGAGAGAATTCCATAAGACATTCCTCACAAAAACAATGGATTTTTGGCTTAGCCACCATTTTGCATTCTGTTCTCCACTCTTAGTCTCCCTCTAATGGATGTGTTCTTTTTTTTTATTATTTTGTCTGTATTAGAAATATAGTTCAAAAGGTTATAAATAATATTTTGCTATTAGGACAATTATATCAGAGCCTTTTAATGTAAAAATGTAAAGATGGATTTAGCTGTCCACCAAGTGTGACAGTTATCATCCAATTCCATTGGATGATAGCATTTTAAGTTAAATCGTGCTTTCAGATGTGAGCAGCAGCTTGTTTAAATAAAAATAGAAATTATAGGTACTTAAAAAAACCCATATCTGGTTGAGGAAATGATTTTATAGTCAGATATCTCTCTTTCGAAAGAAGAGTAACACCTGACTAAATACTCAACAAGTCTCCCTTTTAAGTGTGTACTATTTGGGGTACTCTCCAGTTATTGTATTAGCACCCAAAACTATGAGGGTAAGTGGGCCTTTGTGCTTACAATTAGCCAAATTGTGCTTACAATCCAGCCAATCTGAATGTATTACATATATAGTATTTGCAGTGACGTAACTATTCCAACCCCAAAGAAAGCTACTCTCAGAAAATATGAAATTTTCTTTTTTTATTATAGTCTGCTGTGTATTTTGTCTTTATTTTCATTGTGAAAATAACTCTTTGAAGTGTGACCTTAGCTTCTATTGTTTTAGAGCTATGTATATTCAATCACAGAAACATGAAAGTACATTGCTTTCCTAAAGCCTTCGCCTTTTCATTTTGGGTTGTGATTACTGACTCTAGTGACCATCTCTTCTATTGTATGGTGATAAGGCAGAGAGAAAAATCCACACAATTATCGAAACCGTCCAGTACAGAATTTGTATTCAAATGTATTCTTTTTATTTTCTGTTCTTCACCTGAAGTTATGCAATCAATGAAAACATTGCATGTAAAGCATTTTGGTGTAGATTTTTTAAATGCACTGGTACTGCATTGTTCAGCCCAGACGGAAGCTTCTGAGCTATTTTATGCCAATTGTTTGCAGAAATGACTTTGAATGCTACACATACATATGGGGGGGGGGGGAAGAGAACCCGGTAGCTCTAAGATACTGCATATAGAGTATCATTGGTGTTTTTGCGAAATAAAGCCCCCAAATTCTCCTAGTTGTTTTCATACACTTTAATACAATAGAAACAATGCATGTTAAAGCTGTATCCCTAGTCAGCAGCAATGAGGCTTTTTTATCCCCTTTCCTAGGTTTCTTATGGTACTATGTGATTTTGGTCCTAAATAACTCATATTTTGGATAGGATTATGTATGACAGGAGAGCATGTATGACTTATTCTCTAAAAGTATTAAAGGCAAGCAAGGATGCTACAAAGTAATGGTACTTTATCGGTTTTTTAACTTGAGATACTTTTCATATAAATTGTGCCTAAGATTCAAATCAGTGTGTGAATCTTATCAACTTGCTGTTTCTGGTTCTGATTTGTGTGTTTTATTGCAAACTCCTTTATTTTCTTCATCTTCACCAAAAGTGTGTAAGGTAAAAGGAATGTTTCTCTTGCTGGACTTTGGAAAGTTGAAATTTGCCAGATGTCTTATGCTAACTAGGAGTCTATATTCCCTAGGTACCACCAGTGTGAAACTCTTAATATTACTCAGCCTGAGCTTTTGGATTGGATTCATTTTATGTTGTTCTGTGCTTCTACTTTAATTAGCACTTGTCTTTTGTTTTACAGTGATGTGGTGTTGCTGGATTCAGAAAACCTACAGGAGAAATGGTTTTTTGATGACATTTTTTCACAGGGCTTAACTAGAATAAACTATTACATTTTAACTATGGTATTAATAAATCACTTCTTTATTTTCCCAAGAAGAATACAACATTTCTTTGTCCAAAAAGTTGGCCTGTGTATATGCATTGTTAAAATGCAAAAGAATTCTACTTTTCCATGAACTTTAACTTATATGCAATGAAATCTGCTACATGTATAGTATGATTATAAAGATGAGCTTAGTGATTTTCTATTTTGATTTGAAAAAGGAGTTTTCCATTTTGAGGAGAAATTTGACTGCAAGTTAATACTCCTTCCTTCCTTCCTTCCTTCCTTCCTTCTTTCCTTCGTTCCTTCCTCGTCCCTCTCCCTCCCTCCCTCCCTCACTCTCGTAAGTAATTTTCTGTTAGCTTTGTACTTTATCTTAATGCAAAGGAGTGAAATAGTGACCAGAGAATTAGCAGTCCAGCTGTTTAAAAGAAGTAAAATGAGAGCTTCCCCTCAATTTTCTTCTTGTTTGTCATTGACATTATACTCCATCAATTGCTATTGATAGAAAAAGGAGGAAAAAAAAGGTGGCATGGAGCCAACTTCCTGAAAGAGCCATGGAGAGGGTCATGTTATGTCGTGACCTGGGCACTGTTACTTGAATGTTGTTATTATTAGGCAAGGGAGCCCTAAGGCTGTCACCCTTCCTGTACATAGAAGAGGCTCTGAGTCTTACTAGCTTTCCAACTTACCTTCTCTAGGACTGTGACCTCTGGGGCTTTAGTTTATGGCTGAATGATGAATTCTGAGAACTCTAGTTATATATTTGCTTCACCTTCATTTGAATAGGCACACTAAGCAGAGAAATACTAAATGGTTTCATAAGTAGTGGTGGTAGTGTGCCCAATTTTAATATGAGAAAAATGTAGAAATTCAAACAAAACCTTATTGGCATTTATTAGCTTACTCCAGTCTAGTGGAAACTGCCAACTACAGCATTAAATGACTGGTACAAATTGTGAGATTCATGTTACATGTTGTTTCTGTGTAAAAAAGCATTTATGGTTGATTTCTCTAGCCATTTATGAACACTCTGCATTTCATATTATCTTATGCTTTCAAAATATGATATAACCATATTGAATATAAGTAACCATAAAGCCCACTATTCTTTATATCTCAATTAGAATCTTTATTTTTCACAAGTATGTGTGCCAATACATTTTGGGGTTCAGCTGTATATTTAACCATATTTTGAGCATTTTTTAAAAAAAATCTCCTTCCCCCCAACACCTGCATAGCAAATGGGATTGTATCCTCATTAAAAATGTTGTTTAATAAACACTGTAGCCTTATCATTTGGGGGGAGGGGAGTTGCCAAATGCTGCTAATTAGAGAAAAATGTTTTTTTACAGGCTTGTAAAACAGATTTAGTCTTCTCTCTGTAATGGCATCTTGGCTTATAATCCAGGAAACAGTCGTGTATGGTGTCCATATCCATGATTTCCTGAAATGGAGAAAAAGTGTGGAAAGCATCTGGAGAAAAGGAGACTCCCTTTACCAGCTTGTTTCCTGTAAGCTAAATTGGAAGACCTTGTCTGTGCAAATAGATTTCAAAATAGAGCCTGCCCTTTGACTGTCTCCATAATTACATGGCTCTCTCTGTATTTTATTTGGCTGCCAGAGCAGTTAACCCCTAGAAGTAAGGGGCTGATGATGGCGTGGGCCAGCATGGCTACACATGTCTATATGAATAGAATACACTGTTTAGAGAAGCCTAGCTAAGACCTCATTACATTATTTTTTGACTTGACTTAGAAATTTTTACAAGTTAGATAATGTTGATTGTGGTTGGTTAAAGACCCACTATATATAGATAATATATAGGTATTGGTTGTTTAAAAAAAAAAAAAGGAGGAGGGGAGAAAGTTCCTTGTTGCTTTGATGTAATCAACATCTGTCAACAGAATGAATTTGCTTTTGTTTAGTTTCAAGGGCTCTTGTCCTGCTTTGCCCAATCAGTTTCTGCTTCAGCCTGGGGCATTCCTCTATGTTGTTCTTTTATTCACCAAATGCACAGGTTTTCTCTTGTGAAATATGAGCTTCTCTTTTGCTATACAGGTTACTTGTAATTGGAAGTAATCTTTAATCTTTTACATTTATTCTTGAAATGTGCATCTTGAATAGTCATAAAAAATCAATAAAAGAGGTGTATTAAGTATGCAGACTATTTAATTTTCCATTCACTATAATTTTTCTAAGATAGCAACATTGTCATATGAATCTTCAGTGTTTTAGGTTAAGAAATAGAAGACAAATACATTTTGTCATATTCCCTTTTGGTTTTGAAACAGAGTACTTTAAAAGCTTTGCATCCCTACTCTAGGTAATTGGTTGGAGTTACTGAAGTGTTATCTTTCCTCAGTTCCTAAATTAGCCTCTTCAGAAGGTGTTCCTATAGCATATTACTTAACTGAGACTGCCATAGGAAGCATTTTTTAAGTTATTATTATTATTTTAAGCATTAGTTAAAAGTATCTCAGAGACTGCCATGCTGGAATTAGATGCCTTTTAAAAGGTAACTTATTCTTTAAATAATCAGATTTAAAGTTAAAATAACTAATGAATATAAATCTAGTATTTGAAAATGGATTGGTAAAACATGTCTAATTTGGTATCCTAGTTTGGTATTATTTAAATCTAGTGTGGAGTCCTCACTTTATCCAAAAGGACTGCCTCTATTATAAAACTCAACTAGACATGAACATATGATAAATAATACTTTTGTAACCAGATCCAGGCTTTTGCTGATGATTGCAGAAAAATCATATTAAAAGAGACACTTTTACAATGTGTCCTTTAAAATTACATATTATCTCTGTTGAGTTTGTCAACTTCTGTGAATTAGTACCAGGCTGATTTTTATGGGTGATAAGTTGTTTTCTGCTTTAACACTTGATACTTTTGAAATGCAGAATAACTGAGAATTAAAAACATGTGATAGTGCTTCCCTTGAAATGTTTTTAATGTAAATGAATGGTTTAGATGGTAATAGGCCACCCCTCTCTAGAAGTGGACTTCCTTCGATTTTATAGCTGTTGAAAAAGAAAATTTTAAAACACCCATTGGAAAGTTCATTGAACCTCTCCCTTAAAAAATACTTGTTGACCAAGAGAAAAATCACATTTACAAGGCTAAAATCAACTTAATTAAGGGTCATTAATAGAGGTGCACATAAAAAGCCTTACTGCTTAGTGGGTGAAATGAGAGTATTTCATTATGGAGTATAGCCTGTGTGAACAGATAACAATTAAAACAGACCTAGACTAAAAGGCTAATAAATATAGGGCACGTTGTGTGCAGCAAATTAGTCACTTAAAATGTACCCCAGCCTCCACCATACTTGAATTCTGTAATTCTACCTTTGGGGCTGAAGCTGTTCAAGGAGGAAAAAAAAATGCAGCCCTCAGTAGATTATGTTATTACTGTATATGGGAACATTTAAAGCCATACTAAAGATTTACATTGTAAATACAAATTTAAAACAGGAAAAATATGCCACAAGATCCAGGATATATACAGTAATTTTGAGAGGTGCTCATACTGCACAGTGTGATTCTCTATGGAGTGAAAGAAGCACTTGATTATAATTTTCAGTGTTCAGCACAAACTATGTGCTGATACAATTTTTGTGACACTGAAAATAATTCCCATTATTACACTTCATAGCAGTAATTATTCTAGTATTCATAACAGATAACATATAGATTTGCTACCTAAAAAAAGCCTGTACAGAGTTTTTGTTAAATAATCAACACTATACATCCTCACTGTGATGATCTGTTTCAAGACCAGTAGTGATGATACAAAACATCTCCTTCTTGAGCTCCAGGCTCTCCTGATGTTTCTGATGCCTTCCCATTGGAGTCTTACATATGTGTGTATGTGTGTATATAAATGTATATATTTGCATATGTGTGTATATGTATGTAGTCTGTATGTATATATATTGTATATATGTATATGGATATAGATGTATATGTATGTATATATCAGCTTGGTAAAACTGCCTCTTTCCATAATTAGCACCACCATATAACTCATGCCCCCCACCCTGCCCTCCAAATAGCTTAACAAAAAGAAGATGAGCTGTGGATTGTAGTTGAACAATAGTGAATAGAACACTGGACCACAGTAAAGGGGGGAAGTATGGCCTGATGGGAACAAACCAGGTTGTTCCTGTCCGATGATTGATGAAGTGGTTGCATCAAATTAGTTGTGAATGTAGCAACTTAAGAGTTAGTTGAAAAAAGGTATTAAAAATACTGTTTTGACTGGGAGTGGTAAGGGAGAGAGGAGGGGGGAAAGAAATGTGTAGAAAGTGTCTGGAAATTATGATATACTATTGTTTTTTCTTTCAGGGCCATCTATTAAAATGGAACATGGAGATTTTTGTTTTGTTTTGTGGGTTTGAGAAGAATCTTGTTATGCTAGTTTGTATTTGATAAAACAGATTTTTTTCTTTATTTCTTTTTTTTTTTTTTTAGTCAGATTGACTACAACCTTTATCTTGGAATGGCATGTGGTTGGTTTAAGTACATTCTTCATTTCACCTGTGAAAGGTCTAGATTTTTTTTTCCCCTCCTAGTTTGTAATGAATAGTTAGTGGAATAACAACACAGTACGGTACCTTATTATCCTGTTATCTTGTGACAACATTTATAGTGTGTCTTTTATGGGATAGAGGTAAAAGATTTCATTCCGAATAAAGAAGTATCCTGTGAATGTGGAATAGTTGATAAGATAACTTGGCACATGTATAGCCATGATTATTAACAGATTGAACGTTTTTGGTTGTGTTTTAGAGTTTAGATCAGATATTTAGAATTTTAGTATACAGTCAACTCTGTATCTGCATCTAACCTTTCATCAGTGTTTTCTGTGGCAAGTCAGGTACAATGGCAACATTCATTTTATTTCCATAGAGAATATCTAAAAGATATCTATGCTCCCATCTCAATGAGAGAGGCATAGTGGAAAGAGTAGCCTTGGACCAGTAACCTTACTGAACCTCAGTGTCTTTATCTGTAAAATGGGAATAATAATACTTTTACTATGTAGTTCCCCCAGGTTGTTGTAGTACTCTAAGGAGATGGTGAATATAAAGTGCTTTGAAAACCTTAAAACTCTATGCAAATGTGAGCTGTTATTATTGTAGTTAATAACAATATAACCCCAGAGAGGTTAAGTGATTTGCCTCAGGTCATATATACAGTTAGCATCTGATCTGGGATTTGAGCCCAGGCTTTCCAAGCTCCAGGTCCTCCCTACCCACCTCACTGTGTCTTGCTTTCTCTCAAAGATATGCAAGTCAACCCTAGCTGGTCTCATGCCTAGATATAATGTTTCAGGGTACAGAAAAAAATATTCCCCTAATGTGACTCTGTACTAGAGCTGGGTAAAACTGGTAGATGGCCACCTTGTAAGAGGCTTGGCTGCTTTGACCTAGGCTTCATCACCATTCATGATTCTCTAGCCCTCAAGAGGTGTTAGTAAGAGATTTTAGGATTCCTCCAATCCTATCTCCTCATTTACAAATAAGGAAATTGAGTTGTGGAGAGTTTACATGGCAGAGTCAAAACTATCCCCAGATCACTAGTCCAGTATTTCATGTTGTCACTGTGGAAGCCCTGATAAATGTTGGTCCCCTTGAATACTTTTGCAGGTTGGGATGAGATTCCTAAGTGATTCTCGTGGAAAATGTCATCTGAATTCTTTTTATTTTTAAAAAAAAATTTTTTTTGTCATCTGAATTCTTGTTGTTATCCTTAGCATTTACTCATTTACTTTTTCTCTTGTTAAAATTTAAAAAACTCCCCACCCCCCCCAAAAAAACCACAACCCATCACAAAACAAAACAACTCATTCCTTGAAAAACCCATTATTCATCTTTGACAATACATTGCACCGAGTTGACTCTGGGTTGAAGCACTTGCTTTAAAAAAAAAATGAATATGGAAAGTCAAAGGAGATAGAGTATTAGCCTCAAATTCTGGAAGAACTCAGTTCAGCGCCTAGCTCTGACTTATAGTGGCTGTGGAAAGGTACCTAACCTCTCAGTGTACAAGGCACCTCTCAGAGACTAAGTGCATGAACAATTGCCAGTCTGCATTGATAGAGGGAATTTCCAAACTAGGAGTTTCCTCTGTACAGCAACAAAATCATTAGCTTGGCCCCTCAAAAGAAAATTTTTTTAAATTATCAAAGAAAGAAAATGAATATAACACAAAATCAGACAATTTAAAAATACTTCTATTAGAAGGGACTTTTGAGAGATCATGCCTGACTCTACTAATGATTCTAGAACAATTTCTAGTTTCCTCATCTCTAAAATGGTGCTAATAATACTAGAATTAGCTATTTCCATCATTGTTATGAAATAAGAGATTTTTAAATCTTAAAGCAGCTTATGAGCATGAGTTATTAATTTCTATCAGTGACCGATTTTGGTCAGCCTGATAATGAAGTACATTTCCTTCCTCTGTTGAGGGGTGAGGGACTATGGGATCAGAATGTTGCATATGTTGTCAGGGTCCTTTGGTCAGTTGGTTTTGTTTGTTTTTATGTGTTATGAAGGAGGGTTCAGTAAGTGTGGAAGAAGACATTGGCAAATGATTTGTGGTACAGGGGGAAAAAAGGAAGAATTTTCTACTAGTGCAGTGATGTGCCAGACTGCCAAGAAATAATTCTCTTAAATAAGGCCTAATCTATTATGGGCTCACACTATGGTATATGTGAGTTAATTAGATAGGAATTCTGTCTCCCAGTAGAAATGAATGCTGTGATTTATTATTGCTTGATTTTGTGTTATCTCCCTCTCCACCAAAAAGATTTCATAGTATATTCACTGTTTTACAAAATAAGATAACATATGTCAAGATCTTTGTAAACTTTAAAGCATTATATAAATGTTAGCTGTTATTATCAACATCATCACAAATTTAAAATTATATCCTCAAAGTATAGCAACTACATATTATACAGATGTTATTCCTGTCCTTTCACAGCATCATTATAAAGGGTGTTACCTATACATGTGTATGTATTTTTTTAATTTAAATTCATTTTATTTTGAAAATTTCCTGACACCAATCCAGAAATGGGAACATTGTTAGTGGCCCTGTTATTCCTACTGTAAACTATTAACTCAGAATATTCCAATAGGAATATTCCAGATAATCCCAGGAACATGAGAGTATATCAGAAGAGAGTCATCCTTGTACGTGATGAGGGCTGAACAACTGGACTTTATAGAATCAAGTCAGCCATGAAAATATGTTACAAACCACCTTTGGGTGTGACTGAGGTGTTTGTTGTTGAGTGTCCAGTGCTTAGTCTTGTCCATGTAGTTTAGTTGCCCAAAGTCTGATACTAATGAGGCCTATGTCAGGGGTTAGATTCTAGACAGCTGTTTTTATTCAGCGAACTTTGCGGAGAAGAAAATCTTTCTTATAGAGTTATATGAACTGATGCAGAAGGAAGTAAGCAGAACCAAGACAACAATTTACACAATGACTACCACAGTGTAAATGAAAGAAAAAGCAAAATGAGCACAGTCATTATAATAACCAAAGGTGGATTGTTATATATGCCGTCAGATGTGGCTGATGTATCATGTTACCTCTTTTTTTTTTTTTTAAATCTTTGGTACAAAGGAAGGCTTGCTGGGTAAGGGCGAGCAGGGAAAGAGATATATTAAGAAACAAATGTGATATAAATTAATCAATCAACAAATGTTTATTAAGCATCAATTATGGGTCAGGCACTATACTAGGCATTGGGGATAAAAATACAAAAGGAAGACAGTTCCTGCCCTCAAGGAACTCATATTCTCCAGGGAGATTGCAGCATGTTCCCAGATAGTAAATAGAAGAATATATCTATATCTATATTTATCTATCTATCTATAGTTATTTGTGGGAGACACTAACAACATGAAAATCAGGAAAGGATTCTTAAAGGGCAGCTGAGACTTGAAGGGGAGGGGGGTTCCAAGGAGGAAAGCTGAAGGACAGCATTGCAGGCATGGGGAAAAGCCTGGTGAGGGATGGAATACAGTGTGCCAGGAAGAGCAAGTAGGACAGTTTGGCAGAAGCGTAGGTGAGGAAAAGTGATATTTAATCAGCCTGGAAATATAGGCAAACAAAAGGCATACAAAAATTAAACAAAAAAAACCAATAAAACACAAATAAAAGCCCAACAACTTCCCTTTGATAGCTACAGATTGGATCCTTTACCAGAGCCAGGCATCTCACAAATACATGTTTCTGATCACAAGACATGACAATGTGAAGGGCTCGATCTAAACCTATCAGCCTTTTAGGGGAAAAAAATTCAGTAAGAAAAATACCCTGTATTTAAGAATGGCAGCAGGAGTAATCATTAGGTAGACTTTTAAGGTTTGCAAAGCACTTTCTTCATAGCAACCCTGTAAGGTAGGCAGTATAATCATTTCCCCCTTTTTGACAGCCAAGGAAACAGGTTTATAAAGCTTAGTCACACATCTAGGAAGTGTGGGAGCTAGAATTTTAATCCCAACCTCTGACACCAGATCCGGTGTTTTCTATTGTACTATACTGCCTTCTATGTAGAACTTTTAATTTTGTAAAGTACCTTCATGTTTTTGTCTCATTTTATGCTGTTAATAATCCTGTGAGATATTTAGAAAAAGGCAGCATGGAATAATGGTGAGCATGCTCAACTCAGAGTGAAGATCTAGGCTCAGATTCTGCTTCTTCTCCTTATTAGCTATGTGACCATGAGCAAATAACTTAACCTCACTGTACCTTAGTTTCCCCATCTGTGAAATGGGTGTGTTCATAATGACGATATCTACCTCACAGGGTTGTTCAAGTCTCAAATGAGGTGGTGTACATAAAGGGTTTTGCAAACTTTAAAGTGCTGTGTAAATGTCAGTTCTTATTATTATACCTAATTCACAGATGAAGAAAAAGAAGCACAAGACACATAAAATCGTTTGCCCAAGATCACAAACTTAGTGAAGGAAATAGGATTAGTATTTTCTTATATGTTCTTTCTCTTTTTTTCACATAATTTTTTAAAATTATCAAACATTTATTTTTTCTCCCTCTCAGCTCTCCTCAGCACTGAAAAAGAAGAAGAAGAAGACAAAACTTATAACTAATAAGCATAGTCGAGCAAATTAAATTCCCGTATTGGTCATGTGCAAAAATGTGTGTCTCATTCTACATAAGAGTCCATCATGTCTCTCTCAGGAGGTCCTCTGGCATCATGATTGATGATTGCCTTAGCCAAAGTTCTTAAGTCTTTTAAAATTGTTTTTATAATATTGATGTTAAAGCATAAATTGTTCTTCTGGGTGTGCTTACTTCATTCTATATCAGTTTGTTCAAGTCTTCCTGGGTTTCTTTGAAATTGTCTCTTTATAGCAACACAATAGTATTCCATTACATAATTTGTTCGGCTTTTTTCCAATTGATGGGCACCCTCTTAGTCTTCTTTGCCACAATGAAAAGAGACGCTGTAAATATGTTTATACATATTGGACTTTTTCCTTTTTCTTTGATCCTTTTGTTGTATTGGCCTAGGAGTATCACTGGAACAATACTATGTTCTTTCCACTCTGCTACTCTGCTCCTCATTAGTATAGTCAGTTTGTTAGATGGAAGGTACATTTAAAAAAATACTTTAATAAGGTTTCTGATGCTTTCACATGTTTAAATCTTTTGGAATAACTGACGTATATATGCGTTTTAAAGTTTACAAAGCATTTTATATACTTCATCTAGTTTTTTTTGACTCAGAACAACCTAGTGAGGTAGGTGCTAAAAGTATCTCCTTTCTACTGGTGAGGAAACTGAGTCCCAGTGAGGTTAAGGTAAGTGACCTACTCTTGGTCCACAACTAGTTAGTGTTGGAGGCAGGATTCGAACATAGGTCTTCCTGGTGCCAGGTCCAGCACTCTACCACCACCATGTTGCCTTTCTACTGCTACTCTTTTGTTTGGTCTTAACAACTCTTTTGAAATACCAGTTAATGCTAAAGCCAGTCAGCAAAAACCAGGCCTTATTTTCCAGATCAAAGTACTTGAAAGAGCTCCATGAAAAAGACTGACTTACTGGCTAGCTGAGTTGGCATGAATAATGTCCTTTTCAAATCCAATTAGAGACTTGATTTCTGAGGTCATTTTATGAGAGGAAGCTGTGCTCTATCCCTGTCACAGTTACCATCCAAAACTAGGTGGTTTGTCTGGTCTCTTGGATCTCCCAACAGCACAGGCTGAGGAGTCACTTCTGGACCTGTTAATGCCATCTCTGTTGTGTTCTCATTACCCTTTTGTGTGAGGCCCTAAATTTTTGCCATGTCTCTTATTCTTTATCTGATTCTAACACTTGCCACTGTGTTTCATTGTAATACCCCATTGTATACAACTTAACACATAGTAATCTGATCAAGGTCAAGGGATCCTGCTGGCAGTTGGTCTGTGTAACTTGGAAGAAAATCAGTCTGACTGAGTGTCAAATAATCCAAACAGGGACTTGAGTCAAGGGTCTTCTTAGTTCTGTCTTTACCAGATATAGCCCACAGAATTTTCTGACAGCTCTGATACATAGCAAGATGGTTGCAGATATTTATATTTCATTATAGAAGGATTGTTTTTCATTGCCAAACATTAAAAAAAAAACTCCTAGCTAATAAATATGCTACAATAGTATACAAAGTAATGAATCCCATGGGCCAGAACTTAATGTGCTATCTGCTTTCCTTTTCTATCTGGGGAATTTGTCCTTTGGAATCAATTAAATATGGAAGAATTTTTAAATGTTATGCAACATTTTTTTGGTCATAGCAATGCATGTGTTGCTTTTCTTTGTTTTTAAATAGACTTTTTTTTCCCCCTCAAAGGTCATGTGACTGGCTGTCCTAGAGTTTTCTGTTCACCTGTCAATCCTGTGTACTTACACAAGCAGACAAGTAATCAGCAAAGAAGATATTTCTTTTTCCAAAGACAAAAATGCACATCTCATAGGATAGTTTTTCCTGCTGCGGTCTCTTCAGCTCATCCAGTTCCTCAGGTACTGTGAAACCTGTTTTCTACTACTTTTTGTACTCCTAGGAAGGTTGGCTGCACAAAAGATCAAGTACATTGATTTGTTTTCTTGATTGTGAGGACATGTATATCATATGTCTGTTATATGCTTTGTGATTTGACATAGAAACACTAGTGTTAGAAGTTCTAACAGGCTTTTCCAGGCAAAGGATTGAATCTGTTCATTAAGACTCTAGGCCAATAACTCCTCAACAGCATTTGAATTTGCATTCCTAGCTTAAACAAAGCACGTGTCATGTTTGTTTGTTAGAGCAAAGGTTTGAATTCTGGGTTGGGGGCACCTCAAAAAAACAGGTTAAAACTGACACACGATATGTTTTTCCTAAACCTTACTTTCACAGTTCCATTATTTTTGCTGCTGCTTTAAAATAATTTCTTTAGAATAAATGAAACAGGATATCAGGCCTCTGAGTGTCCTTGAGATTTTCAGGGATGCAATCCTTACAAAAGGCTACTGGTCCATTTTTCAAAATTCGGTGTAAAGGAGGTATAGGAATCATGTGGGAAGAATCAGAAAAGCTAAAAAGAAGGAGACATTCAACTCAAAGGCAGCTCTTTTCTTTTTTCTTTCTTCTAGTATTTTTCTGCTTACAGTAAACCAATGACAAGGGTATTACATTTACCATCTTGTTGATAAAGTTTGCTAAGACTGAATAGACCAAGAAAGCTATTCCCTTTCCAGGGCAAAGAACTTTAATCTCATAGAGAATAGGGATTTAGCACTTGATATTAGCCATGATGGAGTAAGAATTTAACTTGTTGGTTAAAAAAGGAAAACCTATACAAGTGGCACCACATTGTTTTAGCATTGCCTCAGTAGTAACCATTGCCTATGCTCTTTTGTAGCTCTGACTTCAGCAGATTGCCCAACAGAACTGGGTCATGGTCATAAATTCTTTTAGGGAGACTTGTTGTAGTCTCAGAAGAGCAAACATTTATTTATCCATAGTAAAGTAGTGACAAATCAGAGCTGTGAGTTGGTTGTTGAAGCAGAATGCTCTTGGAGGTACTTGCTATTAAGACAAAATGGAGAACTAATATTAAGAATTTTCACTAAGAATTGAATCATGTTTTTCACAGAGAGGAGGAGACATTAACCTCAATGCCATTCAGTATTTCCCGATATTTCAATTGAATAGTGTTGTCTTCCTCAGCTTCCTGTCCTAAACTGTGTAGTATTACTGTGTACTATTAAATCATACTTATGTAGCAATTTCTATAAATAGTTTGTAAAGTGCTAAGGAAACCTTTGGGACTGAAAGAAACTCTGTGTAAAATATTATTATTTATTTTATGAATCCTGCCCAAGAACTTGTGATAACTAATGTAGAATTTTCTAAGAGAGAGATTGTGGACTTTTAAAAAATGATAAATAATAGAAATATCACAGGTAATTTTGATTTGAGGGATCTGTTTGCATCTATTCCTTCCCTTATTCTTTACATGGAAATGATTGCAAAGTATAAGAAAAGGGTAACTTTTTCAGTGAACTTGATATCTTTTAAGATATATCCATTCAGAAATGATATTGTCAAGTTGCTACCTTTTGTACAAATTTTACATTTATGTTAATTGATGAAAGTGCTCTTTTTTAACCATTTGGCTGTTTTGAAGTTTAGTGGCATTTTTCACCAATGATGATGGTATGTTTCCACAGCGGTAGGAGAAAGAAAATGAAACTGTTTGTTTTGACCAGAAGTCTACTATAGTCTAACTTGGATCTCAGCACCATGAGGTTAACAGAATATGTGAAGTCAATACTAACAGGCAATGTTAAGTTCACAAGGGCAGTAGAAGAAATACTGAGGCAGCCTTGAGGGTTTGTTCTGCAGGCTTAGGGAGGCCGATGTTTCAGCAGGAAGGGCAGAGTGCCATGAAGCAGAAGGCTGTATCTGAGAAAATGAGCCCATTGTCCTGCTCAGCGTTCTGATCTTCATTTTCAATCCTTTTTCTTCAAGCACATAAAGAAGCCAGACTATGTGACGACAGGCATTGTACCAGACTGGGGAGACAGCATAGAAGTTAAGAAGGAAGATCAGATTCAGGGGCTTCGTCAGGCTTGTCAGTTGGCCCGTCATGTCCTGCTTCTAGCTGGAAAGAGTTTAAAGGTAGTAGCTTCATGAGAATTTAGATGGACTGTCTATTTATGGAGACTTTTCCTTTTAAAAAAATCCTTCAGACTCTTATTTAATGTACATCCAATTTGTTAGCTTTTGGTGGGGGGAGGGAGGAAGAAGGTTACATTGGTTTTGGATGGTTATTCAGAAGATAATTTTTAATCTGTGTGAAATTTACTGGATGATCATAAGTATCTAAGGTTAAAAAAGGTTAAAAAAAATTCTAGAGCTGCTTTTCCCTAAATAAGACAACAGATGATCAAAAACATAGACTTTTGACTTTGAAACTCTCCCCATTTGCCCTCAGTTTACACTTGTTACTTATTCCTGTTCTTCCTGTCATTTTTGTGCTATGTCTCATCTTTTGTCTCCTTTTTCCTTAATATTTGCTTTTCTCTGGAAGATTAATTATAATAGCTCATTGTTATATAATTCATTACAGTTAGCAAAACATTTTATATACATTGTATTATTTCTTCTTTGCAATAACCTAATAAAATTGTTGTTCAGTCGTGTCCAATTCTTTGTGACCCCATTTGGGATTTTCTTGGCAGAGATACTGGAGTGCTTTGCCATTTCCTTCTCCAGCTTATTTTAAAGATGAAGAACGTGAGGTAAACAGAATTAAGTGACTTGCCCAGGGTCATATAGCTAGTAAGTATCTGAGGCCGGATTTGAATTCAGGTCTTCTTGACTCCAGGCTTAGCACCACTCTATGAACTATGGTACTGCCTAGCTGCCCCTAGACAGTACTAGTATTGTCCTCGTTTCCCAAATGAGGAAACCAAGGCACAGAGACATGATGTGACTAGCCTAGCCATACATCAAATGTCAGAAATGGGTCTTTAACCTGGGTCTTCTGACTCTACTCTCCCACACTCCCTCTCTATTCTGCTGTTAGCTGGAGCACCTAAAGCTCTGACCACCATCACAGTAGCTGTGTAGTTATGCACCTTTTAGCCTTTGCAGTGGCTCCCACTATCCTTTAGTGGTCTTTCAAATAGCAGGATTCTTTAGTGGTTATTTGGAATATCCTGTGGTTCTGCAGAAATTGGTGCAGAGTTTAGGGAGAGAGACTTGCAGATGAAGTCATATTAGTTAGCACCTCCTTCCATGCAGGTAAGAACTCTTAGTGTGAGTAATTGGTCCTTAGTCATGGAGGAAACAATTGTAGCAGTAGTAGATCATTTACAGCAAAGAACATGACTTTTCTTATCCCAACTTTCTTTGTGCTGTAAGTTGGGGCAGGATTTTCCTTCCCTATTCTTCAGAGAATTCTCATGTACTCACAAAATTATAACTTTGAAGGGTTCTGAAGCAATTAAGTGCCTTCCAGTGGGGGGAAGGGGAACTAAATCATTTGGAAAATGGGGAAATAAAAATATATCAAAAGCTGAAACCCTCATTCAGTAAGGTATTTATTGAACTCTCACAGGGGGCTTGATACTATATAATTCTGCCAAATACTTATTGTGCAAAATATGGATAAGTAAGGATACTAGATGCTTCCGCACAGTTACAGAAAACTGATAGGCAAGAATAAAATTATGTCCCAGAAACCAGATATGGATTTTTTTTAAATCACCCAATAAAGCAAACAGCATTTTTCAGTGATGTCAAAGACTGTTGTTAGAAGATGGAAGTCCACAATCTTCACACAATTTCCATCAAACCCAATTTAATGTTTTGTCCAGATTAAGGAATATGAGGTTGACCTAGTTCTCTAACTTTATCATACAAATTAAACCCTTGATTTCCAACGTTACGGCAACCCTAGAATTCTGACCAGTGGTGAAAATGGGAGAGAGACATTGCCTAAGAGGGCATTTCTGGGACCAGTAGGGTACAATAATGTGTATTGTTTAGTTGCATATAGAGAATTTCCATAATCCTTCAAATTAAAAAATTCTATTTCATAATCGATGCTAACAGTATCATATACTCACTTAAACAGCAAGGTACAAAATTTATACCACTATTAAAACTCATGTGAACCATTAAAATATTATACTTATGGTTTTTGGCAACAAACTAGTGCAAAGCAAATGTTATTGCATTTTTTCTGCCACAATCATATTTATTAAATAAAAGAAACATCTCCAACTGTCTCAGCATACCTTTAAATAAAAATTTAATGTTTTAGGTTGACATGACAACTGAAGAGATAGATTTTCTTGTTCATCAGGAAATAATCCGTCACAACGCCTATCCTTCACCTCTAGGCTATGGAGGGTTTCCAAAATCCGTTTGTACCTCTGTAAACAACGTGCTGTGTCATGGTATTCCTGACAGGTATTCATTTCTTAATAACACATTGTTCCCCTGCTCACTAAAACCTGAAACCGAGATCTGCAGCCCATGTTGAAAGACACTGGTTTAATTGAAACCCACCTGCAAGCTTCCGTAGTTCCATGTGGTAAAGCACTGATTATGAAGTCGTATTGCTTCTAATTTGACAGAACACTTCTAAACCACAGCTTAAGGTCTCTTGAAGAAGCATGTAGTTTTAAGAAGGCGGGGGAGGGGATGGTGGATTTGTACATTAGCTATTTCTTTAAATCATTTTAGGTTTTAATGATAATAATGATAAGATCTGAACTATGCAAATATTGGCTGTCATCCCTTGTTTTGGCTGCATGCAAAGAAATACCAGGCCACCAATAAGTAGGGTCTTTTGATGAGCAGTGGAAGGTTTTCACACAATGACAATAAGTTTGAATTAGATGTTTCTTGTAAAAATCCATGTGATTATACTTGTTCTTTTTAAGTAGTAAAAGCTGAAGATTAGATATAGTTATTCCATTTACTCCCTCCTCCACTCCAAATTATCTTTGTGTCTCATTGGTTTTTGTGATGGTAGTCATTAGGTGTTTATTTTTATACTTCTTTTATTGAGGCCTGTCTATCACCATTATTTTTTTTTCTGTTTACGTTTCAGTCGACCTCTTCAGGATGGAGATATTATCAACATTGATGTCACGGTGAGTAAATCATATAAAAAATAGTCTTTGATCAACTTCAGAATTGCTGGTAGCAACAGGAAGAAGAGTAGATTGAAAATGTGGAATGCACAGATGGACGTGGTGTTTACTTCTAAACCCAGGAGCAAGCAGCTGGTTTCCTTTTTTGTTTTTAACTCTGTGTTTATTCCAACGAGACCCAGGCCTGACTTGAATTTAGGGCTGGAATCAGATGCACTGAGATCAATGTTGGCCTAAGTGAAATGTCAACCCAATCCTGCTATGTGTCATGTTTTTGAGAAGGTGTAATTGTTATTGATCCACTGTGTAGTTAATGCAGAGCGCCGCAGTACTGGGCAGCTGCTGAAGATAGATATGTATGAGATGAGCTAACATGAAGAAAGCCAGCATTTTTCCTTCACTCTGCCAAGATTGATCTTCCTCTTCCTGCTGATTTTGAGTGGGGCCTGTCATTATCTTACTCTGTCATTAGAGGCTACATTGGCCTGTGTATGTCAGTCTATTTGGACAGCAACTCTTGTGCTAGCAGTGTTCCCTACATTTATTAAAATCTCCGAAGGTAGTGTTGTGTTCCATTTTTGGTATAAAGAGCCTTAGACTCTGTCTAAGCTCACAAGCAGAGAGCAGTTATCCCCATGAACTTAAGTTTTCACCAGATGGTTAATAGTGGTACTTTTAAATAACAAGGCAAAATCATCCAACATAGGAACTCCAATTATAGAAATACAAAGCTTTTATCATTCTCTTAGCCTTTCGCTATTCTCAGAGTTGGATTTATTTATCTGTGCTGTAGCAGTTCACTTTGCTCAAAAGGTGATTCGTTTTGAAGGAATCTTCAGCTTTTTTGTTGCCTTAAGTGTATAATATACATTAGAGTCTTCATAGATCATAAACATCAGTTGGTAATTATTTGAGGAAGCTAGCACATGCATTTTCATTTTATGAGGAAATATTATGAATATAGTTATATTCTGTCCATCCACACAAAACCATTTGAAAGGGGGGAGAGTTAGTTAATTCAGGCATACAACTGGTACCTTACTCTTTGTTTGACTGAATTAAATCAGTTGTTTTGAAAATAGCCAGTTGTTTGAATTAAGTTAGCCTCCCTCCCCTCTCAGGAATATCACTTGGTGTGTAGGCATAGCCAGTAAGTCTTTTGTAGTAGATATCTTAGTTTTGGAATTGATGCTATTTTTCATTATTTTACTCATTCTGAGTTTGAGCCTCTTTCAAAGTCTTTGTATCCTGTTTATAATACTTGAAGATCCTGTTTCTTCCCAATTCAGAGCTGTTTTTTTTTTAAAGGTATTTTGTAAATTATACTTTAAATAAAACCTTTTTCCTAGCGGGCTCTTTCTTCAGCCCTGATAGATTTGCAATTATTAATTTGTTTAATCACGCCAGATAAATCTTGACTATATTGAGTAATGTCATCCTTGGTGTCTCTTCTTTGGACAGAGAAAGAGTGTTCTCTTTTTTGGATGTTTACTCAGAATTTTTAGCACTTCTGACATCTAGTTGTCTTCAGGTTCACAAAACTCATTTAACAAAGTTAGTACTTTCAAGTGTCCAAGAATCTAGAGAAGTCTGATAATTGTTTGGAGGGCTACATTCTCTGATTCTATACATTTTTCATTGGAAATAAACTTATGATTTGTGTCTAAGAAGAAAACAGGTTTTCCTCACTTCTTTTAAATGAACTTTTAAAATTGAAAAAAATACAAATTCAGAGCAAAAAACTATGGTATTTTGTATATGGAAGCTATGATTAGAGACTTAGTATAGTCATTGTAGAGTCTAAAATATTGTTATTACATTTACATGTTGACTCCTTAAAATGATCCTCCAGAGAAAAAATATTTTACACTAAATGAAAATTATCTAATTATTTTAAAAATGTTTTGTTGCATCTGTTACTACATGCTGTAATGTACTTTAGTAGAATCTTTGTAAAATTTCCCATATTCTTGGAAGCCATTTCATTTAGCTCATCTAATCTTTATGTTGTCAAAAAATGAATTATAAAATAATAATTATTCACTTTTCCATAGCACTTTTGGTTTATAAAGTCTTTTCACTTTAATGACCCTGTGACAAGGGAAATATATTTTATAAATGAGAAAACTGAGGTCCAGAGAAGTTTAATGACTTGCTCAAGGTCACTCAGCTTATGAGCATCAGAGCTAAGCCATGAATCTAGGTCCTCTGCTTCTAAGTTCTTTGTTTATTGTGCTATATCAGAGTATCCTCTTTGTCAAATTATATGATGGATATGAAAATACTTTGAAAAGTATAAAGTAATAATATATAGATGCAGTGTGGAGTAGAGCATTAAATTAGCAGTTGGGGACCTGAGTTCTCTTCTGGTTCTGCCACTATTTGCTGTGTTATATAATCTAAACCTCAATTTCCCAATCTGTAAAATAGGATCATAATCGTTTACTGCATCACTAGACATTTGAAGATACCCTGTTGAGTACTGTGAGAAACTATATACACTTGAAGTCTTATTATCAATGCAGACTTCACATAACTAGAAAGGTCAAGCTCATGGAACTAACACATTCCTCATTTTACTTTTGCAAAGAGACACATGACACATAGTTAATATCAAGAATTTATTCCAAAGTACAGCCTCCAGATATGTGAAATGGCAAAAAGAGTCAGCCACTCTACTCTCCATACCAACAGTAATAGACAATGATCCCTGATGTTCAAAATGATAGTGAACCTGAACTCACAAGGTCTTTCTTTGCCTTCTTAATCACTAAAAGACAGTTAAATTATGTTCAGCATCATTTTAGTTTTGAGTACATTTTACTGTATTCAGATGTTTAGCTTTATTGTTCAGCAGCACTATTCTTATTTCCATATGTTCCAATATTTCCAGCTCACATAAGTAATTGGATATGTGACCTTAGACTCTAATTTTCACACCTGTAACAAGGAGACAGTAAACTTGATAATCACATGCAGCCCTAAGGTTCTGTGATTCTATAACTCTCTGTTTTCCAGATTATTTAGCTAACCAGAAAACATCACTCCCTAAATTTTCTAGATAAACAATAGTCTGCTGTAATGTAACTTTCAAATATTCCCAATTCTACTGGGAATGAAATGCTGGCATTAAATTCCCCTGTTGTGTGTTAGGGCATGGACACATTTCCCTCATTTTTTCTGGTAGTAATATCTTCACTTCTAAAATGCAGAATTGATAAATACATAGGAATACATGGGATATTCTAACTATATTAAAGAAATTATTTCCAATATATTGAATGTGTCTTAGTTTTATAGTCCTCTGTGTGCCAACCCTAGGTCAAATTCTTTGCCCATTAATGGTGAACAACTTTACAATGTGGTGTTTGATGATGAGGTTATTATACCCACTAGACCTTGTTGTACGCAAAGATAAATCTGTGAGCCAAAATGTTCAAATGGCATTACTAATCACAGTGCCAAAGTAGTGGCACATTATTAGTCCTCTGTTTATTTTAAGCTCTGCAGTTTTACTACATAACTGCATTTTTTTAAATCTTTGAATGAGGTGCAGTATTTTCATCCCATGTTTTACAAACAAATTTCACGTAATACTGTTTGGAGTTGGGGAAAGGGGAAGTTGGGGATACACAAATCTATGAAAATAGATACATAATTCATTCAAAATATACACTTTATTGAGAAAGTGAATTTGACAACTAGAAAACATCTTGACATTTTTACCTGTAGGTCTATTACAATGGCTACCACGGAGATACTTCCGAAACATTTTTGGTGGGCAATGTGGATAAATATGGTAAAAAGTTAGTGGAGGTTGCCAGGAGATGTAGAGATGAAGCAATTGCAGCTTGCAGAGCAGGGGCTCCCTTCTCTGTAATTGGAAACACAATCAGGTAAGCTTTATACTGACAAGTAAAGGGAGGGTTGGCAAGTAGGACAAAGGTTATTGGTGGTTTGGTATAAAACTGATGACATGTTTTATGATTCAGAACCATCATTTCAGTCTGATATCACTATGTGAACTGCCAGGCTGTAATGTTGTTCCCTGGGTAAGAAAAGGTTTTTAAAAAGTGACTTACACTGAGGTCAGCAAAGACACCTATGGAAACAGAATGTGTCTACAAAGCTCCCTTGGTTTTTACTGAGCAGGTTCATTCTAGTTTTGTAGGTTCCCTTTTACATAAAACTGCAAAAGTTACTAAATAAATTTCACTAAGAAAACAATAGATGTCCCAACACTCTGAGGAGGGTGAGGAAGCAGAAAGAAAGGTTCACTTTTAAGAAGGCTCTAACCAAAAGATGTCTCCTTACTGCAAAGACAACTAGGTATTCACCCCAGAGTTTTTTACCTTTCAAAACTGAGATTAAGCAAATAATCAGAAAGGAAGACTCCTTGTCCTTTTTTTGGACAGACCCATTTTTTATTGTGAGTCATTGTTTGTTTACACATAATACTCTGGAGAGGTATGATCCATTAGGCTTGTTTTTGTGTGTATGTGCGTTTGTCTTTTCTGAATTCAAGCTGCTTCTATTACCCATTTTTAGATTTTTTTTGATAAATGTTGCAAAATAGGGCACATGCAGTTGTTTTTCATTAAAAGACATCACATTTCACTGAAGATGGTCACATTGGTATTCTCTAAAAGTGTTTTTCTCATTAATATAAACTATTGAATATATTCTGTTTGCCTAAAACATGAAAGGCTTAGTCACCTTGGAAAGATGCTGTCTTTTTTTCTTTGTGAGCCTTCAAATACTTAAGAAAAAAGTGGTAAGATATCAGTTATATGTATTTATAGATTTTAAAATATTGTAACAGAGTCTACATCAAACTTTAGTAAAATCTCTTTGGGTTATATCTGAGAAGCTTTTATTGAAGACTTTGAACAAAATTGTGTTTTTGACAGTTTTAAATTATAGGCTAACTAGCCTGGGAAAAAAAGGATAGTGTCTTTCTGTTCTTGCCTAGGAAATGTTGAATCAGACCCCTACTGGGAAAAGAAATTTAATGCATATCTCACTATCTTACTGTCCATGAATATAATAGAAATGAATTCAAAATGCAGTTTTATTTTTGCAAATGGGATGAGTCGATAGATGCACCTCATATTTGTGAACACCTAGGGTTCAACAAATTTGCTGGTGGTACTCTTGCATTTTAACCAAATTTATTCTTCAGTAGAAGGGGGCATAGAACACTAGATTCTTATTCAGGCATTCTATCGAGCTCTGCATTCATGGCTGTGTCTAAAGGGCATGTCAGCCTTTGATTCTCTCTGAGAGGTAATTATCCTTTTCCTGTCACGGAACAACAAATGATAGCTAACTACAGAGGCACATTTGCAGTAGTCACATTCATCAACTGCAGAAAAAAAAATTCAATTTAATTGTGCAACACAGCTGCACATAGGCTTTTTGAGCATTTCTGTTGTTCTCCCTGTCTTGCTATTCCTCCCTCCAGATCTATTTTTTAAACTTTTTTTCTGGTTATTTTTTCCCCCTTTTTGTCTCTTCTTCCATTTTTACTCTCTGTACTTTCTTGTTAAAGTAATTTTCCTTTGTGGCTCTCATTCTTTTTTCCCCATTGAAGGCTATGAATGTAGAAAATTATCACAATTACTCATATAATTGAGCCTCTTTGTAGCAAGTGCAACTCCGGTAGCCTTTCTCCATCATGAAAATGGTTTCATTATAGGGTTTTTCATATTCTCTGACACCATCTACACAGAGGAACAGGCGTGCAGATGAGATGTACTAGGAACAGGGTAGATCAGTAAGGTCACAGTAGGAATAATTAGCTCTGCTATGGAAAGAGCATCTAGGCCTTTTACTGCTACATAAATGTACTGTCCGTGGCTTTTAGTCACAAAAAAACTTACTAACAAATGGAGCTCCCGCCTACTACTTTGAAAAAAAGATTTGTATCAACACTACAATTTTCCATCATTAAGACTAATAACACAGAGCCTAGTATACATCAAGGGGAATAAAAAGAAAAATCTCACATTCAAGTGGCGGCTGGGTGCTGACCTTTGTTCCCTTTTTTTGTGTACGACTTAACTCTTTACAAAAAGAGCCACACGCCACACCAACATGCAGGTGAACTCCAGCTAGCACTGGCAAAGCATGGCATTGAATTGGAAAATCTGATAAATCTCCATGCAGGATAATGCATTTCATTACATATTCACTACATTAATTCTAGCTATATAAAAAAAAAAAGGAAGAGTAGAATTGAAAGTGACATTGGATTTTTAGCTATCTGGATGCAAAGGTCAGTTTTCTTAGACTATGAATTTGCATGCCCAGGCTTCTTTGGAAACCACATCAAGCCTTGCAACTACTTTTACAAAACTGTATGAAAAATAATAGAGGATGAACTTTTTACTTTTACCCTAGTACACTTTTATTATTTAAATGCACTATATGTACCGTTTGGGGAAGAAATTGAAAAATTATTCTGATAAATACTTGCCTTGGTTTGTTGAAATATAATGTTTTTGGATAGTTATTATTTTGCCTTTTCATATGCAAGCAAAATCTTAAGAATAGCAATACACCTAGAAAAAGACATTATCCATAGCCAAAAAAAGAACTTGGAACCATTACAATCCGAAGGTTTACAAACCTTTCAACTTGGGCTCATTGTTTGCTAAAAGACATTCATCATCTTTAGCATACCCTTCCCCCTCAACAACTGATCTTAGCCCACACATACCATGAGTTCCCTGTAGAAAATGAATTTGAGGATTTTTATTAATAACTATATTATATACTATACATGGAGGACTTCGGCACTAGGATAGGCTTTGGAATTCTGTAGGAAATGCAGGATAATAACTTGCTAGTGTTATTGTATAAAACAAGAAAATGTTGACAAATGTACCTTTGTTAGGGACACTAATGGTACTAACTCATGACACCCAACCTCTTGCTTAAAGATGTTGTTAAGTTATCATTTGTAGATAGATTTGTACCTATAAAAATGTTGTAAAGATACAGGTTTGTGCATTCCAAATATTTTACAGTTCAGTAAAAATAATTCATACTCATAGGTGTAAATTCCATGATCAAAGTCTCAATAAATGGTTTTTAAATGTTTAACTCATAAGTATATGTTTTGATATTAATTTAGAACAATATAAAGCAGATTTTTAAAAATAATCTGTTTCTATGAGATTATGCACATTTAAACAATAACTGGCTCAGGCAAAATAAGTCATTTTAATGTCATCTGTGATAGATTTTCCTTGACAGCTACTGTAAATTACAATTACACTGCTTCTCTCTGCACTTGAAAGTAAGCATTGCAATAAATTATCTTTTATTTCAATCCATCATGTCTGCTTTTCAGAAACAGAAAACCTCAAATAAAAGTTCAGCAGTATTGTAAGAAAAATACAATAATTTGTGTTCCAGTTTGAAACAAAAAACGTACCTTTCTTTCAAAAAACAGTTGTTGGTTTTCAAAAATATTACTAATTATACTTAAACATTACTTGTTATTAAAGAGTCCCCTGGACTTGTACATTCCTTCGGTCAAAAATAAATACTTAATATAAAAATATCTTAAATATTTCAGGTGGGATTCTGTAACTTACCAAATCAGGTACCGTCAACCACTTCAAAGACATTTTTAAATGAAAAACCATGATCAGTATAAGGGTTAGTATTGTCTACTAGCTTACAAAAATTCATTAAATCTGTAGTCATATGCATTCTTTTTTTTTTCTTTAAAGAGTATAGCCATACATTTATTATTCCTTCATCCATTTGGAGAATGAATAAGCCCAACCTTCCTTCTCAAACCCCTCCCCCTCAACCAGGAAACAACCATTTTAGTTGAGTATGAGCTTCTTTTCAAAGAGAATTAAACTAAAGAAAATTATCATAAGATGAAATTCTCTAAGTGAAACATTTGAAGCTGGAAACTGCCTTTAAAAATATGACACAAGATTTATTTGATTTAAAATAAATTTAAAGAATAAGATGCATAAAATCTTCTTATATCTTCTTCTTTCTTCTATCCCTACCCTTGCCCCTGAAAAGCCTATGTGAAGAACTTCAAATTATGAATGTGCTCAGAATATTTGCAAGTAAAAATTATACTTCCAAGTATATATATATAATACCTTCCCCTCCCCATTTTATTTTTTTTGCACTTAACAGTATTTTATTTTTTCCAATTACATGTAAAGATAGTTTTCAACATTCATTTTTGTAAGATTTTGAGTTCCAAATTTTTCTCCCTTCCCTCTGCCCTCCCCAAGGCAGCAAGCAATCTTATAGAAGTTATACGTGTACAATCATGTTAAACATTTCCACATTAGTTCCCGTTTTCTTTTAAGTCAGAGAAAATAACTATACAAAAGCTAGCACTGACAGCTTAAATTCAGAAAAGGCAGATATCCATCGGCAGTGTAATAGATGTGATACTCCACTGTCCAGGGCAAGAGAAGCATCCTTGCATTGAAATAGATCCTGGTACTGCCACTTCTGGTACCACAAAGGAACTGCATCAAATTCTCACATCTCAGTGTTGTTGGCACTACCATCTTCATTCTGAATGAACTAGTAAGGAGTACACTCACACATTGGACCTTTCCTTGCCAAACAGGGTTATACAATTTGTTTTAGTGCTAATATGAATGAGATTCTCCATTGATAACCCCTATATTGTCTGTGCATGTGAAGTTTCCAAATGACAAAAAAAGGCAAATAGCCATGTGATCTATTAGTAAGTATCCCCAGATTGTTGTAGGTAGTCAGTTTAAATGCTCATCATGAGGTATTTTTTTCCTCTTTGCCCCCAGTAACTGAATATAAATACTAAATCCCAATCCCAAATGAAAATTCACAGAAGCAAGGACTCAGAAGTATAAGCTTTACCGCCCCCCCCCCCAATTATCAGTCACTGGGGATGATGTAGAGTAGATGGTATTCAATAAAGGAGCCAACCATACTTTTTTCTGTTCTTTCTTTTTCCTTTCATCTTTGTATTCCTTTGACCTCAGGCATCCATAATGCATACATTCTATGGTATTGCTAGAACTAGACATTCTAGTAGAATCAAGCAAATCAATTGTTATAGGAAGATAAACTCAGAATGGTTCTGGCCAACTAGGTACTCCCAGAATGTCTTATGAACAGTAGTGGAGAGCTCAAAGACTATTTCACAATGGACATACTGCTTCTTTTCTTCTTTAGAAATGAACATACTGGTTTGACTCAGTTTTTTCTTTTTTTTCTTTGCAATACATTCTTAAAATTTGGAAGTGATGCATGGCAAGCATTTAAGGCCCTGACCGTCAGGTTTTGTTGTTGTTGTGTTTAGGGGCAGGGAGGTGGGAAAGGTGGTGGAGAAGAAATACCATAATTCAACAGACGTTTATTAAGCCTTTCATGTGTGCCAGACCTTTTGCTAGGTCATGGGAATACAAAGGCCAAAATAAAAACAAACCAAAACAGAAAAAAAGTTCCTGTTTTTAGTGAGTTTACATCGTTACTGGAAGAAAACAGTAGATAACTACATAGAAAATGAATGCCAAAAAATACAAAATAATGTCAGGCTGTGCGAGGGAGGGAACATCCCTTCTGATATGGCTTACTAGGAAATACATACCTGGGCTTTAGATAGAACCACTCATATTTCTATAGTGCTTTAATTTAAGGTTTTGGAGAACTTTGCTCACAACCACCATGTGAGGTGGGTAGTGCCAGTATTATTATCCACATTTTACAGATGAGGAAACTGTAACTTACAGAAGTTGAGTGATTGGCTCATGATCACATAGCTAATAAATATCTGAGATCAGATACAGATCCAGGTTTCTTGACTCCAAGCCCTGCACATTATCCCCTAAAACCTCTCTCAGTAGACCATGATATATACCATGATGTAGTGGGGAAAGCCCTGATCTTGGAATCAGGAGAGTTGAACTGGAGCCCCAGGTCAACATCTTCAGGGCTTTGTTGGACAGCTAGATGGCGCAGTAGTACATGGAGTGCCAAGCCTGGCATCAGGAAGACTCATCTTCCTGAGTTCAAATGTGGCCTCAGACACTTAAGAGCTGTGTGACCCTGGGCAAGTCACTTAACCCTGTTTGCTTCAGTTTCCTCGTCTGTTAAATGAGCTGGAGAAGGAATGGTGAACCCGTCCAGTATCTTTGCCAAGAAAATCCCAAATGAGATTGCAAAGAGTAGACATGACTGAAACAACTGAAAAACAACAAATGTTTTCCTTGACCAACAGAATACTCCTCTCAGCTTCTTTGTTTCTTTATCTGAAAAATGAATGCTTTGTCAAATGCGGTTACCCATATTGAGATGTTTTAGGAGTAGCCTGACACAAATATATTAATTCCAATAGACTGCATTTATTTTAAAATACCTGGTGCTTATATTATTTTTACAATCTCTGTTTTTCCTTCTGTATATATTTAGCAGTGACTTAATACTTTTGCAAATCCAACCTTGGAAAAAATTTTTAATTGTCCTAAGGCTTATTTGACCAAAGTATAAAATATAAAACATACAGTGAAGCTTATAAGGTTTTCATAACCCTTTGGCTCCATTTCTGTAAGCTCTGTATTACATTCTTCTTTCTGTAATCTCTTAGACTAAAATTATACCTGAATGAGAGAAAAGACCTGGTAGAGTTGAGCCTCTAGTAAAATAGACACAGTGACTTCAGAATAGATGATTGCTTTGGGTCCAACTCAGTGTCTTAAAGAAAAGTCAGATGAAGGCTGAAAATGTTTTGAGACAGTGATTTTGCCCAAAATGTTGAAGATTCTAGCTCCAAAGCATTGTTTGCATGTTAAGCCAATGCCAAGGATCCATTTGAAACTTTGATTTGGGTCTTTGTCCCATGGCACTAGTAAGGACTGTAATTGTAGTGCCTCTAAATCCTTTGGACCATGATTCATGCAGGGTAAATTTTCTGAATGTGCCACAAAGCCCTTCATCAGTATGAAAATATAAGTAGTTAATGGGAGGTGTATAAGTACTTATCTTTCGAGTACTCACAGAAATAAGTGTGTCCATTTGATTTTGAAAACATGGCTTTTCACCCTTTCAGACAAAGTTTTTTTTTTGTTTGAATGCTAATCGTATACTTAGTCTAAAAAAAATGCAGTCTAAAGCATGTACATGTGTATTAGCTACTTAGCTTCAATGAATAGTACTGTTTAGCTTATATATTGCAGTGATTAAGCATTTTCTATTAACTTTGTAAATGTTACAGGACTAGTGTAGAGTTCCCAAATGATCACATGCTTTGGATATGTTTATAAGAACACTGACAAAAAAAGATTTGACTAGATATGACCTGCCTCTTTACAAAATATGTAGTTCTTTGGAAGAGACTAGAATGAAAAGAATCAGGTAGGTGAAGAGTCAAAACATTTTCTAATATATATTTCTTGTCTATTTGTTTTCTTCAAACCAGCAGTGACTTATGTAGTCTTCTAGTGAATCTCAGACAAAAGAAATGTAGATTTTTGTGTTCTGAATTCTATCTGCATAACCAGTGTATGCACTCAATATCTAGATATATTATAAATGCTCAGAAGTTAAAACAAGCCTCATTTAAAGCTATGCTGAATTAAATAGGGGGCAACAATAGTGCCTATGGGTTTTATATGTTTACATGTGTGTGTTTCTACTTTCCAAAAAAGGTAGGGAGTTAAATTTATTTAAGCACACTAAAGAAACCTTAATGTTATAAACTGACTAATGAATATGGTTACTTTTTTTATACTTCAGAAGACTGTTTCTAAGTGGCCATGCTTGACAAGAGTCTGCATTGAAATGATTGCCCACTACATCTGTAAAAATAATACATCTCATGTTTGGTTACTTTTAAAGCCGAATAACCTGTGAAAATGGGTTGCAAGTCTGTCCTCACTTTGTTGGGCATGGAATAGGATCCTACTTTCATGGACATCCAGAAATTTGGCATCATGGTAAGCAAATTAACATAGGGGAAATTTAGCGGAATAGAAGCTATGCCCCCACAGACGAACCTCTTTAACATCTTTTAGCATGGAAAAAAAAAAGACCAAAAAATACCACCAAAAACCAAAACTGCACACCCATAAAACCCCACTTACTCTTAACCATCACATTATGTTACTGGACTAGTGCCCTGCAGTTTTCCAATCTTAAAATAAGGTTTCTTTTTTGCTTTATGTCTTCTCCTGAAAGGTACTTGGCTGGAAGGTAGAGAGGGATATTTTTTCTCGAAAAAAGTTACCCATGATAAAAACAAAACTCTACTGCATCAATGTCCCAGCATGCTCATATGACTGTTTTCTGTTTTTCTTTTTCTGCCCCCTTTTCAAACTGCTGACTGTTGTGGTTAAACTTCATTACATCCTACACAGCGCTGACAGCTGATGTATTTAGCAGCATGTACCTACCTCTTTAGTGAGTTCTAGGTTGTAACCCACCTCCCTACTCCTCCCTCCCTCATGTTCCTCTATCACCCCTCTCTTCTCACTGCCAGTAGGTAGTGTGTGCCCCTCTAATGAGGCAGGGGTGAAGGGGGGGAGTGGTAAGGAGAAGTAGAGTTATGCTGAGGGTGGTGGGAGTGGGGAAAGGAAGTAGTGTTTTGTGTAAGGCTAGTGGGTGTAAAGGAGGGTGTGAGCAAAAGTAGGAGTGGGGAGTGTATGGGTGTAGTTATGAAAGAGTTCACTTTTGGTCCTGAGATTCGCCTAGAGTTTGGGGCAGGGGAGAGGATGGGGAAATCACATGTGGGCACTAAGGTAGCCTTGCCCCAGTTTTTGAAACTTGAGGGATTTCTATGTCCCCAAAAGAGCCCCACCTTAAGCCATCCAGTGTGAGCTCTCTGGTCACAAATTCTCTGGCCACAACTTCTCGATTCTCGAAAGGCAGAATTAGGGGCAGGGGAGCAGTACCTGGTGCTGTATTGTGATTTATTTTTTTTTTTAAGACAGTCTTTCAGATCAGTCTACTGGAATTAACCATCTGGAAGAAATTGTGCTGGTGTAACCGAGTAGTTCAGAACTCATACTTGCCAGGCATTGGCTTTCTTTCTCCTTAAGCGCACCCTGCAACAGTGTCCTCGCTCACATATCCAGTGTCTGAGCCTTGTAGAAGGGAGTAGGTAGCAAGGAGGCCATCGAGGTTCCTGTGGAGGTTCTGTCTGTCCCCAGACTCCACCTCCTGCTTCTGGGGAATCTCCTACATAGCTCTCTCCAACTCAGTCTTCCATGTGCCAACACCTGGAAATCATTTCTCAAGGTGACGGCCACATGGGTGATTGCCTCCTCCACCCCACCACTGATGCTGGAAACTCTGATAGACTCCCCACCCCCATTCCACCCCTTGACTGGAACAAACTTTTGGAGAGGTGTTTTCTCCCCTCCCCTTCTCTGACCACAGATTCATTCACTTTATAGCTTTCTTTGGCTAGGTGGGGAGATTGGGGAGACGACAGAGTGAGGCTACGATGCAGGCAGTACTTTCTGGCTTTCCAAGAGGGGGTGAACTTGGGACCAGAATACAAGAAGGCTTCAAGTTCACCTAGGCCAAACCATTCTCTTTCCTATAACTCAGAGGTTTCAGGTGGATTTGTCTTGGGGCGGGGTGTGGAACTGGGCCTTAGGCCTGGTAGGTATATTATATCTCCTTGGAAGGTGAGTTACTTTGAAAGATTATTTTTCTCTATGTTTCACCAGATTTTCACTCTTCTAAATTTAAATTCCCCTCCCCCAAAAAAATTATTTTTAAAAAACTCACACATGCAATGTAGCTTTTTGAGTAAGTGGCCCAAACTCCTAATTATGTTTCTCCTTCTCTCACTCTTCCCTACCCCTCCCCATGCTTTTCTTTTGTAGCTAACGACAGTGATTTGTTGATGGAAGAGGGGATGGCATTTACTATAGGTTAGTTTCCCGAGTGCTTGAAGTCCCAGACCTCGCTCTTCCCGGGTTTTCTTCTGCACGTCTTGTAAGCGTCTGTCTGTCTGTCTGGCTCCATCTCCGTTGAGCCTTGAGGCTACAAACTTGGGCTGGAGCAAAGCCACTCATCTGCCTAATGAGAAAACTTTCTTCCATAGTAAATCTTATTAAATCTAATTGCTGGAGACCCATCTTCCTAATTCAGACATTTCTCCAGCCCGTTTTGGAAACGGCAGCCGTCCAATATCTAATTCCCTTTTCAGTGTAGTGTTACGAGTTTGAGGTGTTTGTAACCCTCGTTTTTCCTTAACACTTGGATGGTTTGCATCTGCTCTCTGGTTTTTTCTCCAGATCTTCAAACGTCCTGTGCCAATTTGCTTTCTGCTTGTTTAATAACTGCTAGATCCCCCATCCAGATCTCTCACCCATACACAGCTATGGAAAAGTACTGTTTTTTCCCCCTAAGTGTGACTTAATGGCAAAGCAATTAGAGGAAAATAAGAAAATTGTTATTTTGCTGATTAATGAACATTTTGAGCATGTTTTAAAAATTCAAATATTTTTAAACTGTTTGATGTGTATAAGAGGGGCCTGCGTTTTGGTGGTGATTATCCACAGGGTCTTAATTAAAGCTTGATTAAAATGCCCTCTAAAAAATGAGACGGGTAACTTCATACATGTTTAAATGCCTTAATGTTTCTTCTTCCCACTGTTTAGTTGGTAGTTTAATGTGAAAGCAAAACTTCAATTAAAGAAACCTTACAGAATGACAACAGGAGACAGTGGGGAAGTACTTGGAAGATAAACCTTTTTATAAATCTTTTGATAATGAGCCCAAACAGTGTTTGACAAAGATCAGATGAGGTCACTGAAGTAAATATTTTTCCCATTACAGAGCCAATCATCGTGGAGGGATCCCCCGAGTTTAAGGTGCTGGAGGATAAATGGACTGTAGTCTCTACAGATAATAAAAGGTGTTTAGTTCGATCCTTTTACTTCTTTGTTTTATTTCAAGTTCAACAGCTCTCAGCCAGAATTCTGGGGTAAGGTCTCAATACTGCTAACCTACATAGTTTCTCCTAATTGTTAAATGTGTATTTCAGATCAGCGCAGTTTGAACATACCATCGTAATTACATCTGGAGGGGCCGAAATCCTGACCAAACTGCTTGAAGAACTTTAAGAGCTGCATCCAGGAGTTCTTGGGGATAGCGATCCTTTAGGGTTTGCTAGTTTGAGAAAGGTTTAAAAACTCATTTGGAGAGTTTTTAGAAGACACGGTGAAGGCAGATCCAGGAGAAAAAGCAGCCTGGTACCTAGGGTCTTCTGAAAATTAATTTGATTATTGGGTGAGGGATTATAGTCGAAAGTTTTGAAGACCACTCCTCGGAGGTTTGAGGAGTGTCAGGTTCCACGGAACTTGCCTTCCCCCTTCCTAATTCGGGATAAGAAGGAATCAGGCTGACACTTTCCTGTCTGAAGTCTCAAATTCCATTGGAAAGAAACGGAACTGGCGAAGCCCTGGTTAGGAGAGGACTCCCCGAAGGAGCATAATTCTACTTCTTTGTAATTAACCAAGCATTTCCTCGAATTGAATCTGCACAAGTAAAAGGTTTTGTGTTTTAAACCAGTTGTCGGTGGTGTCAATACAATGTTTCTCCTATAGTTTGGGGTAAAGTGGAAGTGTTTGAACTTTTTTTTTTAAACACATACTTGAGTGCACACAATAAGAAAAAAAATTACTTCTAGTTGTGGCTTTTCTTTGCTAAGAGAATTTTTTAAAAAGAAAAATCCCTTTGTATTTGTACATAAGAAAGTGACAGAATGCTACCACTATTCCTATTGCCAGTGCCATCCAGTATATCAGTCGGCTTTGTGCGGAGGTAGGTTATGGTTCATTGCGGGGTTGTTTATTTTTGTCAGCCAGATTTTGAATGGAAAAAATAACTCCTGGTAAATGGAGGAGTTTGTTCCAAACAATCCCCTTGTCTGTGGGGATTAAGTCTGACTATTTTAGTAGGACTTCTAAAATGCAGGAACTTGTCTCGCCTACCTCTCAGTACTTCTTCCTCTCCCCAGTCCCCTTAAAGAAGGATCTACAAGAACACCCAGAGTAGCCCTGAGGAGCCGAAGTCCACCCACACCAAAACGGCAGAGTTTTGAATTCAAAATTCAAATAGGACTTGTAGTCCCTTGGAACAAAAACTTGGCCAAAAAACCTATCCCGAGCTCTCCAAGCCAAACACGTGCGATTTGGAACGGTGCAGTGCCTCCTTTTACATACACGTGTATTTTTGGTCCATAAAATCACGAACTAGACCCTCCATTCCCCCGACTAAGGGTTACCCCTTACTATGTCAGTCTCTTCTGAGTGATGAAATGATTTCTGACCGGCGGGGTTAACGGGTTTCTGGCAGGGTGGAGGGGCTAGATGGTATCTGAAAAGCTGGGTTGGGGGTGGGGGTTCGTATGGAAGTTAGGCGGATGGTGGCTATTGGGTTTGACTTTTGCTTTGTCTTAAGGGACTAATCTCTCACTTGAGGGACTCCCCTTGTACAGACCCTGTATGCTTTTAAAGACCTAATGTCTTACAAAACCAAACCTCCAAACCCAAACTTCTTTCCTTGTCCCCTTCTCACTCAGCTATCCGGACTCCGCCTGGCTTCTTTTGGGACTGCAAGGCCTTGAACTTAGCATACCAATTGGGAATCCAATTAATTGGGGGGGAGGATATCTTTTTAAAATAACAGAAATATAGATACTTGTTTCTAAAGAAACTTGATAAGCAAATGTGTGTGCGTGTGCGTGTGTGTATGTCTGCGTTGCATGGCTGCAACTTTGATAGAAAAGAGTCCCTTTCCTCCAGAGTGTCGCAGATATTGGTGTTGCAGCCATGCAAAGTGGAATTAGTGGAGGAACCAGTCTTCTGACAAATTCAGACTCCACACCACTACAATAGGAAGGGAATGAGAGACAAATGAGCAGGTATACTGCCCATGGAAAACATCTCGTTTTGAAGGAGGTATTTGGATTGTTACCTGGACATATGGTTTCCCACTGCATTTCAAACCCTGGTGCAATCACATTTTAGTTGTCTCTGCAACCGTGGATGCTAGTTAATTCTATGGGCAAGAGGCTGGCCTCTTTAGATGCGTCCAGTTCACAGATTTAGTTGGTATACTGGAGAGGAAAGAGTTGGAAATAGGCGATGAGTTTGAAGTTTAAGAAAAGTGCAGTAAGGAATTTGCAGGAGGCTGACCCAGGGTTCGGACTACCAGAGCTATGAGAGAGGGAAGTGGAGAAGCTTTAGAACGCCCTTGGGGTAGCACAGAACAATGCAGTCTCCTAAGAGCACCAGGGCCATTTCGATGCTCAGGGACGTTTGCCAAAAGAATGATTTCTCTTTCTTCAAAGGATAATCGGATTGCTGGAGATTAGTCTGGGATCTCGGTTTAGGATCTATTGACTCTGGGGTTATTTCAGAATCATTTTTATTAGGACTGCAGGATTCTACCAACTGCTGTGGTAACAAGCTGTTTGTGTGACAATTATAACGAGGTGATTATATTTATGATATACATTTATAATCCTAATTATAAAGGTTATTGCTGAAGTTTTAAAAAATAAATGTCCGATCCCCACCAACCTCAAAACCAAAACAAATAAAAAACAACCCAGTTCCGCTATATGTAGTATAATTTCAAACTTTCAGGTTGAAATTAGTATAACTATTTGAAAAGTATTTCTTTTGCTTCTAACCGTCTTACTCCACTTCATGCCAAATTATTTGTAAATATTTGTTAGGACCGACTTTGAATCCTTTTGAAATTATTTCACTTTACATCTTGATACAGTCACGCACGCAGTCACAACTTTCTGTAAGGATATCTGGC
The DNA here is from genome assembly GCF_900497805.2 of Vombatus ursinus. Lineage (NCBI taxonomy): Eukaryota > Metazoa > Chordata > Mammalia > Diprotodontia > Vombatidae > Vombatus > Vombatus ursinus. The sequence continues at coordinate 44,690,584 of NW_020954557.1, read as the reverse complement.
TGTTTTTTTGGTGAATTTCAAAACAAGTTCAGCTTCAGTGTTTTTGAAACTCTGGAGGAAAGGGACTGCCTTTCCTATCAGAGTTGTGACATGCAGAAACCTGGGAAAGCTAGGCATTTTAGAACAGGTGTTACGCTCAATGGGGAAGAGAATGGGGAGAGGGATTGTTGTCTTAAGGTTTATAGAAGATAGATAAGATCACGCAAAGTTGGTGACAACCAGGAAAAAAAAAATAGCTTGATAAAGAAAGCTGAGTCTGTACCAGATCTTTCTCTCCACTGCCTTTCCGCAGATTTATACACGAACACGGCTCTCTTTAGGTGTAAATAAATGCACAGGTACTCCAGATAAGCGCATTCATACATAAGCACTCCCACGACACGCCGAAGAATTCAGCATTACAGTATAAAGCTAATGTAAATATTTCTGGTTAGGATTTTTTTTTTCTTGTGGAACCAGCCAACAGCTGAAAGGACTTTGAGTTGGCTCTGTTTACACGGAATCAGTCTAAGGGATCACATTTGCAAACCATAATGCTGACTGCAGCTCTCTGCCTTTAGTCCCTTGTCCAGATGCAAATAAGAGTAATTCATCAAAAGGATCCTTGACCTGCATTTGCTAGTTAGGTTCACGTTCTTGCCTACTCCTTCCTAGCTGTTCCTTCTCTCCGACAGCTTTTTTAGTGAATCTCTCCTTAAACAAGTCACTTTAGTTTGTCCACTGACATGCTTTCAACTTAGTGTCTCAATAACCCCCTTCCTTATCCCGAATCTCCTCCTGCTCTGGGGGTCCCCAACCCCTGCTTCTTCCCGAAAACGAACCCGCCTCGAGTGATCACTTACATGGCCACGGCTCAGGAAGGCAGCACGCAGGGGAGACCTGATAGCCAGAGCGGAGTTCATGCTGGGGGAATGGCAGGCATCATTCCCCCATCTCGTCACCACCACCACCACCACCACCACCACCACCGATCCGCGGCTGGGCCAGAGAAATGAACTTTTACCGGGCTCTCCCCAAAACGACCGTGAAACAAGCTCTAGGAAGGAGCAATTAAAATCACGAGAGTAACTACTAACTAAATCAGAAAGAACCCACAGGCTCCGGGGGCTGTCAGGTTGCAGTCATTATCTGGTTGTTGCTACAAAGCAACCCCGTGTGGTTCAGAGATTTAAAAAAAAAAATCTTTTTAACGTTGGCAAACCCATTATTGTTTTGGAAGATTTCTTCCTTCCCCCCCAACTTGTTTTTATTTTTTGCTCCAACAACGCTTCCTGACATATTTCTGCCCCCAGCCTAGTGCCCTAAACCCAGAGAGAAAAATTCCGACAGCAGCAGCAACAGCGGCGACTGCAGCCGCTGCTGCAGAAGTTAAAAAAGAGAGAAGCCCCCTCCACTAATATCTGTAACGACATCACCAATGTAATTTGTTTTGAATGTTCATTTTTATTGGTGTTCTCTCTTTGCCAAAATGTGCTTGATTACATAGATTTGGTCCTGTGATAACTGCGCACCCTAGACGGGCTAAGGTGTAACGGAGAAGGTTCAGCTCAGGCCAGATCAAATCCCAGGCTGTTTAACGCTGAAAGGCTGCATGTTGCTATTAGTGTTAAATATATGGCTAATTATGCGTATGAAAATTAAACATCAGTGTTATGCTAATGGGGCCGCCTTCAGCTGTGGATCAGAGCACTTGAGACTAGCATTTAATCAAATGAATCAGTAACTAATACATCTGCACGTGTGAACTTTCACAAGATCATTTCCCTGTTACCGTCACACCACTAAATTATGAAAGAAATAATTATCAACACTTTCTAATTATCTAACAAAGTAATTTGGGATTCACCGTGGGGCTGGCGGGATTGGGATCCTGCAGCCCAACGTTGTCAGCATGCCTGCGACTCCGCGCCAGTTGTTTTGTGTGAGTGTGTGTATTTTTGTGGCTTGTGTTTTGCTTCAGGGGAAAGGTGCTTGTTGTTGTCTGTGTTTTAGGCTTCGGGGCAGGACTGGAGGGCCTTCTCACTTTCACTAGCCACCCACTCGCCCGCCCCCACCCCAACTTCCATTTTCACCACCTCTCCTTGGGCCCTCGTCCACCTCCTGGGCGGCAGCACAGGGTCTTAGCCAACGCCCTCCTACACCTCCCCCCCACCCCACCCCCCGCCCCAGTTCATTCGTGTTTCTCACTGGGTTTGGAGGCCAAGTCCTATACATGTGGATGATAGCTGGACATAAATGGAGACATGCGTCCGCACACGGTCGTGCGCCAACGGACACAGATTTGCTCCCTGTTGCTGCGTGCGGGAGAGTGCTCCCCCTCCACACAGGTAACACCCTTTACTTTACCAAGGCCTCCTTAGGGAGACGAAGAAATCCCACCCTCCAGCGACCATTCAGCTTGCTCTGACCCCTGCTGATTCTGCCCATGTTCTGGTTTCTGTCTGCTCCCCTGGCGCGCTGAAAACTAGCCCTTCGCCACTAAGCCCATAGGGGAAGGGGAATGAGGTGGGAAGGGGAGGAGGAAGGCGGTGGTTGAAAGGGGTAAGGGGAAGGAAAGGAAGGAGGGTGAAGAGTGTATATGTGTCGGGAGGAAGGGGGTGCAGCCTCTTTTCCTGGGAGGAGAAGCGTGGGGTCCACCTCACTCACAGGGAGCGGCATTCTAATCAGATCAGCCACAGCCTCAGCGCACCTGAGGAGTCGAGGCTGGAGAGATGCGAGCTGTCCCTGGTGAGAAACAGAGCACCGGTGGAGTGAGCAATTGTGTGTGTGTGTTAGGAAGGGAGGGGGAGTTGAGGAGGAGGGTCACCAAGAAAAGGGGAAGGTGGACTGCATGGGGAGGAGAGAAAGAGTGGAAAACAGGCGAGAAATAGATGCATTAGAAAGGGGCAAAAAGAGACTGGAGAAAGAAGTAAGCGTGATTAGAGTGGAAGGAGGCGCCTTTCCCTCGGGCTCTCTGCTCAGCACTTAGTCCCAGGAACATTTATGCGTGCTGGCGCCTAAGATGCTGCGGTCCAGGGGAAGCGCGAATTGAGGTAGTGGTGAGGCCAGTCAGGGGACTGCAGGCCTCCCCCCGCCCCATTGCGTTTCCCCCTCCCGTCTTTAGGCTGGGGGCCCAGAGGACCAGAGGAGGTGGGGGCGGCTGCTGTAAGCTGTAGCACCCGAGGTCCCCCAGTGAGGGGGGCGTGCTGGCTGGGCCTGGGTGGGGGGAGTTGCAGGTTGGCTTCTTGGGAAGAAGGCTCTTTGAGGGAGGAGGGAGAAGGAAAAGAGGGGGTAAAGAAGTTGAGGGGGGCGTTGAAGGGATTGTAAACTCTCTCCGCTCTGGCGCCTGCCGCCGCCGCATTGTGAGCCCTGTCGTGTTGCTCTATTGCAGATGTTCACTCGCAGGGGCTCGGGGACGCATCTCTCCCAAGTCCTGCTTGCCTCGCTCCCTCTAGTCCAGCCGAGCCAAAGCACCTCGGACCAATCCCAGGCGATTATGCAAGACGGCGGACCAATCAGATCCGCCAGCTCATGAATATTCATGACCTTGGCTGAGTCAAAGCTTTGAGGCGAGTTTGGGGAGCTCGGCAGCATCATGCTTAGACTTTTCAAAGAGACAAACTCCATTTTCTTATGAATGGAAAGTGAAAATCCCTGTTCCGCTTAAATTGGGTTCCTTCCTGTCCTGAGAAACACAGAGACCCCAAAAAGGAAAGCAGAGGAGAGAGACCCACACCCAGACCCAGCGAGAAGAAATGACCATGACTACTATGCCAGAAAGCCTCAACAGCCCCGTGTCGGGCAAGGCTGTCTTTATGGAGTTTGGGCCGCCCAGCCAGCAAATGTCTCCTTCTCCCATGTCCCACGGACACTATTCCATGCACTGTTTACATTCTGCTGGCCACTCGCAGCCCGACAGCTCCTACAGCTCGGCCTCATCCTTCTCCAGACCGCTGGGCTACCCCTATGTCAACTCGGTCAGCAGCCACTCGTCTAATCCCTACATCAGTTCAGTGCAATCCTATCCCAACAGCTCCAGCCTGACTCAGACCCGGTTAGAGGAGACAGGTATGTGCACTTGGCTTTCCACAGGGAGGAAGGGGAGGGGAGGAGGTGTGAGGAAAGAGAGAGAGCAGAGAGAGGGAGAGGGAGAGGGAGGGGGGAGGGCGGGAGAGAGCAAGAGAGGTTTCGGATATCAGTCTATGCATCCATATCCTATCAAAGAAAAAATTTAAAACTCATAACCATCAAGAAAAGAATAAATCCAGCGTTCGTCCTCCCGAATTGGCTGTGTCTCTGGGCGGCTCCGTGTGCTGAGCACACAATGCCCCTCTGGAAAACAGAAACCCAGATGTGCACGTATTAGTCTTGGTAATTATTTATTGCGTAGCGCTATAAACAATGTATGCAATTAAGGGTAATTAAACCTAAACTGCAGCCTGTAAAAATAGCAAACTTTCCCTGAGAAGGAGCCCAAGCTTCTGAAATAGCCCCCCAGCTTTTGTTAGAGGAACTTGATCTCGTATTTTTTCCTTTTTTTTCACACCTCTCTCCCACTTGCTCCACTTCTCCCCCAACCTTGTTGCTGCTTCTGTTCTTCTCTTTTCTTGTTATTAATTATCGTTGTGATTATCACCACCACCATCATTATTACTATTAATGATTGCCCCTCTTCTTTGCTGTTATTCCAGGAGCAGATTCAGAGAAAAGCACCGTGGTAGAAGGAGGGGAAGTTCGTTTCAATGGGAAGGGGAAAAAAATTCGCAAACCCAGGACTATTTATTCCAGTTTGCAGTTGCAGGCTTTGAACAGGAGGTTCCAGCAAACTCAGTACCTAGCTCTGCCGGAAAGAGCGGAGCTCGCAGCCTCACTGGGACTCACGCAGACACAGGTACAAGGGAGAATCTTCCTCTCCTACCACTCACAAAGGCCTCTTTTCATCCCGCTTTGCTTTGTTTTTTTTTCTCTTCCCATGTACACATATACATAGAACAGAACATATATAATGTCATATTACATATAACCTCTCTGTCTCTCCGACTGCTCTCGCTCCCCTTTTACCAGTGATCCTCTGCCGTACTTTGATTCCCGGGCACTGATCATTGAAGCAGTAGATTTCCTCGCTGGGTTTTGTTTTGGGGGCTCTGGGGCCGCACGTGCCCGAACAACTGGAACAATAGGAACGAGACGGGTTCTAATCCCCTCTATGGCTTTGAAGTGCGTTGCTAATCACTCAGCCTTTTGGCACCACGAAGCTGCCACCCTTCTTTTCTTCCCAGTCCTCCTTCTCCTCCGCCTTCTCTCCCACTTTGTGGTGGGAGTGGGGGAACTTTCCTCCCCACCCCGAGGGCACAATCTCCTTTAACGCGATCCTAATGAGGGAACCGCATAACTTTGCTTAGCTACATTTTAGATTTTCTCTGAGAGAAACAGCAAGCATTCTTTCTCTCGGCAGCTCTGTCATTTAGGAATATTCTTGGTTTTGAATGTCCCGGGCCAGTATTTGGAGCGGAGTGGGGGTGGGGGGGAGCAAACAAACACAAAAGCAGTGATTGGTTTGAGCCCAGAGAAATGTCAAACGTAACACCATCTTCTCAGCCAGCTCACCCTAGGGCAAAGAAATCAGTGAGAAGAGAACGCCGTGGACTCGAAATAAATTTCCTAAAACAATCTCTGGAGTTTCCACACTTTCTGTTTTTATTTTTTATTCTCTAAATGACTGCTTAAATTGGAATTGGAAGGGCTGTCCATGGGTTCTCGGCATCTGGTAGTCGACAAATAATGGAAAAGCCTGTGAGATTAATTCTTGTCTCTGGCTCAGTCAGGAAAAAGCCTTTTATTTCTCTTCTTCGATTTCTCTCTCTCCCTTACCCTCCGACCTTCCTCAACGACCTCCCCCCCCAACATAGGCACACACCGTCCTTGTTCTTTTAAAACTTGTTCTCTCTCTCAAAAAAAAAAAAGCTGTTCTCTCTCAGCAGTAGTTGGGATTCCCAGCCGCGCCCCCTGGACTGAGTCTAAGCTCTGTGCTTCCTCTTTTGCGTGGCTTAGCCCCACGGGCTGGTCATTGGCTTTATCGTTAAAAGTTGGTGCGAAGGGATTAGGTGCGGGGAATCGCATTCCACGCTCTCGGTAGAAGCGCCGCTGCCTTCTGGGCTCACTTTCCTAGGGCTTTGCAGGAAAGGCCGGGCTTTTCTCTCTACACTGCTCCCTCTCTTTCCCTTCGATTCTTTCTCTTCATTCTCCCTAGTCATAAATCTTGTCCCTTAACATAGTCCAATCCACACCCATACCTCAAGTCACGTCTGTGGTGTTTGATTTTGCAGGTTAAAATCTGGTTCCAGAACAAGCGGTCCAAATTCAAGAAACTGATGAAGCAGGGAGGGGCTGCGCTTGAGAGCAGCGCCCTGGCGAACGGCCGGGCTCTGTCCGCCAGCTCGCCTCCAGTCCCCCCGGGCTGGAACACCAGCAGCTCCTCCAGTAAGAGCTCCACTGGCAACGCGGGCACCTACATACCGAGCTACACGTCGTGGTACCCCTCAGCCCATCAAGAAGCTATGCAGCAACCTCAGCTCATGTGATTTACAAAAACAAACCAACCCATCTTCCCTCCTGCCGCCTCTCCCCACCCAGTACCTGGGTCCCCACTTGTCTCCCCAGTCCAGTCCAGCCCAGCCCACCCCTGGTTGACACGCACTATGGGTCCAGAGGAGAAGAAGGGAGAGCCAAGGAAAGGAAAACATAAACAAAGGATGCAAACCACCACCGCCGCCAACCACCATTGCTAAGTACCAGTCTCCAGACAGACCACAGAGTGCACTGGACCTCTTCAGACCCGGGAAAGCCTTCAGTTGGATGACGCTCCAAATTCTGGCGTGCCGCAAACAAGCGCAGATGTGATGCGGGGTTGATTCCCAAGTGCTGACAGCTGAGAAAGCTGCCTCTGAGCTCTGTTAGATCACCCGGAGGACAACCTGGGAGCAGGGAGACAATTCGACCCTCAGCTTTGTGGGGCGATCAGAAAACAAAACAATGTTTGTAGAAACACGATCTTTTCTGTCCTGTCTGTCTCCTCGTCTTCTTTCTGTCTCTGTGCCCTGATCAAATATAGGTCATTTCATTTGTTCTCACCACCTTTACAGCCTCTTTGATAGCAATGAGCACGGAAGGGAAATACTCCTTCCCCCTTAATTGTCTCCTCTTTGTTTGGGAAAATTTTTTTGGATATTCTCCTGTGCCCTGCCTATCCATATGTGTAGTTTGCTGGGGTGGGGTGGGAGGAAAGGGAGGGGAAGGGATTTTATTTATTGACAAATTGACTTAAACTACCACTATCTGAGTGCTAGACACTTAGTGAATATATTTGGCTTGCAAAGTGCACTGTTTGAAAGCACCGTTTACTTTAATCGAAAAAGGAAAAAAAATAACGAGGATGTGATTTTTAACTTTTACAATAACTTTTATACTTTGGTGATGTGGAGAGGTTGGGTCCGAATGATTTGCATTTTTTTTGTTTTTTGTTTTTTGTTTTTTTTTACATACTCAGTGTTATTTAAAACAGAGAGAGAAAAGAAAATGAAAATAAGCGAACATAATTTCATTCATCCTCCGAGCGGTTGGTTGCTTAGAGTGATAAAATTTGAATTCTCTTGGCTGTGTGTGTATGTGTGTGTGTGTGAGAGAGAGAGAGACAGAGAAAGAGACAGAGAGACAGAGAGACAGAGACAGAGAGTTGCTTGCTCTGAGTGGAAAAGAAGAAAGAGGGAGGAGAGAGGAAGAGAAATTATTCCAATGGGCTTCGAATTGAGACAGTGCAGCTTTAAAAACGATCTCCAGAGGCTTTGCCACAGAAAAATGCCAATCAAAAACCTACATGCACATACTCCAGTGCAAGATCTAATCGCTGTACATATTATTATTATTATTATTATTATTGTTCTGTAAACATGTTGCACAAATTTAGTCTTTTTTTGTTCCGTTTTGTGTGGCTGTAAAACATGATGCTTTGTGAAATGGGAATCTTGACATTTTACTTGTGAAATTTGGAAAATGTGATCAATTGAAATCAACTGTGTTTAGTGTTCTATATGTCAAAGTTTAGTTTTATATTGAGAATGTTAACTTATTGCTTTGTATCTGGGAAAAAAAACTTTGTAAATAAGTTATAAAGTTTCTTTGAGACAGTAAAATTATGGTTTCGAAAAAGAGCTGATGCCCTGTGTGCTGTGTACAGGAGCGAATTTGGGGCAAAAGAGAAAGGAGCAGGGCTGAGATGCTGGGACCCGGAATCTTCGAGTCAGGCAGAAACAGGTGCTGTCTATGGCTCAGTTCGGGTTGGCCCTTGGCCTCTTCCCACTAGTCCTCAGAGGCCAAGAGCCTGTTAGACGTGCGGGCTAGCAGAACCTGGACCCTAGGGAAGGATGCATCTCAGAAAAGAACTTTTGGGACAAAGTGTAATGCTAGCTAAGTTTGGCCACGGGACCTGCTGAAGAGTGGTGACCTCAATGCTTATAAGCTGAGTGAGTCGATTGCCTTGGCTAGTGTCTATCCCAAGCCTGGCGTGTCCATTCCTATGGCCTGCTCTGCTTCTCTGAGATCGACTGGACACCACAGACCCGAAGCCCTTGGACTAGGTGTTCACCCCACCCAAGGAGAGGAGGGAATCGTTCTGAACCCCACCCCAGACTAGCTCAGTCCCTGAAACCTCCTGGCCCTTCTGAGGTCCTCAGTCCCCTCCTTTTGCATCAGATTTTCCTTCTTAACATTAGAAGTTCGTTCTCTTTTCTTGTAGCGACTTCCTCTAATCCTCCCTTACCCCTGTTTAAAAGGCGGAGGAAGGAGGGAATGGGATCGAGGAGAGCTCACGAGGTGATTGAAAGGAAATTCAGAGAAGGAACAGGTGCTTCCGAGAAGAGTTGAAGTTGGGAGTGGGAAATATAAGTTAAAGGGCAGGAAGAAAGGACGGGCAATCAAGATAGCTCCTGGGCCAATCGATGACTGCCTTGGATTTCAGGAGTGTCCCTTCCCCAAGTCACTATGTTTGGACTGGGATGAAGAGCAGGAAACAGGCGACTTCCTTCGTTCGCTGGGTTGACAGACTATAACGCCAGTCCCTGGGTTGAAATCACTCAGATCTGTCTCCAGTCAAATACTCGCGGGGTAGGGGGTGGGGAGCATGAAAGTCTATATCTTCATTTCTCCCTTTTCAATCAATCAATGAGCATTTATTGAGTGCCTACTATACGCCCTATTAGTGAGAGGGAGAAGGAGAGGCGGTAGGGAGCATTCCCCCATTTTTCGGTAGGAGGGCGAGGGAAGCAGCCGAATCTTCCACGCCGGAGACAGCTTGGGCTAAGGCCACTTACTCACAAAGCCTTGTTTGATTTAAGCACTTCTGAAAGCTTGTTTAGTTCACGTATTGCCAAGCGCTCCCTGGGCCTTAGGGTTTCAGCAGAGAGTGGGGTGTGTCCGAGTGCCAGAGCAGGGAAGATGGTCGGTGCCTAACCAGGAGAATGACATTTCTGTAAACAGTTTGGAAATGTTTTCCCCTGCTTATTGGAACTGAAATGTGATTTGAAATCTCCACGGTGAAGTAGGGGAGGTGCAGGGAGGGGTCTTTAGCACAGGAAGCTTTGGGTTAAAGGACTTTGCAAATGATTATTTTGTCGAGTGGATTCTTTCAGATACACACTCTGTCCCCTCTTTAAAAAGCAGGATTTGTAGTATATGCGCCTGTGACATGGTTTGACTGGTAGCCTGCTTGTGTGGGCCGTCGGGGATGACTCTGGAAACTCAATGGGTCAGGACAGGAAACTCAGTCGCCTGCTTCTCCCAATCTCAGCCTTCCCATTCTACCCCCAGCAGACTCAACTACTTCTCCAGTTCCCAAAGCCATCCACCTAGACTTTCGGACCGTGCTGGGGAAAACTCCAACCGGACCAAACCCGAACCTAACTCTTTCTCACCTTATCCCACTTCCCGGCCTCCCTGGATAGCACCCGTGGGCCGCTTTTGCCCCTGCCCTACTCTCTGATTCGAGTATAGGCCTCTCTTCAGAGGTTGCTGCCGGTCGCGACCCTAGTCCGGGATCTGAGCCCTGGCCCGCACTCATAGTCCATTCACCGAACCTGCCAGTCACCACAGGCTTGGCCTGGGGGTGGGGAGCGCTGGGGCAGCTGGTTTTGATTCCGGTGACTAGGTTTAAGTCGGGGTCTGCAAAAGGAGCCTGGGGGGGGGGGGGGGGGGGGGGGGTTGGAATGGATTTCCGGTGGGAAAGCGGTGATAAATGGCATTGATTTTTTGTTGTGACACGCACCCATTTTTCAATTCATGATGATGAATGATCAAATGATCTGGGCCCATTCGACGCCTCTCCAGAAAAGCGCAAGTATGGGATGGGAGAGTGTAGGGATGGGAAAAGGGTGGGTTCTCACTCGGGCACCTGGAGGACATTTCCGGGAAGTAGTTATCCTGGCCTTTCCAGGATGCCCAGAGAGTTTTGACCCAGGATCATTTAAAGAAAAGTAGGAAAGCAGAAAAAATTCCACACCGCGATACACCTCCAAACCCAGAATTCAGCCCACTTCCTATTTCTGAATTAGTGTGAATGGGTTTGCCAGGCCAGAGAGCTAGACATTTGGTCTTAGCGGAGTTCACTCAGGCTTCGGTTTCCCCAGTGAGACCTGACTCACTTGTTACTGGTTAGGTTATTGACAGATGAAGATCACATATCCTACTCTTCTCCCCTGAAACAGCAGCCCGGGGCCAAAGCCTTAAGCCACAGGCAGAATCTGTCTGGTCAAGCGGATTTTAATACTTTGAGATATTAGCTTATACTAATTTAATAATGTCTTGCTAACAGTTCAAATAGAGAAATTATTAGTTTTATCTCAACGAAGGCGGTCTTTAGTTAGGCTCTATTATAATTATAAGCGGTTGTACTTTTAAAAATGTTAATCTCAATATAGGCCTAATTAATGCTGCCTTGTTACTGACAAGTAGTTCATCAAATATCTGATTCAAAGATTTTCATAATGAGTATATTAATTAAACTATGAATAATCTAAAGGTGGTTATATTTAAACAATACCTCATTACAATGATTAAATACTGATTTCTAATATTATGTCTTAACAATTGTCACTTAGAAAACACAACCTTTCCTTATGTATGAGTCTGTAATGGCAAAATGCAATTTTAGGATTTTTTTTCTTGTTCAAAAAATGTGAACCTCATTTTAAAACACTTCTGAAATAGGTTACACACAGCTTAATGATTATCAAAATGACTCTTTTCTGCAAAAAAAGACCCCAAAGTGCGCGTACAGCTGCAAACCCGAGAGGGTCAGCATCATTTCACTGTATTCTCTTCTTGATTACAAGCCGAGCCCATCAAACACAACATAATTACAGTAATTTCAGGTTTATTTATTCTAATGCAGTTTCCCCATCTCTCTGGTAATTATGAGCAATTTTTTCGCCCAGGGAATCTTTTTGCATTAACAAAAGAGATAACGCACTGAAAGCCAAATTTGCTGTGCATTGAGAAAAGGAAAAAAAAAATAATAAAATAGGTTCGAGCTGCCATCTCTGCAATTCTCCTATATTGGAGCTAGGCAAATTGCTTGCAGGTGTATGGAGCAGGACTGTCAATGGAAGGGGCTTCCAAATTAGCAAATGCACAATGTTGAAGTAATGAAGACAGACTTAGCAAAATTGCCAAACAACAGATACCTCTTTAATATCTTCTCTTACACACACACACACACACACACACACACACAACCATAAGGGAGAAAACACCCCAATACCCACCAACACCCCACACACTCCTTGGCATGGCTTTCATCAGCCACTGAGTAACTGGGAGTGCTGGACATGTCATTCTACTTGCAGAGCAGCCCAAACCCTCAAATCTAGAAAATATTTTAAAATATAAAATGAGAAACATTTTAATTTTATTTTCTAAATGGATTAGCTTTATCTCTCCCCCTCCCCTTTACATCTGCATCAGACTTGGCTCAAATTGCTCTTCACAATTCTAGCTTCCCTGTTTTGGCTAATTTTAGAAACCATGAAAAGTTTAAATTCTTAAAATATAAATCTATATGCATAGGTTTTTAAAAAATTAATTAGGTACCATTTCAGTAGATTGAATTCAAACTCTCAAAACAGAAAAGAAATGATCTGTGGTTTAATGAAAATGTGTGTGTGTGTGTGTGTGTGTTGTAAAAGGAAGAGAAATCCCATCTCCTTGGATGATATTAATTGGAAATATAAATTATGAGCAAAAAGATGCTTATGTTCCACAGATCTAAGTCTCCCTTTCTTATTAACCATCTCCAAGAACATTTTCCTCTTTTGCCTCCCGTCCCCTTTTAAAGCTGGTGTGAGAATAATATCTCACTAGTTCAGTACCAATGCCTAGGACAAAAATCCTATATCTAAGCTGATGAGAAGTTTTCTTTCTTTACATAGGTGTGTATACATACATATAGGGACGTGAATATATGCATGTATGTATACATTGATGCAAACACACTGTCATATTTTACAATATTAGGCTCACTCCACACGCACACCCCATCCCTTACATGAAAATCCTACAGAAAGCAGCCTTATAACCGACATATCAACTAGAATCTAAACATCTCTCCTGAGCTCTAAAGGTGAATACCCCTAGCAGAGGATGCATCTCCCCCACATCCACCCCCTCCTAACCCCCTCCTTCATACCCTGAATCTTCAGGGATTAACACTTCCTGAAACATCTTTAAAAAAAAAAAAGAAAAAAATAATCCTGACATAGCTGACAAGAAGTTTTGATGGAAGAATTAGCTGGTGCATACATAATCACTCCCCCACCCTCCTACTCCCAGAGCGGGGAAATGTATCGACAGAGCGCATTCATCCAACCCTCAGAAAAATGAAACTGGTTTCCACCCTTACCTTCTTCACAGTCTCAATTTCAGTTAATCTGGACACACTCTTTGATACAACAAATCAAAGGGGTCGCATACGGCTTTTGTCTAGGAAAGTTATACGAGACAGAAGGGGGGGGAGCAAAACATAAAAACCAAACAAACCGAAACAAAACAAAAACAGAAAAGAAAAAAAAAAACCAAGGCACAATAATCCTATCCTGGGAGTGCAAATGTGGAATGAGATTCCCCCGAGACGAGCCTGCCTCGGAACGCCCGCAGCCTTTTGCAGCGCTGCTCCTGCAGAATATGACTGAAATTTTCGGCTATATAGCCTCTGTCTTTATAGCTGATGAAAAAAATTGCAGATTATTAGCATAAATGTTTACTCTTCATTACGCTGATGACATTGTGCACTCGAGATCTTGGTAATCTTTGGGAAAATTATGAGTAATTTTTAAAAATTTTAAAGCAGCAGCAGTTACCATGCAATTCAGGCTAATTCTGCGTAGGCTCCGAACGGATATAATTATCGAGGAGTCAAGATGTTATGCTAAAAACTATGCATTGATATTCCCATTTATTATGTACATACAACTTTGACAATGTTGATGCTTGAAATAGCAGGAAATTGTCTTGCGCAAAAATTACAGTCCATATTAGGACATCTGAAATTGCGAAGAATTATATAGTAATTGCAGGCTTTCAGATGGGAGAGCCAGAATGCTCAAACTAGTGCAAATGTGGATAAAATTACAGATCAGAGCAAAAATTAGGGAAAAAGGGGGTCTGGGATTTTTCAAGTTGGCTATAGGATTCCGGAAGTGTCTAATGCCACATGATTGCTACAGCTTTAGGGGAGACATTCATGCCTCAAATAGCTCCTTTGCCAGAGCTGCTTTAATTGAATTTCTTGTTCTTTTTCTTTTAATAGGGGCAAATGAGTAAATTGCCCACCATGGCAAATTTTCACCGTCCTCCCTGCAAATGTGCCAGAGAGAGCATCCTTTCGCGTTCTCTTGCTCAGGTTAACTGGAAAGGGCTGAATCCCCAGACTGAACGAGCTAACAGAGCAGGGAAAATTAATTAGCCCCATCTCCTCCCGCCACCTCCCCCTCCTCTTTTTCTTCCTCAATTCCCCCACCCCCACACTTTTGACTCTTCTCTTCTCTTTCCCTCCCCACCTCCCGCCCCCTCCCCCCCAACCCCCGCCCCTGGGATCTATGGGGCCACCGGAGACTAAACTTCTCTGTGTTCCTCTTTTTCAACCGCTGCTCATCCCCAAATCCCGCAGCCACCACCCCTAGGGAACCGGACAGCACGAACCCTAGGGGGCGGAGGGTCGGGGTGGGGGTGGGGGGAGTGGGCTGGCGCGCGAGCAAGAGGGCTGGCCGGGAAGGTGGGCGGAGGGCGGAGGTTTAACTGGACTCAGTGAGGGTGAATCGCAGAGGAGAGCGTCCAGGGACAGTCTGGTGTAGCTTCCTGGGGGTGCGGAATGGACGCGAGGGAACCGCTAGGAGCTTCTCGCAACCCGTCACCTAGTCAAATTTCAGCGCGGGGAGTGTGTGTGTGTGGGAATATCTAGATCTCTAGCCTTGTCTAATTTTGCAGATCGCACACCCCACCCCACAATCGCCGCCTTTCCCCATTTCTTCCGTTCTGCCTCTTTCTCTAGAGCTCACCCTGAGGTGTGTGTGCGAGTCGGGGCACTAAGGCGCTGTGTGACTTTAAGAAATTCGGGAGCTGGGGCTGGGAAGGGTGGGGCTGGGGGTTGCTGCAGCCGCTCCAGCACCAAGGAAATTTGGCTGAAGCTACGCCTGCCAGAGACGGCTTACCCACCGCTAGCTGCGCCCCGAGACTTTGTTCCTACAGAAGGGCGCGGGTGTTTGTGTAGTGTGTAGTGTATGTATGTGTGTGTATGGGGGGGGGGGTTCCATTGTTTAGGAAATGGTGATTTCACACCTAGTTTGTTGGATCCTATTGGATAAAGAAGGGAATGGGAAGACCAGATGAAAAGAGAGTCTGGGGAGAGTGGATGGCGGAGCCAGGCCGACTGGGAGAGAGAAAAAGAGAGAAAAGGAGAGAGGTAGAGAGCGTCTACACACACATATACACACAGGAGCGCCATTTTTTTTTTTTCTGCAGAGAGCCCTGGAGTTAGGAATCAATGCAAACCAAATTCTCTCCTCAAGCACTGTCATATGTACCTCCAGAATAGATTCAAATCGCTCCTCTCAGTCAGAAACTCTTCCCTACTCTACCCAACCACTTTCACCTTCAACCTGCTTCTGTCCTCTTCCTCCCCTCTCGTAGAGCTCTGTCTCTTCTCCCAACCTCCTTTTGCCCAGTACTTTCCCGCAAATTTTCCTGGCCAGGAATAGGAACAGCGACGCATACTGCAAGTCTTCATACAACTCCCTTTTTCAAAAAGTGTAGAGGCTCTGGAAAATTCTCCGGGGAGAATTATGCTAATAAGTATAGTACAGTAGAGTATTTACATTTTTCCTGGGGGAGGGAAAGGGTCTTTCTGTCTTGAAGTCTGACCTTCCTATTTTTTCCACTTTTAGACTCCAAGTGATGATGCTTCCAGGAAAAGGCTGTTGTATTTGCTAAAAAACATTCTCTCCCCCCCCTTTCTCTCCCTTATCTTTCCCCTCTTTCCCTCCCATTCCTCCCTCTTTCTCCTCTTTCTCCATCCCACCTTCTCCCCTCCCCCAGCCTCAGGGCGAAATTTAACATCTTGTAATGTGGCAATGCTGCTTGGGCTCTTCCGGAGGGTGGAGGGGAGGTGGTAGTACCACTTCTTAAGACACTGGATTCTCTCAGGCTCCTGCCCCAAGCCTAGCGTGTGGCGGAGGTCTTTCTTCCCTTTATTGCCTTCCCCTCGCCTCGCCTCTTATCACTTGTCACTGTCAAGTTTCTTGACCTGTCCCTATGTCCCATAGACACACTATGTTCCTAGGTTTGGCCTTAGCTGAGGAGGCGGTATGAAGAAGGGAGAGGAATCTTTATATATATTTATATATACATAATATACATATATGTATGTGTGTATATACTCGTGCTTTAGTAACTGTGGGGGAGTGGGATGGTTACTCTCAGCACAGGAGGACAAGTTATCAAATGCAGGGAAATCTACTGTTTTTCTGACCTTTATTTCCACATCCAAATCTCCTCTCTTCAGCTTTTTGGCCTTCGGAGCCGGAAGGACACTCTATGAACTCCCTCTGCTCCACGCGGAACGCACGGGCCTTAGGGCCCTAGGCCTGCTTCTCCAGCAGTCCTTGGGCACACCGCAGCGGCTGGGGCACGTCTGGGAAAGAGCTTCTACCTAGATCTGTGGGTCATTCACGCTCAGGTCTCCTCAGCTCAAAACATCCACTGGTTTCTACATTGCCTTATTAAACCCATAGTCCACCCCTCTCCGAATTTGCCCCAGAAGTCTCGGAAATCTTTACACACAGGCGGATATTCCCAATTTTCACAAGTAATCCTAAAAGAAAGGCAGAAGGGAAGCCTCTTAAATGGTCCCACATTTCAATCTCGGCTGATTAGTCTGGGGTTTTCTTCTCTCCATTCCCCACCCCCAGCCCTCAATTCTGCCCCCTTGTGCAAACCAGTGGGGAATGCGGAGGGGCAAGGAGCCGACGGGCAATTTCTAGGCATTTATTGGCATTTCAAACGTTTGGCTCTCTCCAAAGAGTTTGCAAACCGTACCCGAGGGTGGACGGTGGGGGGTGGAGATTGGGGCGGGGGTGAGGGTGGATCCTTTTATCTGCCATGGGGAGGCCGAAACATCAAGCAGCAAAACATTAGTATTAACGTTTTGCCCAAGTTTGAAGAAGCCTCCCGCATGGGAATAATGCTTAGATTGTGAACAGAGCAATCCAGAATCTTGTCTTTACCGCGCCCCCCCCAATTCCTTACTCCGACCCTCCTCTTACCCCCACCCCTTTGCTTCCCAGCGCTTGTCACATCCTGTCTCTGGCCTGATATTTCACGTGCGCAAATTGAAGGGGATTACAATGAAGATTTATGTGTTTTATGGACGCGGCTGGTTTCCCAGTGGATGGAGCCGAGTTCACTGCTTCCCATTTCCATTTTTCATCGGCACATTTGGGAGAGCCGTTCATCACCAGGGGGGAGGGGATGTCTGCGCGGCGGGCTGATCACAGGGCTCTGTGTCTTGGAGAGAGCTGCAACTTGTGAGAAATGCTTCCAAGTGACTTGCCTTGGGCTGTGGTGGAGCCTCCTGCTCGCTCCCCTCCCACTCCCGTCTTTGTTTCTCTTCTCTCCATCCCGACATTCTTCCAACTCCAGCAGCTCTGTCGCTCCCCCCAGCGCGCCTCCCGTCTCTCTCCCCCCCACACACCCCAAGAGCCCTTACTTCTAATCCCAGTCCTTTTCCCTCTCTCACCTCCCTTCCTCACCTCCCTCTCTGCTTCTCACCCTTTTACCTTAAAGGTTTACTTTCAGTGGTAACTCCCAGTGCTCTGAACCCCACCCCGCGTTCCTTATACTCTAGTTTCTGTTCCGGCCCCCCTTCCCCCCCCCCCCCCATCGTGACTCTCTCCCTCCACCCTTCAAAGGTGCCCCTCCTCCTTCTTCGGGTCTCCCTCTCCCGCCCTTTGCTCGTCTCTCCCAGGGAATGGGCGGGGGCGGCAAGAGGCTGAGCTGTAGCCCGACCCGACCTCGGTTGCCAGGTTCAGTGACTCCGGCTTGTCTGTGGGGCCAGAGCCCACCCCGGAGCTGGGGCCGCCCGCCCGCCCGCCCTCCCGGCTCCTAGGCTCTGCTCATGCCAAGGCCTGCTACATGATTCCAGCTTGGGCTGACATTCCCTGCCCCGGGCGCTCCGGCTTAGGCCTCTTAATCATCTTGTCTGCTGCAGATCCTCAACACCAGCCAATTTACTACCACGTCTCTCTGCTTCTGGTTTCGTGATCAGGGGGGTGAAGTGGTGGTAGGGTTGGGGGAGGGAGAAAAGGGCATTCAACTACTGGAGGAAAAGTGAAGCAAGAGCCTGGCGCTCTAGGATCCTAGGGCCATGGAATTCTGGAGCCCGGAAGGGTGGAGAACTGAGCGCCGGAAGAATCAAGGTACTCAAGTTCTCGCCTGGGAAAGCCAGATTGAAATTTTGAAGGGGAGATATTTGATCTTAATCTCGAGTTGCTGTTAGGCACTAGTTGCCACGGCTGTCCCCAAACTTCAATGAACAATAAAAACACAACCTCAGACAATAAAGTAGTGTGGTATTTAAAAATTTAATGGTCAAAATTGTTTGTTTGTTTTTTTTTAAAAAGAGGTACTATATCTTTACAACCCAGGAAGTGTTTTCCTTTCCTTTCTGCTCACAACTACCTGCCAAAGGTATCGGATCTTTTCCAAAACTCTCATTTTAACAGAGCAGAGTAGAGCAAGCACAAGAAATGGAATAAGGAAAACACTGAAGATAATGTCTCTCTTTGACATGGTCCTCTGGTCAGGGGAGCAGATTTTTTTTTTTCCTTAGCAGTGGATTAAGCCTTTTCTTGTATATTGCTCCCTCTTTATGAATGGTGAGTGACATCTTGGAGGCTGCCTCAACTGGGAAAAAAAAAAAACAAACCAAGGGATGGAGAGACAACTCAGTGCCTTTGCTGTGCTCTCAAACAAGTCATATTTTAGCCCTTCACCCCCAATTTATTTTTCCTCATTTGTGAAAAGGAGTGGTTTCATTTAGATGTATTCTAAAGGCCCCTTTGGCTTTTCAATCTATGATCTTTCTGCACAAGAAAGATTTGGGATCCCTCAGGTTCACAATTGTCTAGAACAACATGTCAAAGTTGCATTTTCCCCATTTCCTAATAAAAAAATGAGGATTTTAGTCCATGGAGTTAGGGTTAGGAGTATTAGGCCTTGAGAATCTGTTCTTCAGAGAAGTCAGAACCCTTTAGATTACTGGATGGATGACACTTCGAGGGGCAAGAGGAAGTGATGTATAGCCCCAGAACCCATCCCACCAAGGGCATCGAAGCAATAAAGTTCCCTTCTATTCACAGCGGTTTCTGTTAGGTGCACAGGTGTCAAAAATAAAGGCAAATGAATATACCTGTATGTACTTTCTAGGAGGGTGAGCGAAGAACTCACAACCTTCCCTACAAAGAGCAAGTTGCAAGTATGCTACTCCTATCACTTTTTTATGTATGTGTGCATGTTCAATTCCTGTGCTCGGAGCCTAACAGCATTCTAATGCAGCTGAGTGTGTATGCGTGTGAATGTGACTCCACACAGGGGTCCAGGCCAAACAAAGCACAAGCTTCTCTGCCCTCAAGGAAAGTGAGGAACCCAGGAGCCCGGACTAGGGTGGGTGCGAGCAGAATTGGCCCGATTCGAGAATAGGTAGAGAAGAGAACTGGAACTGGAACCGGTCAGTTCCCTTTATCGACCTCAGAGGCTTGCTGCCGCGGAGGTCGGAGGCCGCGGCTGCAACAACAAACAGCAGCAACACCAGCAGCACCAGCAACAACAGCAGCAACACCAGCTACGCAAGGGTGGGGTGACGTGGGCGGCGGGAGACAGTCCGGGGCTAAAAGTCAGTGGCGCCAGCTCGCGGAAGGGGAGGGAGGGAGGGGCGGGGCCGAGTCTGGGAGCCCGAGCGTGAGCTGAGTGATTCATAGGGCCGAGGCAGCGGTCGCCCCCATCCTCCAGGCAAACTGAGCGAGTTGTTCTGCCACAATGGGAGATCATGAACTTACTGTTGCCGTGGTTCCACCAAGAAACGAAAGGCCGTCTTTGAGTTTTCCCCAAATTCTGATCTCTTTCCTCTCGCTCAACTGCTAATACCTAAAACTCGCAACCTGCAGTTCCAGGTAAAATAGCCCCTCAGATGGGGACAATAGCAGAAAAGACTTTGAGCGCAGCAAGAGTGCTGCAAGTGCTTGGGGCCCAAGTACGTTCATTTTGACCTTGGCTGCTGATGTATAAAGGACCAGCGGCTTGCAACTCAGGTCTCAATCGCGATATCCAAGGAAATACGGTGCAAGTACAATGAAAACAATAATTTATTTAAATAATCTCTTCATATTGTAAAATCGACATTAAGAGTATGTTGTTTTCATAATAAATAACTCAAAAATACCTTTCCTTTAAAGAACAAAGACCTTGGGCTTAAAATAAAATAAAATCGAAATCAGTAGCTTAATTTAACTGAGAGAAGGAAACTTGTCAAGGGGAATACTTTTTTAAAAAATGGGAGAGGAGGGAAAATGAGACTACTGCTAACCCGAAATTCTTACAGTTGATTCACCAAAAAGTCTGAAAGTTGAATATATATATATTTTTTTACAAATAAATCAAGGGAGGGGAAGGGAAATCTGCACGAACACCTTTATTTACAAACTTTGTGTGTGTGTTTTTCCAGGATAATAATCCTGAATTGAGTTTAAAAAAGATAATTTAAACACTTTTTTTTTGCAATGTCCACATATAAAAAATCATTTTTTAACATCAAAATGAGGTCATCCGCAAAGGCACCTAAACTTTTAAAAAAATAAAAATAAAAAAACTCCACTGGTGATGGATGAGTAGGAGGAGGAGTGGAGATCTCATATGCTTTTCCCTAGAGAGCTAAGGAGATGAGGGCCAGGAACACACACCACAGCAAAAAAGAAAAAAAAAAAGTCGGCAAGGACAACGTGAGCAAAGGAGGGAAGTTGAGGAAGGAAAAGAACGGAATTGGGCCCACAGTGAAGTTTATAACCGAGGATTCTTTTTTGCTCGCACGAGTGTGTGTATGTGGGGAGTAGAGGTGAGGAGGAGGAAGGAGAAAGGATTCGAGGCAGAACAGGAGGCTTAGCGACTGACCCTGGAAAAGAGCAATGCAATTCAGGGTGAACCCTTGGAGAGAGGGAGGAACGGCAAAGTTGGGAACGAGAGAGGAAAGCGTCACTCTTCAGGACTTTGTTTTTAGTCTCAGGGAGAAGTTCCCTGACCTCTCAGGACCAGGGAAGAGGTGGGGGTGGGGGAGACGGAGAGTGGAGAGTTATTGGAAGTCCGGGCTTGAAAGAGACCTTGGGGAGAAAGAACCTGACCTGAAATGTGGCCGAAGTCCCTAACCCCTTGGGTACCCCGACTAAGCAAAGTCCTTTTCCCACGTATCACACAGGAAAACCCACAGGGCAAAAAGCCCCTTAACTTTACAAATGCATCGGACAGTTGGATGGGAAAGGGTTATCAAAGCACCAGAGTCTGCTCCTAGGAGGAGCAGGGGCTTTGGGGTACGCCGCCCCTCCTTGCTCAGGGAGAGAAAGGCGCTGGGATTGCGGACTGGGGTCTGAGATGGCAGAGGAATAAGGGAGAAGTACCCCTTGTTCTGGGTAGGCAGCAGCCACTGTGGGGAGTCTCTCTCTCTCTCTCTCTCTCTCTCTCTCTCTCTCTCTCTCTCTCTCTCTCCCAGTCTCTTCCAAAGTTAGAATATCGTCCCTGAGCTCACTGCTGAGCTGCTGCTGCTGTGGTGATGATGATGGTGGGGATGGTGGTGGTGATGGGGCTGCGGGGGCTGAGGATGCTGCAATAGCGGTGCACTGGCCTGGAGGTGGGAAGCCGAGCTGGAAGCCTGATGGTACCACGGATAGTTGCCTAGGAAAGCTGAAGTACCGCTGCTGGGACTGGAGCCTGAGCTACCTCCTCCACCTCCGCTCCCGCTACCTCCACTGCCTCCTGCGCTGCTCATCCGCTGGTGAGGGGCGAAGTCCCAGGTTGTAGGTGCTGAGACTGGAGGTGATGCGCAGGGGGGAGAGGCACTGCTGCCTGGGTGCTGGTCTGAAGGAATCTCTCCACTTTTCCACATCTTCTTGAACTTAGAACGGCGATTCTGGAACCAGATCTTGACCTTTGCGGAAAAGGGAAACTGTTATGTACAGCAGAGTAGGAGCAAGAAGAGGAAGAAATAAAAGAGAAGACACAGACTGACAGACTGAAACAGTAGATCTCCAGCCAGGCTGGAAGGTCTGAGGGGAGGGAGACTGAGTACCTCAATCAGTTCAGAGAATGAAATTCAGTTTATTTTTGGTCAATTGGGATAATTTTTAGACAGAATGAATATTTACTCAAATCAAAAATGGATAGATAAGAGTATATGATATATAGGAGCAGGGTTCTAATGAAAAGTTAGACACTAAATGCCAATCAATTATTATAACTTTTAATGAGGAGGACATTATCCCTGAGATGGCAGTTATAAGTCCATCCCTTCTCTCTTCCACTGGTCAGTGCCATTATTCCAACCACTAAGGGTTTGTCACTTCTAATTTCATATACTGAATTGTGAGTCAGCAGGCCTTTTTAGAGTATGTATATATAATTTCTACTCAGATGGATGGATATTCATTACAGTTAGAACTCCTGCCCCTGGGCCAACTGTAAGGTTGGAAAACCTCCAGCACAGGCAAACCCATGCTCAGGGGGGCAGAAAAAGCGGGGAGCCCCTTACCTGAGTCTGTGTGAGGCCTAGGGAGGCGGCCAGTTCAGCTCTTTCGGGTAGTGCCAAGTACTGAGTCTTTTGGAATCGCCTCTGAAGAGCTGCTAACTGGAAACTGGAATAAATGGTGCGAGGTTTCCTCACTTTCTTTGGCTTCCCGTTCACTATTCTGATTTCGGGCTCACATTCTTCCTTTTCTGCAACAAAAGGGGGACAAAAAGAGAAAGAACAATGAAGGAACCCGCCAAACAAGACCTGGGACGCCCGCTGGTGTCCCATCACACACACACGATCTCTTGCAGCGAGGTGGTCAGAGAATCCCCGGGCCGAGAAACTTCACCCATCTTTCTTTCCAGGAATTTACGTTTGGGAGTGAATCAGGTCCCTCTGCAATTTCCAATTTTTTTTTTATGCGGGTGGGGGGCGGGGAGACGGGAAAGAAGCAAAAGAAGCGTATTACGAAAAAAGAAACTCGGGTAAAGAGAAAAAGTCAACAGCTACGTTGCATGCGTAACTATCCCTTTCTTGAAAATTTCTCGCTCTTATCCCAACTTCTTAAAAATCCTCTTCGGCGAAGGAACTGCTCTCTGAAACCAGCTTTGGAACTGAGGAAGGGGAAAAGTGGGACGGGGTGGGTGGGGTAGGCGGAACAGAGATGGGGGGATGGTAACCTCCAAAATCTATAGGACCAGGGCTGGGACTGGGAACCCTTTTTCCCCAAACTTTTTTTTTCCCCCAACAAGAAGCAAGAAAGACTTAGCACCAATTAGCTGTGTGAGAATTACCCGTACCGGGCTCGTTGTTGGCTGGAGAGGAGCTGGTTCCGTAGGGCCCGTAGGAGCTGTACGCCGCGGTGTAGCCCAGGTCGTAGCCCGCTTTGGCAGAGTAGGGGACGGTGTTGAGGCCGCTGGCGTGGTACTGGTACGAGCCCATCTGCGCGTATGGGGACCCTCCGCCGCCGCCGCCGCCGCTGCCCCCTGCCCCGTGCTGCTGGTTGGTGTAGTAGCTGCTGTCCGTGGCGGTGGACACGGGCAGCGTGGGGGACTCCTGGGGCTTGTGCAGGCTAGTGCTGCTGCCGCCGCTGCCGCTGTGCTGATGGTGGTGTTGGTGGTAACTGCTGGAGGCAGTGATCTGGTTCGAGTGCATATCAGCCACCAGACTGTCAAAGACTCCAGTCATCCTGCCCCGGGACGGGAAGGAGAAGGCGGTGGGGCACCAGAGAGGACTAGGCGGGCGGCTCCTCAGTCTCTCTCTCCCTCTCCCCTCGGGCAACCAAAGTAATTACGGGGAAGGGGGTGGGGAGAAAGAAAACAAGAAATGGCAATTATCTAGGAACTCCTCCTCCTCCTCCTCCTCCTCCTTTGCTGGGCGGGGGAGGCGATCAGTGGGGACCACTCGGGACCACTGCCTCTGTGGCTGCTGCCCAACTCATCCTCTAGCCCACCATGTTCTCCTCCTCTGCCAGCACTGGGCACGGGCGGGGGAGGAGATCTGGAGGGGGGAGGGGCGGCGGGGGCAGCGGTGGTAGGCTCCGGGAGGCAGGAGCAGGTGAGCGGTCAGGAGCAGCTTTACGATTGTCTGAGGAGCTGGCTCCTGCCGGGCGGGCATTTAACACTTGTCACGTGAGGGCAGGCGACGTCACCTAGCAACAGCCAATCGCCATCCCGGCCCCACAGAAGTCTCTGGGTTCCTTAGAACGCCCAGACAAGAGGTGGGTGTCACATGGCGTGTGCTGTGGCTGCGGCAGCGGCAGCGGCAGCGGCTGCTGTTCTAAGGCCGAGGCTCTTCGAGCAGCTATGAAAGAAGAGGGGATGGAGGGGATGGGGGGCGGGGGGAACATAGAAGGAATAGGGTGGAGGGAGGGGGTAGCCAGGAGGAGGGGTAGACGATTGTGGCCTACTGCCCCAAATGAAGAAAAAAAGTTTCCGCTTCCCCACATTTTGTTTATTATAAATTACTGGAAGTAAATCCTAAGTCAGATCTTATCTCTATTTTCAAACACATTAATCACAATAAAGAAGGTGTTGAGGGCTGGGTAAACTCTGGTTCTTTGCTCTTTTCCTCGAAACCTCTGGCACTTAGACCCGTCAGCACATTCAGTTATTCTGAATTATCTATAAACCGTGTATAATCACACCTGCCACATGTACCAACCATTATGGCGATATCTGGAGGTTTAATTAGTGTATTTAAGGTGGTTTTTGGGGGGGGTTGTTATTGCTTGAAAGAAAAGCTATATAAATACAAAGGTATTCTTGTTAATCATACATTCGAAACCACTTTTCCTTGTTCTTACCTGACACACCTAGGCTTTAGGTAATAGAATGTATATGTAGTCTTATTATAAGTATTTGATGGGTAATTAACCACACCAAATAGTGATAGCGGGATTTTTTTTCCACTTGTGTGGGAAGTTGGATTAGAATTAGATGACCTGAAGATTCCCCTCCAAATATGACTTCTATAAAAAGGTGAATTAATTTACATTTAAGTTAAGGAATCATGTTTCCTCCTGAAATTTCTGAAATCTTGCTGAATTTTCAACACGAATTCACTGAAAAGGTTTACCTTGTGTGATACGGCAGTTCTTTGCTTACTTTACTTTTAGGAACTTTAGGACATGTCTACACCTGCATTTCCATTGTCTCTCTCCCCCCCCTTCTCACTCCCCCCCACTACAGTAGCGACTTCCTTTAAAATACAAAACAAAACAAAAAAGAAACCCCAAATCCCTCCAAGTCAACAACGAAGCCCTGACTAAACTGGGAGGAAAAAATACACTTCGTGACTTCGGTAGTTGGGGAGGTGGTGGGGGGGGTAGACGTTTCAGCTTGTTTTTGATCTTGCCTCATAGCGCCACCTAGTGGAAGTAGAGCCATGCTTCAGTGAGTCCCAGGTAGAGGTAGACAGTGTAATCATCCCTAGGCGCCAGTCTCTCAAACCCCCCAGCTCAACAAAATAGTAATTAAAAGCCACAAAATTGTGCTAGCGCTCACAGTCTGAAGATCCCCAACCCAAATGCATAACTGTGTCGTCGAATGAACTTGTTGTAACAACAACGTCCTGGAAAACAAGTTGATACTCCGAAAAAATATTACCCCTGGTCTTCTTCCCCAGGGGAAAAAAAGCAAATGTACAATTAAAATGTGAACATTCGGCATTAAAGCTATACAATGGCTCGCCGTCAGGACAACAATGAGAGAGGACGGAATACCGCCTTCAAATACAACCCGGATTTGCTTCTTAGCCACCATTTTAGCCAAGGAAGAACCCTGAGTTCCTGCACTATGTTCTCCATTGAAATGCTTTTTATGGGCCTTCTAGTGAGTGTCAAGAGGCCTCATTGATAGGAAAACAACTATAGGTCCAAGGTGTGTGTGTGCTAGAGAGAAGATCGGAGACAAAGAACATGGAGCAATGAGCTAGCTGAGGATGGAAGCAAGAGTCACACTGACAAGTCAAATATTGAAGCAATTGTCTGAGTAATTTAAGTCCAAACCCACTTCCCTAATACCCGGAAAATTGAGGCAAAAGTAGTTTTAAACTTGAAAAACTGCATCTAGATAATTATTTCCATTTTCTAGAAAGCCAGAAGGAAAGTCTGTCGGAGCTGAGAAATAATTTCCTTTCCTAGTGTAGAATTGGGCAATACTCCTACCCTCAATTCATTCTTCGTATATGGAGAGAGTAATGCAGATTGAAAGTTCAGCGCTCAACCATTGAAGCTTGGAGAGCTCAGAGTTAAGGATCTTTTTTTTTTTTCTGAGTCAAATTCGGGATTGATTCAAAGGCGTCAGGATGGGGAAAAATGAATGGAGATCAAGATTGGGAGGGGATGTCCACGCAGTTTTTAGGGAGCTGAAGAGCAGCAGCCTTTCACCTTGTAGGGAGGATGAGCGTTCAGAAGATCCCTCCCTGAAGCCTTCCCAAGCTAGCTTGCCCTCTTTCCCTACTCAAATATTGCAAGAGCTCTTTGTCTGATCTCTCTCCTTTGCCGCCTTCACGCCTGACTCGGTGTCATACTCCTCCGTGTTCATGCTGTATTCCTCACCCCTACCTCCACCCTCTCTCTGGAATGGTAAACCCCTTAAGGGCAGAGACTGTCTTGTTGGCTTTGTACTCCCAGAGCTTAGCACCTTGGCTTACACACACATCAAAGACATATGATTTTTCGGTGTAGAAAATTCCTCCATCGAAGCAGATGTCAACCAACTTGTGTGTTTTCAGAGAAGTTGAGTGACTTGTTCGTGGTCACACAGCTAGTAAATTTCGGAAGTAGGCTTTTACCCCAGGTATCTCTGAGTCCAAGTCCAGGACCAAATATATTACCACACACTAGCTTCTCCCACTTGTACACAGAAGATACTTAATAAATATTTGTTTGTATTCTTAGATTGCTTTTTTTTTTTTAACCGTGGCTTTGATACATCTTCCTTCTCCTCTGGCCACCACTGGCGTGCTGAAAGTTTCTCTTTTCTTTAATATAATGTCGGTGATAATAATCCATTATATTTAATGATGACTGGCACATAGGGCGCCTTTTGGTTTACAAAATGTAAAGCACTTTGTATGTTGCGATCTTCACAAGGACTCTGTGAAGCAGGTAGTGGAAGTATTCCTATCCCCATTACATAGATGAGGAAACCTGGGCTCAGAGAGTTTAAATGACTTGCTCACAATCACACAGCTAATGTGTTGTAAAGTCTGAAGTAAGATTCTGCTTTCTTTAGGTCCAATATTCTTGCCATTACCCCACGCAGCCTTTTAAAGACGCTTATTATAAGGCCAGTATCCCGGGAGGGATTATGCCTTAAACCGTTACTAGATAACATCTCAGCGGAGATTAGTTGACAGCTAGCCTTTCGGGAATGGGACCTGAAGTAGGCGCCTAGAGTTAAGGGACTTCCAAAGGAAGGTGTGGATGAGAGGGCTTCAAAGACAACTTTGCCGCTGCTGCTGTTTTGCCTGAGGCTGACTGTGGTTCTGCAAATTCTGCTCTTCTTTCCCCAAGTCATCTTGTTATGCATTTTTATACAAGGGGACCTGAGTGTCTTAAATTTTTATAGACCTCATCTGGAATTCCAAGTGGTTTTTCCTCCCTCCCTCCCTTCTTTTCTTCCTCCCTCTCTTTCTCTCCCTTTCTCTTTCTTTTTTCTTTCTTTCTTTCCTGCCTTCCTTTATCTTTCTTTCTCTCTTTCATTTCCTTCCTTCCTTTCTGTCTTTCCTTCCTTCCTTTTTCTTTTGACTTGGCCCCCAATGTCCCCTCCCACCAAGGAATCGGTTCTGAGTGGACTTCCTGCACAGCTGTCAGCCTCCTTGAGTCATCTTGGCTCATTTTTTAGGATGGTAGGTTCATCAACTGAGGACCTTTCCTCAGCTGGGAAAAATGCAGCTCCCAGAATTGAAGTGACTTACCTGTAGGGAGTGACAGAGCCAAGATTTGAACCTAGATCATCTGACTTTTTTCTTAAAAAAATTTTAATACATTTTATTCTTATATCACCTTTATTTTCCAATATATCCTTCCTCCCCTCCCTGGCCTTATACAACCAGCCAACTAAATAAAAAAGAGGCAAAAAAAGAGCAGCAAAACTAACCAACATATTAACCAAATCAGATCTTAAATACAGCATTCCACATTCAAAGCCTTTTCTATATTTTCTATGGGGCCCAACTTGGTCATTATAATTTCACAGCATTCAGTTTCTATTTTGTCATTATTGTTCTTTCCATTTATACTGTTTAGTCATTGTTTATTTTGTTTTCTTGGTTCTGCTTATTTGCCTTAGTTCATGTGTCTTCTCATACTTCTCTGTATTTTTCATATTTATCTTTTCTTACAGCACAGTAATATTCTATTCCATTCCTCTGCCACAATTTGCCTACTCATTCCCAATGGATGAAGATCTATTTTGTGTCCTCTTCTTTGCTACTACAAAAAGTAAGCCTATAAATATTCTAGTCCATATGGGACCTTTCTTTTTATTATCAGCCTTCTTGGGGTATACACCTGGTGGTGAAATCTCTGGGTGAAAGGGTTTGAACATTATAGTCACTTTTTAGCATAAGTTTAAATTGTTTTCTAGAATGATTGGGCCAGTTCAGATACTAACATTCTTTTAACTTATATGATGCCTCCAACAAATTTATTAAGCCCCTACTATCTGTGAAGCCTGGTGCTGTGTGCTAGGGAAACAAAGACGGAAGGAAACAGACCAAGACCTCAAGGAGTTTGGGAGAAGGGGGAAATAATTTACACATATGTGTATGTACGTATGTTGCAAAAACATTTTCTAATGCTTAAGTTCATGGGTCATGTGAGGACTCTTCCAAAAAGTATGAACTTGACATGTTGCCTCTCTTGTAACAGTTCTCTTTCCTCCTTTTATTTTTGTTCATTTTTTCTCTTTCTGAGCAACCTTCCCCTTAGAGTCTTTCTAGAAGTTTTCTGCAAAATAAAAATTCCAATTACAGGCACCAGCTTACTCTCCAGATTCTGTGAGATACTGTGTGGCCCTTTATGACTTCACATAGTTCTTTCCATCTCTCTATCTTGGTCCCCTCCCCCCCTGCCTTTTCTGCTTAGACCCCGATTCGGCTGCAATCATACTGGTGCATTTGAAAAATTACATCCTTTGAAGAAAACAGTCTGTGCTCCCAGCATCAATTCTGTAGAAAAGCCTCTGTGACCAACCACAGCTTAGGACTGGAGAACGCCAGGGGAGAAGGGCAGCTTTCCAAGGAGGTGACCACGTGGCTTCGAGGGTGGGGTATTGGAGCTGGGGTCAGCACTCAGACGACCTCTCCCGACTCACATGCCTAAACTGTCAGATCCTACTTTCTAGTCCTCCTTGGAGCATTTTTATCTGTGGGGAAGGAGAGTAGAGAGAGATACATCCTATTTCATTCAGTATTTTCAGACTCTAAGATTATCAGATTTAGAACTGGCTGGGACTTTGGGGGTCATCTTGTGAACCCCCACATTTTATGAATGAAGAAACTGAGGCCCAGAGACATTAAGTGACCTGTCCAAGTTTACACAGGTGTTTAGTAACAGAGTAGGGATTCGAACCCAGGTCTTTTGATGCCAAATCAGTACTCTCTTCACTCCATCTCCTACTCTGCTAACAGCAAGCCTCTTTAGAGATGGTTTTTTCAAAGAAAATATTCAATTCTGCTTTCTTCTCATACCTCCGTAACTGACCTTACTATAACCCTTTCAACCTAATCTTCAGTCCCTCACTCACACCAAAACACATCCGCACTTCTATATCTTCTAGATTCCCAGAAGTCTTATGATCTTAGAGCTAAATCCTCTGGGCCCATCTGGATCTTGGAGCAAATCTAACCTCTATACTTCTGATCCTAAACAGTTTCCCCCTTTATTTCAAGTGCAGATTTTGGAGATAAAAGGGACAGCTAAAAGGGCTGTAGATTCAGTGCCAGGGGATTCCTCCAATAGAAGTAATTCAGAAGGCAGAGCATTAGTTTTGAAATCCTAAAAATCTCAGTTTGAATTCTCTCTCTGGTAATCAGGGTTAAGTAACTTGCCCAGGATCCCACAGCTAGTAAGTGCCTGAGGTGGGGTTTGAACTCAAGTCCTCCTGACACCAGGGCTGGTTCAATATCCACTGGGCCATCCAATAGCTGCCTCATGAAGTCTCAATCAAAACTTAATCCCAGTGGACCCTTGGTAAAACCACACCCTCCATGGGCCTGTTTCCTTATCTGTAAAATGCAAAAGATTGGACTAGATGATCCCTAAGGTACCTTCTAGGTTGAAATCCTATGAACAGTTTATAAATGGAAGAGATATGACTGATGCCCTCCAATTAAGGATAAAGATATAGCTCAAACTGCCGGATGTTTAGTCTCTGCTCTGATTCATTATAAGAATTACCTTTAATATCAACTTGATTTTCCATAAGCTCAAGGGGCTTGAACAAGAATTAGGGGCTTTCCTCAGATGTGTGAAGGATGAAATCCAAGTACCGTATGTATGTGAAATGCCAGCTCAGTTTTGGCTGTCTTAACAGAAGAAAACGTGGACAATAGGAAGTCTTCTGAACTCTGAGGTGCAGAGACCACCGTGGGCTTGATTGAAGGGCTCTGGTGGTACCACTTGTCACCAAGTAGTTTTGTCTGAGGCACTATACTTTCTGAAGGACTCCAAATATTCAAAGGGCTTACAAGGCAAACATCACTGGGAGAGAGAAATGCATTTCCCTTTGATCACTAAAAGCTGCCAGATCACCCTTCTGAGACTTTGGGTTGTGAGTTGCATAAACACTGATGGAATAAATCACATTCATTTTTTTTTCAGGGACAAAGGCTGCAGGATAATCGGATTGTTTTGTTGTTACCTTTGCCCTTCCAGGAGCACCCATAATGCATAGTGAGAGGCAGTTAGCAAGAATGTTGTCAACATATCTAGCTCTCAAACCTCCCAAGAAAGCAGGCATACATTCCCCCTACCTCCCTCTTCCCCAATTTGCATTGCTGGAAACATTCGCAAAAATCCTTTCAGTAGGTGCTCAGCTCTTCACAAAGCCAGTGGTACTGGGTGAGCATTTTTGAGGAAGAATGCCTTCGAGAAGAAAAAAAAAAGTTTGGCTTCAACCCCAACCTTCATTTCCTCCTTCTTGCTTGAGTCTGTTTGCAAGGGAAAGAAAGCCTGAACAGCGCAGCAGCTCTGGATAAAAGCACCTGTTCATGCAAAAACAAAATAAAACAACCCCAAAACCCCAAGTGTAATCAAATGCTAGAGGGCAGCTGTGAGGGCTACTATTGATCCAGGTGCCTGAATCCCCAATTTAGGTGAAGAACCCCAGTGAGTGTTCAGGAGGTACCCATTAGTTCTCTTGTGACTTTCAGAACTAATTTTGGTCATCGCCTTCTAGGAATCAGACCACATATAATCTCATTTTACTTCTGAGGAAACAAAGCCAAACAAAGCAAAAACAAGAGGGAAGAAATGGTGGCTAGAAGAGTCAGAGAGTCCTGTGATTTGAAGGCTTCCTTTGTGTAGACACAGTTGCTTGGAGGAAGGAAAGGCATCTGCTTCTTTATCCAGGTTTCTCCTATTTTCTCTCCATGATGTTCTAGCCATTTCAGGAAAGGTCAGTGTTCTTTCCCTTCCTCATCAATGATTTGGAGAAGGAATAGGATGCTAAAAATAATGTTACCCTTTACATGCTCTACTTTGTCTTACTTCAAGGGCTTATTGTACTTTGGAGTTGTTCTTGGGTTGATGAAGCCTATGCTAGCACCACTGTCAGGTTCTATCACACTGGAAAGGCTTCAACTGTGGCAGAATTTGCTTTCTGAAGACCAATTTAGCTAACTTTGAAGAGGCACATCTATCTATCGATTGATTGATCTATAGATCTATCATCTATCTATCTGCATACATACATATACACACATATATGCACATTTATGTATATAGAGATATACATATGTACAAAGGAAACATAAAAACAGGCCCCAATTCTGTGTGGATCCCCTTCACTTCAGCAGTGATGGTAGCAGAGTAATGGTTAAGAGAACAGAGAGTCCTAAGAATCACAGTTTTTAATCATCAATAAACTTGAATTTGACTATTGATAATCTAAACATGAGACACTTGTCCAATAACCAAGGAGTTGTGAAGGAGCAGCTGAATCATATCAATCTGGATGAACTAAACTATATCAATTCTGATGTTTTTGCTATAAACAAAGCCAAAAGAAAAAAGGAAGTAACAGCAAAATGGCAGGTGGGCTTAAGAGGCAAAAAACTCCTTGGAGAGGCAAAGAAAGGAATTGGCAGAGCAGGTTTTATCATGTACCCCAAAGCAACAAGCACTATATCATGGGTTATTTGGTTATTCATATAGTTCATTACTACTGAAAAGTGTTTGTAAAAAGACTACAATAAAAATACTTGCAGCTCATGTACTGACATTGGTTGCTGAAGTAATAGAGAAATTCCATGAAGAACTTGACAAAGCCCTCCAGATGAAATCAACACAAGCTCTGATACTTGGAGATCTCAGATCAAAGATAGAAAAAGGGAAAGATGGGGAGAAAAACTTAGGAAAACATGGTTCAAGAAGAGGTAATGAGAGAGATCAACGATTTGTAGAGTATACAAAAGCCTCCTGATTCTACATCATGATCACTTTCTTTGAGAAAAGAATTGGTAGGATGAATAAAGTGAGTACCAAACAATACTAGAGAGAACAAAATAGATTGTATTTTAACAGCTGGAAAAAGACTTGTTACTGGTATGGAAGTTATCTTTGACTCAGTTATCTGTGTGGTCAAATCATCAACTCTTGGTCCTTTTCATTTGGGGAGTATTTTTAGGAGGTGATGTAGTTCCTTTCTATTTTCACTTTGAGTGAAATCCAAAATGGTTCCAATGTATCTGGACAGTTTTTTTCCCTATGGTTTCTAGAAATATTTTGTCTGGGCTCTTTTTTTTGATCATAGTATTTAGATAGTTCCGTGATTCTTAAATTATGTCTCCTAGACATATTTTCCAAATTGATTGTTTTAGCCATCAGATGACTTTATGTTTTTTCCTTCTCCTTCTTCCTCTTTTTCTTTTTTCTTCTTTTTGTTGTTCTTCTTCTGTCTTTGTTTTAATATTT
Organism: Vombatus ursinus; assembly: GCF_900497805.2. Classification (NCBI taxonomy): domain Eukaryota; kingdom Metazoa; phylum Chordata; class Mammalia; order Diprotodontia; family Vombatidae; genus Vombatus; species Vombatus ursinus. The sequence continues at coordinate 44,657,594 of NW_020954557.1, read as the reverse complement.
CTTACTTCATAGAATCACTAATTATTTGATCAATTCTAATTCTCAGGGAATCTGTTACTTGGATAAGGTTTTACATAAGCTGTTCATTCTCCTCTCTTGTCTTTACATGAGCATTCTCATTTCTTTTCCAATTCTTTCCTCCAGAACTCTCACTTCCTTTATAATATTGTATCATTTTTTGGCTCTTAAAAAAAAAGCTCTCATTTAATTTCTTCTAAGAATTGTAGTTGACCTTGCAACCAATCTGTGTTTTTCTTGTAGATATTTTAGAGTTATTCTCATCTTCTGGGTTTGTTTCTTGCTTGTTTCTGTCTCATAATAGCTCTTTAATGTCAGTATCTTTTTTTTTTAATCTCTTCTTCAGCCTTACTTTCGGAATTGGAATTTTTTGTTAAGGCCAGGCTCTGTATACTCCTGAAGAGAATGTTAGGGCCTTGTATGGTCTTGGTCCAAGTCACTGAGGGTCCTGTCACTGCATTTTATGGGTATTGAGTGTTGTGTACATTAAGGATCTCAGGAGCGGCTCAGGCCAGGCAGCTGCAAGCTTTCGGTGTTACTTAACTGGTCTGTTTTATTGCTGCCCTCCTTTTCTGAGCTATGCAGTTTCTGGCCTCTGGTTTAGGTCTGGGCAATATGAATAAATAGAACATTTATTAAGGTCTTACAAAAGCTAAGTTTCAATTAGTGTGAATAATGAATCTCCTGAAGTGGTTGCATGTTTTTAAATTCACACTATTTGAAGTTATACTTATAAAATATGGTAATTAGTTCCTGTCCAATGGAAATACGCGGTATGAATCTGAATAATATAACCACTTGAAGGGATTCATTATTCTACTAATCCAGACCTATGCAAAGCACTATGCTAAACCTGGAGATACAAATGGAAAAGTCAGACAGATCCTGCAGTCAAGAAGCTCACATTCTAATGGGCTTGTCCCTGGGTGGAGCTCCAGTAAACAGTTGCAGATCCCAGCTCCTGTCAGCTAGCTGAAAGGTTCTGTAGATTCAGAGTGACAGCACAGTAGGCTCCATCTATCCCCTACTGCCCGCCTCCACTTCTCCCCCTTGAAATCCTTGTCATGGTCTAAATCCTGTGGCCTACATCCATGATCTCATTTCACGGACAGCACTGCAGGCTCAGTCCATTCACCATCAGGTGGAATGTGGGATCTCATTCTGAGATCAGTTAAACAGTATTGTAGTTTCTCAAGCTTATCCTTGTTCGGTAATTCCTCTCCTAGTAATTTGGCTGGAAGCTAAATTCATGGTCTTGGGCTAGAAAAAGAACCCACTGCTGTATCTCTTTGTATTTCCCTGTCACACTGTGTCTGGTGCTTTTCCTAGATCTATGTTGGAGTCACTGTGGGAGAGAGCTGGCCATACTGTTATACTACTCCACATCTTTGTTGGTCTCCAGATCATCAGTTCTTCAAAACTACTATCCAGAACTAGTAAACAAACAAACAAACAACAAGAAGAAAGAATAATGTTAAGAAAAGGATGTGGCACACCATGGAAACAACTTAAGCTTGAGTTGTTTAAATAAGGAATCGAACATTTTAAAAATGGGAAATGGACCACAGAAATTATATTGACACCAACCATAACCATTTAATCCAGAAGTCTAACCTATATAAATTAACTTCTATAATAAAGAAACCAAAAGAACTCAGAAAATTCCTTAGTAAGTAAAATCTGACTCACTTGCCAGATGGAAAAAGATAGCTACCAAAAGCAACCCTGAATGAGATTATGTACCTGTTCATAGAATCTTACAATGGTCAAGCATGAATCTGAAAGATGGAAAGTTGAAACATGACATTCACTTCCCGATAGAGAGTTGATAAATATAACATTCAGAAAAAGACATTCATTTTGGGAGTAGTCAATATAGGCATTTATTTAGGCAGTGAATAGAGTGCTGGGCCTAAAGTCAGGAAGACTCATCTTCCTGAGTTCAAATCTGGCCTCAGACACTTATAAGTTGTGTGATACTGTCAAGTCACTTTACCCTGTTTGCCTCAGTTTCCTCATCTGTAAAGTGATCTGGAGAAAGAAATGACAAACCACTCCAAATCTTTGCCATGAAAACCCCAAATGGATCATGAAGAGTCCAACACAACTGAAATGACTGAACACATGAACCTATGTATTAAGGGTTTTATTTATTTTTTTTAAAAAATTGCTCAGTTGGGAGAAGGGAAGGTAGAGGGAGGGATGCATTAATTTAAAAATGTTTGTTAATTAAAAAAATAAAAATAAATAAAAAAGATAATTTGTCAAGACATCCAACTAAGCTTGTTAAAATTCTATTTGCTTGTTGTTTGTTGATTATGAAAAACCATTTTATTTGGTAGAAACACCTTATAAGCTCTTTTACAACAAGGTATCTTGAAACCATACATCAAAATTTATTGTCCAGATTGGCAGATGAACAGCAAGAATCTTCCACCAGCATTCTCATGATATTAGGAGAAAGTGATGAAGGCCTGACATGTTGGGTAGACACCTTGTGTCAAACTTATGGGAGGACATGGACCGTAGTAACACAGGATAGGTATGCATGAGAGGGGTTACTATATTATTGGAGAGAACTTCTGAATTAATGAGACCACAGATAGATTTGAGTTTTTGAGTTCTTTACAAAGATAGAGCTACTGACTGATATAAGCCATTCTATTTCCCACCTTTCCTTTCTCCTCCATTTGTGGTGGTAAGGCTGTCTTGAGAAATCCACATCCTTTTGTTCATCCAACTTGCATCTTCTTTCTTTTTTTTTTTTGGAATCATTGACTGAAATCTGGGGTGGAGATGGACAGCAGATGGAAGGGAAGGGCCTTCCTCAAGGCTATTCGATGGAGTCTTTGCCAGAACTAGTAGAGGAAAAAAAGATCTTATTTCCCTGTGCCAATCTTTGGATAATGAGTTTTCCTTGTAGTGTATGCTAATGTACATTATTTGAATGTGGGTGTCTATATTAAATTACCAAGGTAGGCAGGTTAATCTTGGGGAAGTTAATCTACTAAGTTTTAGAACTTCTGCCCTGGGGCTGAGCCATCTTGAATGAGCACAAACTTGCCTATCCTACTATGTATCTCACCTGCTCCAGACCAAATCAGACTATGCTTCACATCCTATTCAGCCATCTACCTTGGTTAGATTGCCATCCTATCTGCTGCATCCATCAAGCTTTACTACTGGATATAGTAATCAAATTAACAATACCATTGTTTGTTTGTTTGTTTTGTAAAAGGCAGGTCAATTAATCAAACTGTTGTTATTTATCCTTCTTTCTTGAAGAGGACCATGACATTGGGAAGGTGATGTTATGACTGTGACAAGTGAATTGGATTTAAGTGAAGCAGGGCTGTGCAAAGTCACCAGCCTCACTCTCTCCTCTGGAGCCATCTGGGTGCAGTGGCAAGATAAAGATCAGAATAACTGGAGATGGCCCCTGGACATAGTGATCATATTGGACATAATAATCAAATTAACAATGCCATTGCGTTTGTAAGGGCCAGGTCAATTGACTGAACATCAGAAGACTTCAACTCCCCAGAACAAAATTCCCTTCCTTGGCCATACTCTGCTATCAGATATGATCTCATCTTTTGTATTTGTATCATTAGTAGGTAGCACATATTAAGTGATTTTGCATTCATTTTCATTGATAGAATTTATGGAAGACTTTGGAGGTGAAGCATCAGGCAGTACTGAACAAACTCAATGATACAGACTTGGTGAATTTCCATGACATCAGGCTCCAAGGCAGAGTTTCTATGTCTGAGGTGCTGTTGCTCTCTCCCTCTTTACATTTGAAAAATCCAAAATGTGAAGATTGCACACTAGGAAAATATCTGCTTTGAGTAGCCCATCCCTGTTTCAAAAAGTGATTTTGTATTTCTCCAAATGCTGAGAGATTCCATCCATAAGAATGGAAGTCCCAAAGAGATAGTCTCTGGAGATTGTAGTGTTTTGAGATCTGCATATGAAGAATACTACTCAAAGGTTAAAAAAAGAATAAATAGCATTGCTGTGTTTTCTTTATTATAAACATAATTTTTCTCAATCCTTTCATTACTCATTGATTATTTGGACGGTGACAATAAACACCCAGTTTCTTGGTGGCTTTTTCTCTTAACCACATGAAAGAACAACATTACGACTGTGCCATATGGCATCTTTACAGCAGCCAAGGCTGATGCTGGACATGTTGCTACATGCAACTAAGTGTTCAACATCTCATTTCCCCGGTGCAGAAATCTGTGATTGCTAGATCTCAGCTACATTCCTAACCTGCCACAAGACTCCCCAAAGCAGCCCTTGACTCTTGTTGCACTTAGGAGTCATATCCTAGTCCAACCACTAAAGATCTAGGCAGACTTTTGGACCAACTTAGCCTTCCAGGCCCCTTCTGGTTCTAATATTCTACGATGTTTGTCCCTTGGGATGAAAGTTGACTCTTTTCAAGATGAGCAGCACACTACAAGGTGTGGTAGCTGACAACTGAAGAGCAGTATTAGTTTGGATAAATGGATGGAAACTATTCTTTCTGTAAAGCCTCAAAATCATCCCTAATGATGAGCAGCTTATGGGAGTAGGAAGGGGGAGAGACTTGATACTGACGACCTACTATCATTAAGGAGAGTGTTGACCATGTATACCAGTCCAGGATGACCGGTATGCAAGTTGCTAAAGAAATCCAGAACATCTTTTGTCTGTGAAATACCACTGATTGAACAGGGAGCTGGGAAATCATCTGTCTTCTAGGTGCAATCAGTCCACAAATAGAAATAGGTTGACACAGCTGGTTGTTATCATTAGGTGCCTAAACCTTAAAATGATCATTAGCAGGGCTCTGGCAGGTCTAAGCCTAAATCATACATGTTTCCTTTTAAAGGTGATGGGTTGCTGGGGTTTTGTCATCCTGCCATGCATTGCCCTCCCCTTCATGTCGATGTCACTCTAGCCTTGGACACATGCTTATTATAGTTTAGGGATTGTCAAAGGGTGATAGGCCCACTTCCTTATAAAGGCATATGAGGATGCATGGCTCTGAGATAGCAGGATAAGGAGAGAAAGAAGCAAGTAAAAATCGCACAAAGACAATAATTGTAATTTCTAATGGCAGAAATGGGTTTATTCTGGTTAGGAAGCCGCATAGAGGAAAATGGACATAACCGAGTGAAGTAAATTTGATAGTGATCACAAATAGCCCTGGCTAGCCTGTATGACTTGGGTTGGAGCAAGAAGTTTCTTGAGTGAATAATCAAATTGGCCACTGGATGTCATCATAGCCTTAATACTAATGCAGCCACTTGGCCATTTGTCCTGTGATGTTGACTGTCCTCAGGAGGTTTAAAGGTTAAATATATTTTCCTTTTGGATGGAAGTTAAGTTGCATTTTAATAAAAAGCTAGTATATATACTATATATGAATTATATATTATATATACTATATATGCATTGTGTATAATGTATGTACTATATAAGCTAGTATAGATATGTATACACACACATATATATGTGTGTGTATGTGTATCTATATCTATATATATCACTTTAAGGTTTGCAATGTGCCTAATATGTATTATTTCATTTGATCCTCCCAACAACACTAGGAGGTAAGTGCTATTATTATTCCCATTTTACAGATGATTTTGTTGTTCAGTTGTTTCAGTTGTGTCCAGCTCTTCATGGTCCCATTTGGGGTTTTCTTGGCAAAGATACTGGAGTGGTCTGCCATTTTCTTCTCCAGCTCAGATGAAGGACCTGAGGTAAACATGGTCAAGTGACTTCCCAAGGTCACACAGCTAGTAAGTATCTGAGGCCAGATTTAAACTCAAGAAGATGAATTTTCCTGACTCCAGACCTGGAATGCTATCCACTATGCCACTTAGCATACCTTTACAGATGATATTAAATGACATGTCCAGGGTGACACAGTTGCTAAGTGTCTGAAGTAGGGTTTGAACTCAGGTCTTTTGGACCACAGGCTAACACTCTATCCATTGTGTTGCCTGTCTGCCTCATACCTCTCTGGATCTCAGCTACCAGGAAACCTCATCTATCTAGAACAGTCAAGAACCAAGAAGTAAGTAAAGCAGGGTCATAGAATCTCAGAGCTACCAGAGACCTGAGATCATTGAACAAATAGATACCTGAAGAAGATAGAACATAACTGAGATGTGGTCAATAATAGCCTTTGCTTTAAAGACCTCCAGGGATGGGGCATCCACCCTTTCCAGCTGTACTTCTGAATCATTCCAATTGCTAGGAAAGTTTTCCTAACACATCTAAATTTACCTCTTTGTTGCTGCTGTACTACTTCTAGTGACAACCCAACAAGGTGAACTCTTGTGGCAGATTCTTGATGCTAGGAGTTTTCTCTGGGCTAGGACCCTCCCTGACCCACCTTCATCTTCCTCAAGAGATCTACATATGGCATGGCCTTGAAGCCTTTCACTATCCTGGTTGCTCACCTCTAGACATTTCTTCCATCAATCAATTAACAAGAATTTATTAAGCACTTACTTTGTGCCTAGCATTTTGCTGAGGGCTTAACAAAGAACATAAAAAGATCTCTCATTCTAATGGGGGAGACAGCATTTGATTTATCATTGTTCTTTCTAAATTTTTGTACTGTGAATTGACCAGGGTCTGATAAAGGCAGAATACGGTGGGATTACCACCATCCTAGTCTTGTACATTATGTACACCAAGATCATTTGAGTATTTTTTTGTTCGTTTTTTGGTGGGTTTTTTTTTTTTTTGGCTTTTGAATTGTACTGTTGACTTATATTGAGCTTTTATTCTGGCTTTTTGACTCCTGAGCAAGTCACTAATGGCTCTCAGCTTCCTCATCTGTAAAATGGAGAAAATAATGACACCTACCTCATAGTGTTGTTGGGAAGACCAAAAAAAAAAAACTCTTTGCAAACCTTAAAGGTACAAACCTATATAAATGCTAGATAGTATTATTATTATGATGATGATGAAGACTACTACAACCCCTAGATCTTATTCTCTGAGCAGCCAAAACAGATGTTACCATAGCCACAACTAAAAGATAATTTACTTTACTCATGGGAGATTCTCCCTACGTCAGCCCTCTACTTAGATCTGAGTTTACTTTTACTTTATGCATAATTTTAATAATAACTAAGATTTGTAGAAGGCTTTAGACTTTGCAAAGCAATTTACGCATTATCTTATTTGATCCTCCCCAAACTCTGTGAAGTAGGTGCTATTATTATCCCCAATTTATAAATGAGGAATCTGAAGCTGAGAGAGGTTCAGTGACTTTCTCAGGGTCACATGGCTAGGAAGTATAGGAAGCAGGATTTGAACTTGGGTGACCCTAACTCCAAGTCTGGTACATTATCCATCATACAACGCGGCTACCTCAATAGAATAGGCTTGATTATCTAACTTCTAAGCCCAGAAAAGAATCAACAAATTATAAGGTGGTTAAAAGGACTTTCTCAGGTAGGTACAACAAACACTAAGAAGTGACAGTCTGAAAGGAAGGGAAAGAGACAGACAAACTAAGGGGCAGAAAGATAAAATAAAAAAGTCCAGCAATCTGGAGGGTACTTGGAGGAGTATCTGCCTGTTTCTCTATGTCTGTGTCTGTCTCTCCCTGTCTCCTTCTCTCTCTCTCCCCTCTCTTCCTTTCTCTGTCCCCATCTCCATCTCTACTCCTTCTCTCTCTTTTTCCCTCTCTCACTCTCTCTCCTTCTCTCCCTTTCCTCTTCTCCCTCTCTATGTCTCTTTCTCTCCATTTCCCTCTGTATCTTCCTCTCTCCCTCTCCTTCTCTCCCTGTCCCTTGGATGGGAAGTGCTGGTTTAGCCCACTGCAGTTCAGAACTCCCAAGCTCAAGCAATCCACCACCTTCAGCTTCACTGGTAGCAGAGACTACAGGCTTGTGCCATGAGGCCCAACTAGTCACACAATTTTTTTTCTACTTTTTTTCTTTTGGTGAGGCAATCGGGGTTAAGCGACTTGCCCAGGGTCACACAGCTAGTAAGTGTTATGTATCTGAGGTCACATTTGAACTCAGGTTCTCCTGACTTTGGGGCCGGTGCTCGATCTACTGCATCACCTACCTGCCCCCACACAATTCTTAATAGGCCTTGAGAGCTTGCTTGTATTATACAGCGCAGTACAATTTGATATTCACAAGGAGCTTAAATAATGTTTTGTATTTAAGAAGGCAGGGAGATTTGTAGCCTATATGAGAGGGATTTCCCAAACCAAATTGTTAAAACAAATGTCTTTAAAGGCATGAAACCTCTTTTATTCAGAATGATTCATTCCCCAAAGATCCTATATAGCTAAAGTCTGACTGTATTGTACTTCATATGTGAACAAGATACTCCTTGTTTTTTCCATAATGAACTCCCCACCCCTCAATACTGGGGTTGTATTTGTACAGACTCATTCATACTCTTTTGCCGAGACACTATATAATAGAGGGATGAGTGTTGGGGATAAGTCTGTGGCCATTACACAACATGGAGTTAACTGTCCAGTGATGATTACTTTCGTGTCTCCTAAAAGAATCCAAAGTGATAGAAAATTGTTGAGTTCATAGGAACAAATTTGTAGGAATCTGAGCACTAAACAATAATCATGCCAATTTATTTCCTTGATTATTTGTTACAGCTGAAAGACTCCTCAGTGTTTATTTCTCTCTGTGCACTTTTCTCTGTACAGTTCTTAGAGACTTTAAAGCAAGAGTTATTAACTTTTTTGGCCTGTCTTGAACACTTTTGACAGTCTGATAAGGAATACGGAGCCCTTCTCAGGATAATATTTAAATGCATAACATAAGACACATAGGATTACAAAGGAAACAAATTATATTGAAATATATTTATAAAAATATTTTATAAGAGTCCTAAGACCTATTTAGGAACTCTTGCTTTAAAGGTAGCTCTGATGATACAGCAAGCAGATGGATGGAAGAGTTGGTTGGCCTAATGGACTGAAAATTCTTCTACAAAGAAGAGGGGACAAGCCAGGGAGTCTGTCACAGGGATAATCCCCTAAGTCCTGGGATAAGAGCACCATATTTATTGGGGAAAAGTCTCTATGGACTATGTTTCCCCCTGCATCTACAAAATAGAATAATCACTTGTTATCTACCCATCACTCTGGGGACCTGTTCCTTCTCTCTGGTTCATCAGATTCAGTTACCCAGTAGAAACCTGAGAACTTAAATATCTTTCATGCTTTGTCTCCCAAAAGGTGGTCATTTGGTCCCTTGGAAAAGGTAGATTGAAAAAGGACATCAAACATAAAACAAGTTTTATTCACACACTAAAAAACACAGAGAAGGCTTGGAAAGTCAAGAGAATCCTTTCTGACTTCTAACAGACTCTCCTTTAGAAGGTAGTATGCCATTCTGTGAGTCCCAACACTGCCCCAGTGAGTCCTCAGTAAAGAGAAATCAGAGTTGGCTCCTTGGTTCACTGCAGCTTTCCTTGGTGCCAATTCCCTCTGGTTCTGGATCCTCGTGGATCCAGTTTCTAGCAGGGTTGGTTCTGTGTAGCTTTACTGTCCCCAGTCACCTCAACCATGGTCCCCATTTGATTCCTTGTTCACTCTACCTGCTTCTCTGTGGGCCGGGTGGCTTCCACCATGATTCACCAGCCCCTTTGTGGCTCAACCAGCTTCCCCCCTCTCTCTCTCTGTCTCTGTCTCTCTGTCTCTCTCTGCCTCTATCTCTGTGTCTGTCTGTCTGTCTCTCTCTGGAGTGCATGACTCTCTAGAACTGGAAGACTCCTCTTCTCCCAAGTTGGCCAAGTTGTCTCTCCTGCGCTTATGCCTGGGCATCCCTGCACGTGGTTGGGGAGGGAAGTGGCAAGGAAGTCCCTGCTACACTGTGACTGAAGGACTAATAATCTTGAGATGAGAAATGTAAACAAAGGCTTTAGCACCCCACTTTATATTAACCCAGAGAGGACAGGAGAGGGGTAATAGGCAGAAACTTGATACCAGGCAAATTCAGGCCTGGTATAAGGAAAAACTTGCTAGCAATAAGAGCCACTCATGATCGCCGTTACTGGAGGTCTTCTAACACAGGCTAGATGACCACTTGTCCAACAAGATGCTGGGTAGGTTGGATGGGGGGGGTGTAGATTCTATTTTGGGTGGGGTTTGAGCTAGATAGTTGCTCAGGTCCCTGCCATCTCTGAAATTCTGTAATCCTGATTTTGTGAACTGCTCTGATTCAATCAGTTTGAAAACAATTGATTGTTCTTACTATTCTTGAAAAATCCTGATGCTTCAGAACTGGGCACCAGGCATTACTGAACAGTTCCAACTTAGTTTTTTGAAGCTTTGGCAGTTGTTTAAGTTGTGAAGGCTGGCCATAGATTTTCCCCATTTTCTCATCAGGTCTGACATCCCTTTAAGGGTTTTAATAGCATCTTCTTCTAGAAGAACTTTTGGGTTAGGAGATAAAAAAAATCCAAAAGTGCTTTCTTTGCTTTTTTGTCATCTTGTTCTTACATCCTAATGACAGGAGAGAGGGTGGGGACAGCCAAGGCTGAGCAATTTGGAGCTCAATTTAGATGGAGCATAGATTCTGAGCTCTTCTTGTGCAGGTACTTTCTCTGTCCTTCTCTTAGTCAGTTTCCCAGATTCGAAGTTATGTTGCTGTCTGGTGATTAGTGCGAGGAAATGATATCCACTTTGGCATTCTCAATAAAATTTCTTTTCTGAGGCCAATGGATGGATTCTTTCATAGGGAATAGGCCAGGGTGAGAAGAGAAGAAGCAACGGAGCTTGTCGTAGTCCCATGAACAAGACCCTGCCTGTGTGCAGCAGTAAAGATCTTTGCCTTCCCCCATTTTCCCTCAATCACTCCAATCAAGCTAAGTCCTATCAGAATCCACATCTGGCCATGGTTTGTTTGGACCTTTGTTGTCCACCCCTCATTATCCTTCAAAATTAATCTGTACCCCTCTACGCTCTGTTAACTTTCTCATCTCATTGATCTCTCTCTCATCTACCTTTTCATTTCATTAAAATTCCACTGTTCAGATAACTTTCCTCTCTTACATCTTGGCCATGTGGCCTCTAGCCTTGCTGGAATCTGCCCTTGCTTCTGAAATTCTTCCAACTACAAGTTCAAGCCTTTCCTTCCTTTTCAAAGTTATGATTCTGCCCCTGCCTTCATCTTGCCTTTCATTTCCTCTGTCTCTCCCGCCTACTCCATATGTTCCTCCTGACTTCTCCCCTCATTGCTCCTTTAATCTGCTTCCCTCCTGGCTGATTCTGAGCTTTACACCTGGAAGCACCTCCCAAATAATATGCTCTTCCTCCTCTGTTTTCAGAAACCCCATCTGTTTCTCTAAGTGATTCCAGCTTTCATGACCATAGGCCACTTGGTGGCTTTGTTTCCCCATGCCTTACGCCGGACTGTTCAGAGATTGGAAGTAGTTTGGGCAGGGGTTTTCTTTTTGATGCTCAACCCCTTTTAGCTCTTTTGAATCACGGGACAAGTTTAGGGCGGGCACTCTATGATTGTGCAGATGCCCTTTGATGGCAGAACACAGGACTAGTGAATTAGAAGGAGACTGTAGTCACTTTGACTTGGGATGCCTCATGTGGGAATAACCAACGTCTTTCTTAACTGATGCAAAATTACATGGGAGAGACCATTACTTTTAGGAGAGAGATTGGTGTTAGCATCATTTTGTAGTCATCAAGTTATTTAGTATTATCTAGTTAACATTTACTTTGGACAGGTTTCATGTTTCTGATAATTATTGCGTTTTTAAATTTCTTAAAAAACCCAAAACTTTATTAATTTTTTTCTTCTTTACATCACTTATATTTCCCAATGTGTCCTTCCCTTCTCTTTCTCCTAGAGACATCTATTATTAAAAAAGGGTAAAAAAATAGGAGAAAAACAGTTCAGTAAAACTAAGCAACATATTAAAAATATTTGACATTAAAAATTCATTGTTGCATACTCATAGTCCCCCACTTCTACAAAGAAGATAGGGAAAGTCTTCCCCCTGGGACAACCACTAAGTATGACTTAAGCCAGAGACTAAAGTCCTATGCCAATCAACAAATATTTGTTAAGTGTATACTATATGCAAGGCACCACGCTCCATGCTGGGGATAGGGGGAAAAGAAGAAAAATGGTATCTGCCATGAGGGAGCTTATAATCTATGAGGCAAGTCAACATGTAAACAGATAAGCATAGAAATGATTATTTGGGAAGAGATAGCATGAACATTTAAGGAGAAACAGGTAAGGCTCCCCTATAGGAGATGACCTATAAATTCTGGTTTGTGGAGGTGAAGAGGGATTTAATTCTGGTCATCAGGGACAGCCTATGCAAAGTCATAGAGGTGAAAGATAGGATGTTGAGTTTCGGTAACAACAAACAAGCCAGTTGGCTAGAATTTAGGGTATGAATAGGGAATAAAGTGAAATAAACTAGAAGCCAGGTTATAAAGAACCTTAAATGCCAAACAGTTGTTTATATTTTATACTATAAGTAATAGGAAACTAATAAAGATTCTTGACCAAAAGAACAACATAATCAGATTTTTGCTTTAGGAAGCTTTTTTTGGTAGCTGGTTTGAGATTGTGTGCCAAGGGGGAGGCGACGGGAGTTGGATTAGGAAGGAGGCTTTGAAAGAGCCCAGTCTAGAGGTGATGAAGGTCCGAATTGGGCCATTGTGAGTGAAGACAAGGGGATAGATGTGAGGAATGTTGTGGTGGAAGACTTAATAAGACATGGCAACTTAGTTGATATTGGGGGGTAAGGGACAGGAAAGAGGCTAGGATGACTCTAAGGTTGCTCACATGTGTAACTGGAAGTATAGCGGAGCATTCACAAAAAAAAATGGGGGAGTTAGGAGGAGGGTAGGTTTTGGGGAAAATATAATGAGTTCCATTTTGGACATTTTGAGTTTGAGATGTCAATGGGAAATCCACTTGTAAATGTACAACCAATGGTTGGTGATGAATGATTGATGCTCAGGAGAGAGACTAGGGTTGAATATATAGAAATGAGAATCATATGCATAGAAATAACAAGAAGAGGAGAAGCCTAGATATGACATTGGTGAATACCTTTCCTTAGGGACTAAGAAAACAATGATGATCCTGTAGGAGTGGTCAAACAGTTAGGAGAAAACAGTGTCATAAAATCTCAGGGAGGGGATCACATAGGAGGAGAAGGTAGTCTTTTATTTCAAATGATGTCAGGAAGGGAAGATGGAAGGAAATTGAGAAAAGGCTGTCAGATTAAGTATTTTAGAAATCCTTCATTAACAACCTTGAAGAAAGCAATTTTAGTCTTAGTTTTGAAAGGAGTAAGGTAATGCAGTAGATAAAGTTCTGTGCTTGGAATAAAGAAGACCTGACTTCAAATTCTGCCTGAGACATTTATTAGCTGTATGACCCTGAGCAAGTCACTTCATTTTTTTTGGGCAACAGTTTCCTCATCTTGGAGTTGGTTTCTGATACTATGAGTGGTGAGTCAGATTATAATGTTGAGAAGTGATACAGATGATATTTTCTGGGAAATTGCAATAGTAAAGATATAGTATAATAATTGACAACAACCCTGTGAAGAAGGTATTATAGGCTTTATTATCTCCATTTTATAGATTTGAATCGCCCAGAGGCTAAGTTACTTGCTCATGGTCATATAGCTAGAAGTGTCAGAAACTGGGATTTGAACTGAAATTTCCTGACTCTTAGTACTATACAGTATCCATCTCACTAGGTTAGCTTTAATAGCCTGAGGGAATGGCAGGGCCAAGTGAATTATAATTAGATACTTCTGTTCATTTTTGTTTTTAACTGAGCACAGGGGAGATCTTGGTGTGTTTGTCACTGGGAAGTTTGTCAGTTAATAACCATTGAAGATTAAAGAGAGAGGTGGATATTTGAAGGATCTTAGTCCCAGAAAAGATTGAAGGGGATGAGATCAAGGAGTTGAAACTGGCAAGGAGAAGTTTGACCTTGTTGTTAGAGACCAGAGCAAAGAAAGGGAGATAAGAGGAGATGATGTTGAGAGCGTTTGAGGTATAGAATAGGGGGGAAAAAGGAAATGTATAATGGGGAGTTTTAATTTTCCTGGTTGAAAAAAAGACACAATTTTCTCAAGTTCTCTTAAGATGCCTCCTTGTGTTGTTAACTCTGGGTTCTTGTGGCAGGTCTTATCAGGCTGGAAGGGCATTCAGTGTGAGCCAAAAAGCAACTAGGTAGTATAGTGGGGAGAATCCTGGAATTGGATTTGGAAAAATCTGAGTTCTAATACTATCTCAGAAACTTAGTAGCTGTGTTTCCCTGGGCAAGTCACTTACCCTTTCTTGGTCAGTTTGCTCATCTGCAAAATGGAGATAATAATAGTATTTCCCTCACAAGGTTGTTGTAAGGAACAAATGAGATAACACATGTAAAGTACTTTGCAAAGTTTAAAGTGCTATATAAATGGTAACTATTACTATGATTAACCCAGATAAATTCAGAGAGGCTCATTGTTAGAAGGTTGGCCAAGAGGTGATTTTTTTTTTTTAGTCAGAGGAACTCACGAAGACATCGGCCATAGAGTTTGCAATCTCAGTTGGATGAGAAAATATTCACACTGATTAAATCAAAGATCTTTTGAAGAAGTGCCATTTAAGTACTGTCTTATCACTCCTGCTCCATTATAAGTTCCTTGAGGGCAGAGATTCTATGTCGATATCTACAGTTGTGTGTCGAACATCCCCAATGCGTTGTTTTCCCAATACCTTGCATGCACGAGGTACTTAATGCATGTTTGATGAACTCATTGAATATATTGTACCAGCCTCTCAGCTTTGTCCTTCTTCTACTCCTTTACCAGTTAGATTTTACTTTTTCCATTTTGGAACATAATTGAATTTTTTCCTTCCCTCCCTAACTTCATGTGCAAATTTAGGTTTAAAAGGGTCCATGTACCATCTTTATTATTATGACTGGCTAAATTGACATGGATGTTGTTCCAAACTTCCCTTTAAGTCACATTGGAAATCTCTTTACCACTTGCCCTAGTCATTGGGGTCTTCTTGCTTTTTTGAGATTAATTTCAATCTGGGAGTTTGGAGTTTCCAAATACTGGGAATGCCCTTTTGCTACTTAAATCCATTTAGAGGTGATGCATCAGGGAATAGAAAGAGAAATTTATCTTCTTGAATTATTATGAACAAAAATAACAAGAATTATAACAGTAGTAGTTATATAGCAATAGCAATAAAAACAAAGGCACTCGCAACAAAAATAAGGAGAACATGTGTGTATTGACTATGATATGTAAGTAGGTGCTCTAGAAGATGTCTAAGAGTAGGAGATAAATGGCACAGTAGATAGAACACCTGGCCCTGGAGTCAAGAGGACCTGAGTTTAAATCTGTTCTCAGATACTTACTAGCTGTATGACCTTGAGCAAGTCACTTAACCCTAATTGCCTCCAAAAAAAAAAAAAGAAAAGAAAAAAGTCATCTAGGGACACTGGTGTATTGGAGTTGGTTGGAATTGGCTTAAAAGAACTGATAGTTAAATTTTCACTGTGAGCATTTACACTTCAGAAATTGGCAAAAGGTAAAAATCGGGGCTTCATTTATTGTTTTATTGATTGTCCAGACTCAAAGGAGTAATGGAGAAATTCGTAATAATGCAGATTAATTAAACTTAAAAGGTGTATCAGGGTACATTCCACCCCCCTCCCCCAGAGAGTTGGTCGTTAAATATTTGCTAGTACATCTCACCAGAGGCAAGAATGGTGGAACTATTGAGATATGCTAAATTAGGTTAGAGAATAGAATGAGGCCTCCTTTCTAGGAAAACCACATAAAGAACAAGTCAGGCCCAGAAATCTGCAGAACAGCAATCTGCAGTTGCCCATGTGAGGATTGAAGAGGAAATTAATGCCAGGGTTGCCTCTGATAATTGTATTACTCTGAATACATGGTTTCAATCTTCCATTTCTTAAAACTTCAATGAAGTATCTCTATCAGGACATTCTTTCCTGTCGACTCGCTCTCTCTCTCTCCATACAGTTTCGCACCAGGGGGCTGCCACTGAAGAGCAGCTGCTTCCTGGAGAGATGAGGTCTTCTGCCATTAGGATCTTTCTTGGAGCCCCAAAGGCTTTTGCTAGGGGAGCTATACTTTTCTAAGAATGGGTTGGACCCTAGATGTCATTAATTAATTTTTGTCCAAAGTTCAACTTCTTTCCAGTTCTCACTTTTGTGTTTCAATGACTGTGTAGAGTTGACGTACCTTTGGGTAGAATCCAGGGCAGCTAGGTGGTGCAGTGGATAGTGTACTGGCCTTGGAGTCAGGAAGACCTGAGTTCAAATCTGTTCTCAGATACTTTTTACTACCTATGTGACCCTAGGCAAATCGCTTAACCCTGATTGCCTCCAAAAGATAGCATTTTGAAGATAGAGGAAACCTTGGGGAACATCTAATACCAACCTTTCATTTCACAAATGAGAAAACTGAGGCCCAGAATCAAGTACTCTTGCACCAACCAGAAGGGGTAAAGGAAAGAAGCCCTTAAACAAGGGATTTGAGTGATTATTGTGCTAAATGTGAAGTTAGAAAGAACCCACCTCTGTTACTAGCTATGTGACCTTGGGAAAGCCATTGAACCTTTCTGAGCTTCAGTTTTTTTTTCTGTAAAGTGAGTATAACAATAGTTAGGTCAAAATTTTTATAACATCCTCACAAGGATGTAGTGATGATCAGCTGAAAGTATGTAAGGCACTATATACATGTGAGTTATTATTACTGATTTGTTAATTCTTGTTTAGGTTTCTAATATGAAGAGTAATTACTATCAAAGTATTAATTTTGGGTCTGGACCATTGATTTAAAAAATTATTCATTCTAAACTTAAATACAAAGAGACAAAAAAAGAGCATTTCTATATATACAGCACAGTATTGAGAGAAGATTAAATATAAAACCATGAATTTCCATTTCAGACTGTTTCCTTTTTAAAAAACCATGTAATAAATACTACATGTTGTTTTCAAAGTTACCCTGCTTTTTGGTGCTTCCTTCTGAGTTCTCTTTTGTTCCCAGGGATGTGCTTTTTATTATCTTTTCTCTCTTTCCCCACCCTACCCTAGAGAAGACTATATGTGTGGGTGTGTGTATAAAACCATACTATACATACTTCTATTTATTAATTCTTTCTCTCTTTTTGTTTTTTGGCTAGGCAATGGTATTAAGTGACTTGCCCAGGGTCATACAGCTAATAAGTGTCGTGTGTTTGACGTCGGATTTGAACTCAGGTCCTCCTGACTTCAAGGCCAGAGCATTATCTGCTGCGCCCCTTAGCTGCCCCAAATTTATCATTTCTTATAGCATAATAGTATTCCATCACAATGGAATATACCACAGTTTGTTTAGCCATTCCTCAATTAAAGGGCATCTATCATTTTAGCCAATCTGATAGGTATAAGAAGATATGTTAAAGTTGTTTTAATTTGCATTTCTCTAATCAATAAAGATTTAGGAATTTTTTGTATGACTATATATAATTTTGATTTCTTCATCAAAAAAACCATCTCTTCATATCCTTTGACCATTTATGAATTGGGGAATGACTCATATTCTCATACATTTAACAAAGTTCTTCATATATTTGAGAAATGAAACCTTTATCTGAGAGATTGTCTATAAAATTTTCCCCCAATTTTCTGCTTTCATTCTAATCTTGGCTCCATTGGTTTTATTTGTACAAACCTTTTAAAATTGAATGTAACTGAAATGATCCATTTTACAACTCACATTACTCTCTACCTCTTGTTTATTCATAAATTGTTCTCCTATTCATAAGTCTGATAGGTAATATGTTTCATGTTCTAATTTTCTGGTGATATCTCACTTTATATCTAGATCATGTATCTATTTTGACCTTGTCTTGGTAAATGGTTTATTTAAGATATTGGTCTATGACCGATTTCTGCTAAACTGCTTTCCAGATTTCCCAACAATTTTTACCAAATAATGAATTCTTATCCCTAACACTTAAATCTTTACATTTGTCAAACACAAGGTTACTATAATCTGGACCACTGGTTAAAAAAAAATTGTTCTATTGGTGCTCTTTTTTTTTTCCTTTTTAAACATTACTATCACTTCCCAATGACTCTTCTGTAGCCAAACCCTACATTGTACCACCTCTGGCAGAACGTATGTGATAAAGATTGAGTGTCTCAAACCAGTTTAGTTTATCAACCTGAAATGGAAGAAGCCCCCAATCTTCTTCACAGAAAACCATAAAATTGTAGAGTGTTAAAGAGAACCCTTTAAGAGAAGTGGACCTCTCTGATTGGTTAAGAAAGAGAATAATTCCAATGGATAAGAAAACAAGTTTATGCCTTGAGAGGCTTGAAATAGCTAAGCCCTGAGGAGTTCTGGACAGTCATGGTTCATTGTAATTGTGCAATGAGATACTTGAAGGAGGGGAGAAGGGGTTTCTTCCTCTTCCTTTCCCCATCAGTCATGAAAACTAGCAACAGATTGGAAGAAATCCTTTCCAGTAGTTCAAGAGTTCTGAGACTTGGGGGGCGGAGCCAAGATAGCGGAGGGAAAGCAGTGACTTGCTAGAGCTCTTCTCCAAACTCCTCCAAATACCTACAAAAAAATGGCTCTAAACAAATTCTAAAGCAGCAGAACCCCAAAAAACAGAGTAAAACAAATTTCCAGCCCAAGACAACCTGGATGGCTGATTGGAAAGGTATATTGCGCCGGGCTGGGAGAGGAGCGCAGTTCAACGTAGGAGCGCAGTTCGACGTGGGTGCGCAGGCCACAGCGACCCTGGAGCAGGCCTCAGAGGACTGAATCACAGGCATCTGTGGCGGTTTCCAGACTTCTCAACCCACGAACGCCAAAGACAACTTAGAAGGTCAGTGGTGTGTGGGATGCCCCTGTGAAGACTTATCAGTGTAATTAAGGTTTGGGATAAGACTATCCTGAATTTGGAGATAAGTTCAGGAGACAGTATAGGATAAGTATAGATTTCTATAGTTCCCTTGTTCTCACAGTCCGACATCAGTAGTTAAAGATTGCCAAGCCTGAAACTTTGAAACCCCCCTGTATCCCCCTACATTCCGGTCACGGTGACCTTCCCACAGTAGTGTCTAGCTTGAGTGCACATTCTAAATGTTTCATTTTGGTAGCAAACTAAGGTGATTGTTTCTTTGTTATATTGTTTCTTTGTTTTCTGGATATGTATATTGTTTCTTTGTTCTCTGTCTCTGGGAATAGATTTTCGTGCTTAGATTGTGAGCCAAAATATTGGTCAATTAGTGGGAGGGGGAATCTCACTGTTAGGGTTATTTAAGCTGGTTTTCTGCTTCTGTACTTGTCTCCTTTCATCAGAAGCATCATGGTGAGAGGACACCCAATTCTCGAGAATTGAAATAAACTTTCTGTTCCTACCTTGAGATACCTCTGAGTTTTTTTGTTTTAGGTCGCTATCCCACACAGTGGGAAAAGTCTGTTACTGCAGTGGGAGAAGAAGCTAGATCTCAGCCACCCTGAGGGCAGTGGCTGCCTGCTGAACTTCCAGCCCACAGACTGAGGGGGAATCGGGTGGCTGATCAGAGGGTGATTGCAAGGATCTCTTTGCCAGGGTTGAGGCAGGAATCTCTTGCTTTGTCCGTGCTTGGATCTGGGTCACAGTTCTGAGGGGTGGTCCTGGGGCAAGGAGGAGTGCTGGCGTGGTGGAGTTTGTTGTGGTGATGGAGAGGAAACACCTTGCCCCTTATCATATTATCTTGGAAGAACTGACACTTTTCAGGTCCCTAGAAGTATCTCTGAAAACAGCTGTACAAACACCCCCAACGCTTGGGCTAGTACATTCTCCACATTGGAAACAGACTCTTACCTTAACAAAGAGTTTAAAACTCAAGTAATTGGTTGGGATCATGAGCAAGCAACGTAAAAAGAGTCAGACTATATTATCTTACTTTGGTGACAAAGAAGATCAAAACATACAACCAGAAGAAGAAAACAAAGTCAAAGCTCCTACATCCAAAACTTCCAAGAAAAATATGAATCAGTCCCAGGCCTGGGAAGAGCTCAAAAGGGATTTTGAGAAGCAAGTAAGAGAAGTAGAGGAAAAACTGGGAAGAGAAATGAGAGTGATGCAAGAAAATCATGAAAAGCAAGTTAACAGCTTGCTAAGGGAGACCCAAAAACATACTGAAGAAAATAACACCTTAAAAATAGCCTAACCCAAATGGCAAAAGAGGTCCAAAAAGCCAATGAAGAGAAGAATGCCCCAAAGAGCAAAATTGTCCAAATGGAAAAGGAAGTCCAAAAGATTACTGAAGAAAATACTTACTTAAAAATTAGAATAGAGCAATTGGAAGCTAGTGACTTTATGAGAAATCAAGACACTGTAAAACAAATCCAAAAGAATGAAAAATTAGAAAACAATGTGAAATATCTCATTGGAAAAACAACTGACCTGGAAAATAGATCCAGGAGAGAGAATTTAAAAATTATTGGACTATCTGAAAGCCATGATCAAAAAAAGAGCCTAGACATCATCTTTCAAGAAATTATCAAGGAAAACTGCCCTGATATTTTAGAACCAGAGGGCAAAATAGAAATTGAAAGAATCCACCGATCTCCTCCTGAAAGAGATCCCCAAAGGAAAACTCCTAGGAATATTGTAGCCAAATTCCAGAGTTCCCAGGTTAAGGAGAAAATATTACAAGCAGCCAGAAAGAAACAATTCAAGTATTGTGGAAACACAATCAGGATAACACAAGATTTAGCTGCTTCTACATTAAGGACCACAGGGCATGGAATATAATTTTCCGGAGGGCAAAGGAGATCACCAACCCAGCAAAACTGAGTATAATTCTTCAGAGGAAAAGATGGTCATTCAGTGAAGTAGAGGACTTTCTAGCATTCTTGATGAAAAGACCAGAGCTGAATAGAAAATTTGACTTTCCGATACAAGACTCAAGTGGAACATAGAGAGGTAAACAGGAAAGAGAAATCATAAGAGACTTATTATGGTTGAACTGTTTATATTCCTGCATGGAAAGATGATATTTGTAACTCATGAGACCTTTGTTAGTATTAGGGTAGTTGGAGGAAAAAAATTATATGTATGTATGTGTATATACATAGATAGATAGAAAAAAAATTCTGAGACTTGAAAAGTAGGAGCTACTCATAGAAGAGACTTTTTGGGGGGGAGGGCTAGGCAATGGGGTTAAGTGACTTGCCCAGGGTCACACAGCTAGTGAATGTTATGTGTCTGAGGCCGAATTTGAATGCAGGTTCTTCTAAATCCAGGGCCGGTGCTCTATCCACTGCGCCACCTAGCTCCCCCTGAAGAGACCTCTTGAAAGAAAGGAGAGACAATTCATCTCCCACTTCCCTCCACATTGGCCATGATTTTTGAAGTGGAGCTACTGGACTAGTCTTCTACTAGTCTTACTAGTCTTCTACTAGTCTTACTCATTCTGAGTAAGAAGCTTTAACAATTTTGAATCTCTGGCAATTGGGAGTCAGCCTGTGGAGAGGAGCATACCCTGGGAACCGAGTAAAAGGATTCTTTGAAGAGAGACATTACTTTTGGACCCTCCAGTACCTGGAGTGTAATTAACTGCCGCATGCAAGCTACATGTGTGCCTCACTATCCACATATCCACAGTTTGAGTCCACTCTCCTCATTCTGTGTGTTATTTATAGGAGAATGCACCCCAGCAGGGAATGATTTGTGACCACAATTTTTGCTGTGCCATTTGAGTAAATGCCTCCACTAAGAGCTAATCACGTCTACTGGCAAGAAATATGTTGGTGGGAGCTTTTGATCTACAATAGTAGGAGTAGCTACCTGTAGGGTTAGCCCCAGAACCAGAAGGAATAACTGACTCTGGGGACTCATCCCATGAATTTTAGTGAATGCAAATATGAGAAATAGTTTAGGAATACTATGTATCCAATATAGGTTTCCAGTCTGACCAAGAATAAGAGTCAATATTCATCAGTGTCATTAATAAGGGCAGCCATAATTCCTCTCTGCCCCTAAATTTTGATTTCTAATTGATTTATTATATTCAATAGAATTGGCACATATTTGTATTATTTATAGGTCAGATAGGTGGTACAGTGGTGACTGGAGTCAGTGATTCCTGAGCTCAAAAATGGCCTTGGACACTTAATAGCTGTGTGACTCTGAGACAAGTCATTTAATTTCCACTTGCCTCAATTTCTTCATCTGTAAGGAGGGGATAATATAACACCTTCCTCCCAGGGTTGCTGGTTGTGTGCTATATTTGTAAAGAACTTTACAAACTTCAAAATGTTCCATAAATGCTACCTATTATTATCCATTTCTTCATATAGTATGATATCACAAGGGCAATGTAGTTCAGAGGAAAGAGTTCTGTCCCTAAAGTCTGAGGACCTGGGTTCAAATTCCATTTCTGACATTTAATTAATTAGGCATGGTCTACTGGCTAGTGTACTTGACTTGGAATTAGGAAGATTTGTATTCAAATCCTGTTTCACACACTGTATTAGCTGTGTGACACTGAGAAAATCACTTAAACTCTCTGTGCCTCAATTTCCTCATCAGTAAAATGAGAAGGATGAACTTGATGACCTCTGAGATCCCTTCTAGCTCTAAATCTACGACCATTTCAAAATTGTATAAAGCTATAATATTACTTTTAAACACAGAATTAATTCAATTCATAACGACATTTTTTCTTTATTTGTGCTCCAAGGAGTGATACAAATGAAGTCTTAAATAAACTTAGAAAACCCTAGTGTTACTCTGGGACTAAGCTTTGTTTCTGGTATTATTTGGCTAGATTTTTAACCTAATGGACACGTTTAATTTTTTTTCTTTTAGGCAGTTGGGGTTAAGTGACTTGCCCAGGGTAACACAGCTAGTAAGTGTCAAGTGTTTTGGTCTGAGGCCGGATTTGAACTCAGGTCCTCCTGACTTCAGGGCCGGTGCTCTATCCACTGCACCACTTAGCTGCCCCTGACACATTTAATTTTTAAGCCAAACAAGTATCTGGGTTTTTTTCCTCGTTGACTGAATTACATGAATTATTACCTTAAATCTCCATTTAACTTTGCCAATAGTTTTAGCCAACTTATGAGTTAACTGTGAATAGACAGGCAAGCCTTTTGAGGACAGGCACAGTTTCATTTTTGTCTTTGTTATCTCCGGAGTGGTATGGTTGATAGAGAGCTGGCTTTGGAGATAAGATGACATGGGTTCAAGTCCTGCCTCTGACATAATCCATTTGTATGACTATGGGCAAGTCATTTAATCTCTTAATGACTTGCCCAAGGTCACTCAGCCAGTATATGTGAGATATCCTAATCAGAATGTCCCAAAAGTCTTAGTACAATTTTAAGCTATTAAAGCTTAGAACTTAAAGCCCACTACATTATTACTGGGTCACTAATATTATTATTTGTACAGCTATTAAAGCTTAAATTCTAGTATAGGACTCTTGGGAATAACTATACTCTTAAGGTGCAGAGAGAGGCCCAATATGCATTTGTTAAGGAAATTCTCCTATATTTCTTATGATGATAAGGTTATAAGTCTAGTTAAACCCCTCCCCCCACCAATAAAAAACCCCCAACCAACTCCAGTGCTTAGCACAATGCCTTTCACATAGTATGTGCTTAATAAGTGTTATTAACATAATTTAAGATCTGTATGACTTAGTAATAAGTGTGAGACAGCAGTCTAACATCTAGTAAAAAAATTGCTATCCTGGGGCATATGGCTGTCAATCAGTGCCCATCCCTACTGTTTCTTTACTGGATTTCCATATAGAAGACTCATTAATCTCTGGTTGGTTCCCTACCTACTTGGCCGTGCCCCTCTTTAAAAAATAATACTTTATTTTCCCCCAATTATGTGTGAAAACAATTTTTAATATTCAGGGTTTTGTTTTGGAAAATTTTTTTATTAATTAATTTGTTTTTAGTTTTCAACATTCACTTCCACAAGATTTTGAATTCTAAATTTTCTCCCCATCTCTCCTCTCCCCCTACCCCAAGATGGCCTGCATTCTGAATACCTCTTCCTCCAATCTGCCCTCCCTTTTATCACACTCCCCGCCCCTTCTCTTATGCCCTTCCCCTTTTATTTTCCTGTAAGACAAGATAGATTTCTATACCCCTTTGCTTATATATCTTATTTCTCAGTTGCATGAAAAAACAATTTTTAATATTCATTTTTAAAACTTTGATTTCCAAATTCTCTCCCTTCCTCCCTCCCCACCCACCCTCATTGAGAAGAATATTCAGGTTTTTAAAAAAGTTTTGAATTTCAAATCTATCCTTCCTTCCCCTCTTCTTGCCCTTTTCTTTTTCTTTCCTAATACTTCATGTATCTATAGTTGCTAAAGGTAATAATCCAAACATGCAGTTTAATTAGATTAGTAAATGCATAGTAAATTAAAAAACGTGAATTGCTCATAGTGAATTTCTCCTTTCTTAAGTAAACATTTCATTTACTTAAAAATGATACAAAAAGGACATTTTGTGTGAAATACAGAGAAAATTTGCTTGAAGATATAAAGTTGTGAGAGAACCTGAGAGAAAAAGCAGCCCCTCTGTTAAGGGCACTTGAAGAGAGATACAGAGTTTTGAAAGCATTGGATTGAAAACACACTCCTAATTTGGGAAGACTTGAACTGTTGCAAAGCAAAGTGAGCAGTACCAGGAGAACAACTTATACAGTAACAGCAATTCGATAAAGATAATCAAGTCCGAAAGACTTAATAACTCTGATCACTTAAGGCTGCTTTTTCTCTCAGGTTCTAGATCCTCTGTTACTAATGCAGTGAGCTGATCTGATAGAAAAAAAAATGGTGCTGTCCAAAAAAAGCATTCTAGATTAGTTTGCACTATGTCACCTGATGGATCAGACCTTCTGAGCCTATGAACTCTCCTGTTGCTTGAAGCTACTTCTCTGCTACATGCAGGCCACTGAAGCAGTACTCATCTCTTTTAACCGATAGCAGCCTTAAGTGTGAGATCTCTGGGGTGACTGAGGTCTGCTCTCCTGGTTAGGCACTTCTGACAATGTTCCCTTTAATCCTGATTGAAGGAAAGGAGAATCCTCCGTTGAGGGTGAGGAGCTGGGTAGGGGAAAGATTGCCTTACTTTTTAGTACCATCAGAGAAGGGCAACCTTTGAAAGGCTTGCCAAGGTTGGTTTTTTATTTTCCTCAGTGGCTCAAGAGGGGAAAACTTTAAGTTTATAGACAGCAAAACCTATCTTGTGACTTAAGGTCAGATTCCATTTTGTGTACACTTGGTATTATCAATCAATAAACATTTATTAAGTGCCTGCTATATTATCAGCCCTAGGGCTCATTGAGAGATGATTTAAAATGATCTCTTATAAGCAGACTGAACACTGACTAATCGTTCTTAAAATCACCTTGGGCAAATTAGAACTCTCTGGTCTAGGTGATGTTTTTGACAAGAAGTTGTTATCAAGACCTTCCTTATTCATTCATTCTTTTTTTTTCCTTCTCAGTTAATGGTCTGTTTTTACCTTACTTGAAGTTCTGTGTCTTATTTCTATCCCAGGCAGAAATGTGGGAATGGTTCTTTATCAGCTAGGTGGTACAGTGGATAGAGTGCTGGATCTGAAGTCAGGAAGACCTAAGTTCAGATTCAGTCTCAGATATTTACTTAGCTGTGTGACCCTGGGCAAGTCTCTTAACTTCTGTCTGCTTCAGTTTTCTCAATTATAAAATGGGGATAATAGCACCTATCTCCCAGAGTTGTTGTGAGGATCAAATGAGATATTTGTAAAGTGCCTAGAAAAGATGAAGCACTTAATAAATGCTTGTTTTCTTCCTTCCTTTCTTCTAATGAAAAAGAGACCTATGGTAGCCTCTGATCAGAAGGTTCCTCAGACCTTTTAGCTATTGGGTACTATCTGATACCACTACCTGAGAGGAGGGAATAATTTCACTTGGGACTGTGGGCTTTCTCTTTCAGTTTTCTCCCAGTAGTGTCCTCTTGAGTTGTTTGAAGTTCCCTGTTGATTCATCTTAAAGATGCAAGACAATCTAATACATGAAGTACCAAATGACATTTCTGAGTAAATATGTTTCTGCATCTATAAACACAGCATGTCTTAGTATCTGAAGACTTGCTTGGGGGAGAGCTAAAAGTTAATACAGATGAAACATCTCCACGGTTCAGTCCATGAACAAACTCAATGGTTCCCCCATTTTCTAACCTGGTATCCAAAAAGCCTATGTGGTCTGTTATCCTATGTCCCAATGGGCTATAGCTCTATAAATAATGGCTTTTGGTGCAGAGGAGTGGGTTCCTGAATTCTTGGTAAATATAGATACAATGTTCCATGGCCCCATCGAAAGGCCCAAGAGCAAGACTTGAAGAATGAAGGACAAACAACACTTTGTAAAGTTAGGCATGGCATGAGCTAGATTATCCCTTTCCCCTTTTTTCTTTTCTCTCTGAACCAGTCATAATGCTCAAATATCCCAAAGTCTAGATTTGGATGCAGAGTACTGATACAAGATAACATCTTGTCTCCCTACTATTCACACTTTAGAACCCTTCCGAAGTGAGGAGAACTGTGAAGTACAGCTGATATACTTTAGAGATGGGACCTTTCCTGTATATGAAAGGAAAGCTGGGAAGCCATTTTATGCTGCTTCATTTTATAAGCTGAATTGAAGACATTGGCATTGTGTGACACAGATAGAAGGCATGAGACCTGAAACAACGTACAGAAAATCCTAGAAACACCTGTAAGGATAAGTTAGTTTTGTGTGTGAGCTGTCTTTCATTTTCTTGGTGTGCTGGTAAACTTACCACATACCCATCAATTTAGAGAGTATTTGCTACTTAATGGCAGGGGAGGGGCAGGAGAAAGATATCCTTTCTCCAATATAAGCTCCCTGAACTTAAAACATTGGGCAAGTTACTGAACCTTTCAGGGGCTCAGGCAACCCTTTAAGCCTTGTTTACTAAGTCACAGACAAATTTTGATCTGTGGTGGTTGAAAGAGTTCTCACATTGACTACGTTGCAGGTCCTGGATATATTGATGTGTGTATGTATTGTGTATATATTGGAATACCTAAAATTGTTAATGGAAGTTGAAAGAAAATTAACATGCAGGAACAAATCTCCTAGTTTTGTGCTCAGATCACAGTTGAATGCAGAAATGGATTATAAGATTTATTCAGAAGCCCTTGAGGCAACCTTCTGCTTTACTAGACCTGTTGCTACTGACTAAACCAAAGCTAAGGACCATAATAGGATCATAAGATTCTGAGTTGGAAGGAACTTTAGAGCTCCTCTGGCCCAAGAGCAAATGTCCTTCTCCATGGAAGTCATCAGATTCTTTGAAGGCTCTGACTTTGAAGTAGCATCTTTAGTTTACCTCCTGTATTGCAAAATGGAAAGAGTCATGAAGACCTGACCTACTATAGCACCTGGCCAACACTGACCTTTTCAGCAGAAAACAAATGAATCAGTTGGTAAATGGTGATGACTGCAACTTCAGAGGCAAAATTGAAACCATATTCACAGAAAGCTCAGAATAAAAAGACCATAAAAGGAGGAAAATGAGTGGGGAGTACATATAGAACAGAAATATTCTATTATTTACTAAGGCCAAGTTTAGGCTTTTACCTGGGTGACTCCTTAGAAAATCCAGGCAGGGCAGGAGGAGGGTGAAAGATAAGCTATTTGTGCTCTTCCCTTGACCCGTCCTAGGTAATCATTTTAAATGGTGAGGTACTCTCTTGATCCAGAGAACCCCACAAAATCATGCAAGTCAAGGCGTTCAAATCTCTGAGTCCACTTCAAGAACACCCACAAAACAGCCCAAGCTATCAAGGGCATGCATATGTGCATTTCATGTGTGAAAAGCTACCAAGTATTTGAAAGATGTAACATTGAGAAACAATGTGTTCCCTTCAGGTGATATAATGGTGGAGTTGGCAGGTGTGCCCAGGCTAAGCAGTGGGGTTGGACACAGGGTCGTTGGCCCAAAAAGAGTGCTGAATTCTTGCTGTATATGCTTAAAGATGCAGAAAGTAATGCAGAACTGAAGGATTTGGATGTGGATTCTCTTGTTATTGAGCATATCCAGGTTAACAAGGCTCTCAAAATGTGACAGCATACTCACAGGGCTCATGGTCGAATTAACCCATACATGAGTTCTCCTTGCCATATTGAGATGATACTTACTGAAAAGGAACAAATTGTTCCTAAACCAGAAGAACAGGTTGCTCCAAAGAAAAAGATATCCCAGAAGAAACTGAAGAAACAAAAGGTTTTGGCATGGGAGTAAATATGACATTAGAAAGCAAATAAAAGTGAAATGAAAACAACAAAAACAACAAAAAAAGATAAGCTATTTGCTCAGAAATAGTCCAAAAAAGCAGTGCCAACCATCTGAGGTGAAATTTTACCTGCAAATGCATCACAATTATCATTTGGGGAGAAAGAGAAAAGGAAGAGGACAGAAACCATTAGAAATGAGGAAGGAAAAATATGTTAGAAAATAATATACTTAGGATCCATTAGTTTCCACATAAAATTCAATGAACAATATACCATTATTTAATCCCCATTCTCTCTTTTTGAAATAATAACACTTGGAGGGAAACATAGAAACCTAACATGCCCACAAAAGGTTTAAATCCCCTTCTCCTCAGGCCAAATATACACAGCTAAGCAGTTATTTGGAAAATTATGAGTCAGTGTTCCAGGGTGAGGAAAAGTTCGTTTGTTGAGGTCTAAAAGATTATCTAGAGAAGTAAATAGCACATTTATTCATTTTTAAAAATAATTTTTATTGATATCTTTTGTTTTTACATCACGTACATGTCCCACTATATTCCTTCCTTTTGCCACTCCCTAGGATATGTAATTTTTTTGTGGGAGCTACCTTTTATTTTCTTGGTGTGTTGTGCTCTACAGAGTCATTCCTTATAGGAAAGACATTAAAAGAAGCAAAAGAAAAAAGAAACAGAGGAAGAAGAAAAAGAAATTCAACAAAACTCATCAATACATTGAAAAGATTTGACATCATATGTAATGTTCTACACCTGATTATCCTCATAAAAGAAATGAAGGAAGGTGTCTTCTCATATCTTCTTTGGAGCCAAGCTTGGCGTTTGTAATTTTGCAGCATTCAGAATCAATTGTTTAATGGTTTTTGTTCTTTCAATTTGCATTTTTGTAGTTATTATATATATATTTTGGCTCTTACTCTACTTTGCATCAGTTCATGTAAGTCATTCTATGATTCTCTATATTCATAATATTTACCATTTCATATAGCACATTCATGTACAACAATTTGTTTAATCATTCCCTAATAGATGATCATATATTTTGTTTCCATTCTTTGCTACCATAAAAAGCACTGTTATAAGTATTTTGGTGTATTTTTTTCTTTTTCTTTCTTTCTTTTTAAACTTAAGTACCTCCTCAGGTTATATGTCTAGCAGCAGAATCTCTGGGTCAAAGGGTATGCTAATTTTCATCACTTTATTCAACATATATACTATTTTTAAAAAATAGAATTTCATTGATGTCTTTTACTTTTTACTTCACCAAAATTTCCCCTCATATCCCCTCACTGAAAGCCATCTTATGTTATAAATAGTATTTTTAAAGAAAAAAGGAGGAAAAGTCAGCAAAACTAATCAATACACTGAAATAAACTTCAAAATATGTGCAATGTACCACACTTGTGAACTTCCTGCAGTTGCAAAGGGGTGGAATGGGGACAATATATTTATTCTCAATGCTCATAACTGAGAACTTAGACAAATCACAATTATCATGCCCCAATTTTTCTGTCAGCAAAATTAGATTGATAATGTATTCAGTCAACTAAGACTTGTTAAATGACAGTTATGGTGTACCCATTGTTATTCTAAACCTTTTAGGGAAATAGAAAACAAATAGAAGACATGGTCTTTAACCTTAGAGGGACTATTATCTCTTAGAAATATGAGTATAAAGGTGTGAAATAACCACAGAATAATTCTATGAGAATGGTATATGCACACATTGAAGGTACAGTTGATGATAAACATGAAAAAGTAAGACGCAGTCCTTTGCAGACAACATTCAATGTCAAACTATATCATGACAATTATCTGTCTTTTATTTGTTGATTTTTTAATAAAATATTTGACTGATTAGAACAATGTAGACTCTCTTTATACCTTGCATATGTAAGAGTCTTTGAGTTGGTCCATCAATCACTCCACTATACTTAAAGTGATAAGATACTATGCCAAGATTGATCTCAATCAGTTAATCAATCAAGCTTTAGACTTGGAGAAAGTCCATAATCTAGAGAGATATAGCATAGGAGGTATGTTCAGATTAACTAAGGGAAATTTGGTCAAGCCCCATGGATCATCTATATAATAGAGAACCAGTTCAGAAGCAAGGGATTTCAGTAGTGAACCAGTTCAGAGCACTTTTGGCCAGGTACCTTGGAAAGAATCCCTTCTTGTGGGAAGACAGATGACATCTTTGACCTCTAACTCAGTTACCACTCTGTACTCTCCATTGCACACACTCTCTACCTGAGTTGGAGGAGAAATTTATGAACTTCAGAGAACAATAGGATTGGACTTTCATCAACATCCTAATTACCTCCCCAAGGGAGCAATGGCTGGCAGTGGTATCTGCCTCTGGAGTCTAGGATAGACTAGATAAGATTAAAAAAAAGGCAGAATCAAGGTTCCATGAAGAGCCTAGCAGACAAGCTTTACCATTCCTAAGGTCATCTCAAGGACTCCAGCCAAAGGACTTCAGCTGAAGAACTTCCAGGAGTTGTGAGTTACCCAATTTGCCATATGTGCTCTCCCCTGGACTCTGTACATCTTTGTAGAAGAGTGAGCATGTCACAGAACTCTGGGGACAGCATTTTGTACTCATAGTTTTTACTTTACTATCTTAGTAAAGACCCCCTTTTAAAAGATAATTAGTCTAGATGACTGATATCATCTAATAACCATGGGAGGAAGCACAGTGATGGGGTGAGTTATAAATAACATTAGAACATTCTCCCCAACCCCTCTGGTCTACCCCTAGATCCCTGAAGGGAGATGTAGTATCCACGAACCCAGCCAACCAGGGTGAGTAGAGGTTAGGAAAGTCTTTCCAGGGCATGTGCTACTCATATACTAAAAGTGGTACAGGTAGAGTGAAAGATGTCATCATAGGCATGTATAGCCAGAAATGGAAATGTGCCAGTCATGTAATGGCAATATAGGGAGATAGCCTGACTCTTACATTGGTATCTAACATTTAGAAGACTCCAAGGAAGGTCTTCAGTGTGTTGGATGACTCCTTTATGAACGATTTGATTACTGGAGAAGGAAATGCAAACTACTCTAGTACCTTTGCCAAGAAAAAACCCAAATAAGATCACAAAGAGTTGAATTGCCCAGGACAGGAAGCTATGGAGGAGCTAGGATTTGTGTTGCTTTAGGGAGTTCCTACACTGGTGAGATCAGAGATCTATCTCAATATCTTGGTAAGTAATCAGCATTCCAGAGAATGAATGATAAAATGTGCTACCCATCTCTTGATAGAGAGACAAAGGATTAAGAATGTAGAAGGAGACAAATATATTTTTGGATATGGCCAATGTGGAAATTTATTTTGATTGACTATACTTATTTGTAATGGGTTTTGTTTTTCTTGTGTTGTCATTTTGGGGAAAGGGGGTTGGGGTGGAAGGGTGGATCTTGGCTGATTAAGAGAAATAAAATATAAAAAAAACCTGACAGCAAAAAATCCATATATATCTGGGTAAGGTGATAGAGGATGAACATATTGAGATAACAGGCTGATGATTTACTCGTATAGATACTATAAAGCTTACATTAAATTATTCTGACAATGAATAATCTAACCTTGTTTCACAGAGAGATGTTCTGGGATAAATGAGATAATGCATGAAGAGCTTCTTGTTCTTCAGAAGCCTTGTATAAATTTAGGCTATTATTCTATTTTTTACTTCCATAAAGTTAAAAGATGCAGTGTAGCATAGGGGATAGAAGACTGGCTATGGAATCCTAGTACAGCTTCAAAAGCTCCCTGGTACCCTCTGAAAGTAAAAACAGAAACATCAGGAAACAAACTTCAGATCTAAGCAAAGATTATGTTATAAGTGGGCTGGTTTGATTCCAGGGTAGATTAAAAAAAAGAGAATAGCAATCAATAGATCCTCTGGGTCCTGAGAGTATGGGATAATGTCACTTCAGAGACAGTGATACATCTTGGCTATTGGCCATGATAAGTCTACTTAACCTCTTGGTACCCTAGCCAAGTCTCTAAGACTCTAAATTATAGATGAGATACTGATCTGTTTGGGTGGAGGGAGCCATCATATTGGGAATGCCTTACAACTTCTAGCAAAATTCCAGATTTAGATTCCCAAATTTCCAGCCCAGTTAATAAATAAAAAAAAAACAATGAAAAATTTGGATCAGCCTGCTTAATTATAAATATTTTAGAGAAAGCTCTGCCACCTTGGATTCCTTTGAAGAATCTCCCGGTATTTCCTGCTTATTATCACCTTTATTCTCACAATGTTCCTGTGAGAAAGGGAGTAGGAATGATGCATTAACTTCATTTAACAGCTGAAGAAAGGAAAGAGCAAGTTGCCATACAAAGTCATTGCTGATATCCAGACCTCAGGCTCCTTCTTCATTCAGAGTCTAGGGCATTTCCTGTTTGCCTCCACCACTCCACGTCTTCTAATTAGCTGCCCTGTGGTAGATCAAAGAAGGTAGCCATTGGCAATCCTGTGGCCTGGAGAATCTCCTTCTAGAACAGCAGTGCTACTCACAAAATAATTGTCCCACATTCTTGTCTCACAAAGAGCTTCAGTATCCAACTTCCTCATGGGAAGCTTTGTGGCAAAAATCTCCCCCTCCCCTTGCCCTTCAAAATCATATGTGGATTGAGAAGATTCCATCTGTCTGGGGTCAGAGTCAGCAAGAGATAATTGGATTGTAGCTGGCTTGTTTATGCTAATGTTTTCATGGAGAAAAAAATGAAACCTAGATATATAAACCTCTGTGCCACCCAGATGGGCTGGCAACTGTGAAGAAACTTGGTAAAAGTGGCCAACTCCATGTCAGGCTACTGAAGGAGAAAACTTTAGGAACATGAGAGGAGCCGGCAGGCTCCTATGCTATCCTATCATGTCCCTATCCTCAGCTGGCTACTAGACAGTCTGGGGAACTCCCCCTTGGGTGAGATCTAGAACTCTCTCTCTTGGTTGAGCTGAGCTTCCTCACTCCCATTGGGAGAACTCCCAACTCTATATTGTCTGGCATATAGTCTTCTATATATACCTCTCCTGATTTCTGCCTTGCTGTGATTTGGATAAGTGAGTTTTTTTGCTAAAGAAAAATTAAAAAAAAAAAAAAGAATCTGAGTTCAAGAGAACAACTTGTTGAGAAGACAAGGAGAGAAGAAAGGGAGAGAAAAAGCGTTTTAAGTTCCTACTATGCACCAGGCACTGTACTAAGCACTTTACAAATACCATCTCATTTGATAGCATCAAAGAATCAGGTTTGGGCCAGGGTTTATGATGCAGAAAAAAATGGTTTCTTGGTCAAGAGTTTTTAACAAGGATCAGAAATAATATACTTGAATGTGGGGACTTAAAGATTTGCTTTGGAGGTGGCATGGCGCAGTGCAAAAGACACCAACTCCAGGATCAGAGTTCTTTGGTTCACATTCCACCTGTGACTTAAGACCTTGTCGATCTTGGTCCTCGTCTTTCTCATTTGTATAAAGAAGGGGTTGGTTCAGATGGCTTCTGAGGTTCTTTCCAGATCTCTGATCTCTGATCGTATGATCAAGAATAGCCATCTACTACAGGGAGTAGCAGGAACGACACATTAAGAAGGTGAAGCCCAATAATTAACAGGGGACAGTATTCAGGAAGCCATGTCCAAATACACAGGTATGCACTTGTGCAAACGCACACACACATACACAGTCTTTTCTACCTTTCCTCAGAGCACGTCTTATTCTGAGTAATATCAACTTGAAAACAAAGCACAAAGCATCCTTGGGGAAGGACAGCAGCTAAGGTAGCTCAGTCTTTGCACATGTGTACTTTATCGTATAAAGTGCTTTATGCTATACTTTGGTATACTATACTAAATACTGTATTATATTACTATATATTATATGTATATATTACTAAACACTATAGTACATATACTATTTTGTTGTTGTTCAGTTGTTTTCATTCACATCTGACTCTTTGTGACCCCACTTGGGGTTTTCTTGGCAAAGAGTGGTCCTTCCCTAGCTTATTTTACAGATGAGGAAACTGAGGCAATCAGGGTAAAGTGACTTACCTATGGTCACACAGCTAGTAAGTGTCTGAAGCCAGATTTGAACTCAGGAAGATGCCTGGCACTCTATCCATTGCACCAGCTAGCTGCCCGTTTTTTACTTTAGTATTCAAATGTTAATTTACATGATAGTGTACTATACTATACTATAGCATGGTAGTTCACTATAGCATACTATACTTTATGCTATAATATAAAATACTTTATACTTTACCCTTCTGCTCAGGGTTACTATCTCTGATTCTCCTCTTCTCAGTCTCTACTTTGAACTTTTTGACATTTTAATCAGTGAGATTAGCTGATGCTTTTTTCCCCTTCTAAATCTTCTCATTGACCGTCTTGAACATTTCGCTGACTTTGTGACCCTGCCTTAGTGTCTTAACTTCTCTGTGCTCTAGGAAATTTTTTAAGACTCTTAGTTTCATGGAAGGTGTTGAGGGAGTTTCCTCAACTGGGAATTCCCCATATCAATGGAATCACCAGTCTACTCCCTATCTCCCATATATAAAATATGTTATTTAATACAGACATTTAACAAGCAAGCCAGGATGTCATGCTACCCGTGTTTAAGTGTGTGTGTGCAGGTACATGTGTATGCTACTTAATCAAACATTCTTGTCTTTACCTGAAGTCTCCTAGACAGAGCTACCATCTTGCAATTACACTTCTCTAAACGATCAGGACTCCTGGCTGACTTAGCAGTCACTCATTTGCCCTTTAATTTGCTTCCAAGACGGCCACAAAGCCTGCACTCTTTAGTCACCTGCATCTCTCCCTTTGGAATATGACTCTTTTTTCCATGGGCTTGTCCTAGACATCTCCTGAAAACCCTCTGCCTCCTAGACAGAGGAGGGATAGGAGGTCCAGGCTCAGTTCTGGGTATGGTGCTTTGGTGCTCAATAACCTGTGAAAAGAAGATAACACTAGGGAGGTTTCCTGTTACTCTGGTGGCTTAGCTGCAGGCATAGTCCTTTCCTTTCCTCTCCTCCTCCCCCTCTTTCTCCTACTCTCACTTGGATTCTTGCCTTTTCTCTTTTTCTTTCCCAAAGAGATCAGAGAGTCTTCTGCCCACAGTAAACATCCTATTTGAAAAAGAACTATGCAGATTGCACATGTAAAACCTGTATCAGATTGCTTGCCATCTTGGGAAGGGGGGAGGAGAGGGAGGGAGGGAGAAAGATCTGGAACTCAAAATCTTATAAAAAATGAATGTTGAAAACTATCTTTACGTGTAATTGGAAAAATAAAATGTTGTTTACGTTAAAAAAAATCTCTTAATGGTTAAAAAGAAAAAAAGAAAAATAACTATGCAGAGTAAAGTGAACAGAGCCAGGAAAACAATAGGCCCAAAATCTATGGCAATGGGACTGGAAATAAGCATGAAAAGAAACCAAACATTGTGTCATAGTGAAAACAGGCTTGGTCCTGGAGAAGAGAGGGAAAATAGACTTCTCTCCTTTTATTGGAGAGGTGACAGACAATGGGTGTGTAATGTTGCATATGTTGCCAGATACTTTGGAAGTGTTTGTGTTGAACAGTTTACAAAACTTTGTTATAAAAGATGGCTCATGGGGCAGATATTCAGAAATGAATGTGATAAAAAAAACAACAGGCGTCAACAAAACTGAAACATTTTTTAAGCATTTTAAAAGCATTTTAAAGCATTCAGTGAAACAAAGGTCAGCTTTAAAGATTTTTCCAAAGGAATGTCTTCCATCCCCATAACGACAGCACAAAAGATTCCTTGAGAAACTAAAACACATAGATAACTTTGTTCAAGGATTTCCTGAATATCAGTATCAAGTGAAGCATAAAGCAAGAAAATATACGATTGCAAAAGGGTGTCTGTCCATGTCATGGAGGATGACCTATGCAAAATCTGAATGTTAGTGGGGTTCCCTATCTCTGCTGAGGTTCTCCAGAGAATTCCTATTTGTAAACAACTCAGTGCTATTCGAATTAAGCTACAGAATAGGACAGGGCCTACTCAGTGAAATCTGCAACCATTCAAAAGAGATCAGCCTAGCAATCTTGACAGGAAACCTATATGGATGAAGAATGTATACTTATCAGACTGAACATACAGAAGGAAAAAAAGGTTTGGGTGATCCAAAACATGATGGAAAGACACATGGTAAGTATAAGTGAATCACCAATGATGACTTGTCCATGAGATGTGGCACAAAAATTTAGAGGTTACCTTGTCTAATCTCCTCATTTTATTGATGTGGAAACTGAGTCTGGGAAGGTTAAAGGATTCGTTCAAGTTCCACAGGTCATAAGTCACAGAGCCAGGATTTGAACCCAGGTTCTCTGACCAAATCTAATATTCTTTCCGCTCTTCCCCACTATCTTTCCTGCAGCGTTGCAGACACTTCAGTGAGAGTATAATTGGAAGTTGGGAAGTCTATTAAGTTCCCTTGAGAAGAAGAGTAGTTCCAGATCCATCCGGCTATTTCTCCTTGAAAGGACAGGCACTTCATGAAGGACGTCAAAGCCATCAGTCATAGCTGTCAGCTTGAGCGGCAGCCCAGGAGTAGTTTCAGTTTGGCCCACACGGCTGCACTATAGCTTTATAAATGTGCGAGTGAAAACTTGGCTTTGGTTTCCTGGGTTGAGGATCCTTGCAGAGCTCCCGGGAAGCTCCTGAGTTCATCTTTGTTTGTCTGGTATGTCTATGAACCACATACAGCTGGAAAAGGATGGGTCTGTTGGAGGTGAAATTATCTACACCCCCCCCCCCCAGTTTGATTCAGGCCTTTCTGCACATGGTCTTTCCCGAAGCAATTTAACTTTTAAAGACAAATAAGGTTTAGATAAACTGGACCACTGTTCTAGGTGGGCAGAGTTGGACTTTTCCACAAAGTAGACTAGGCAAAGACCCCTTCTCCTCCCCTAGATGCCAAGCCATTTCAGGAAAAATGCCCACTTTTGGGTGGTGATCAGTTGCTAACTTTTCCCCCTTTCTTTTCCTTTCATGATATGATTGAAAATTCTGTCCTGAGTCAAGGAAAGCCGAATGTATGATCTAAATCCTCACACAATTCCAGAAGACTAGAATGAGGGAAGGCTCATCTCTGTTGATCCTAATTAAGGCTATTCACTAGGGGGAGGAGATGAATCATGCCCTGGCTTGACTAGGTTACTGACTAGGCCATATCCTGGTGAAGCAGAGGCTGTGAAATGTTATTTTTTGATTCTTCTTACCATCCTTTAATTTTCTTTTTTGCAAGGATATTTTTGTGCGACATTTCTGCTATGCTCCTTTCCTACAGGTCCTTATCTTGTGTGCTAATTGTCTATTTTGGATAACATTTCTGTCCTTGTGATGCCATTGCTTAGAGCTGGAGAGTCAATATCAATATTTCAGTGGAATATTCCCAGTTATTCAGGTTTGTGGTAATGGAGCCATCCTTGACTCTTCCCCTCCCTCTTCCCCAACATCCAATCAGTTGCTGAGAGTTACTAATTCAACCTCCATTAACATCTCTTGTGTCTGTACCCTTTTCTCTGCTCAGCCCCCATCCTACTTCAGGTCCTAATCACTTTTTCCCTGGACTAACCCATAATAGTCTTCAAATTATTCTCCCTTTCTCTAGTTTCTCCCTTCTCTGACCCATCCTGACAATGCTGTCAAAATAATCTCAAAGGAATTGATCTGTCAATATCAAGGCTCAAAGAATTTCAATGGTTTCCTGTAGGAAAAAACGTAGGCTCCTCAACCTGGCTTTTAAGGCCTCCCACAATTTGTATCTACCCTTCCTTTCCAGACTAATTTCACATTACTCTCATTTGAGCATTCTTTTCTCTAGCTGAACTGGACTACTAGCCATTTCTTTATTGGAAATTATATCTTCTTCCTCCAGGCATTAGGACAAGCCAACATTTTTCCGTATCTGGAATGGATTCCTTTTTCATTTTTTCTTGTCCTTTGGAATCCTTGAAGGCTTACCCCAATGGCCACCTCTTCCAGTAAGCCTTCCTGGAAGAGTCCTCCAGAGTGTCATTTATTTTTCCTTCCTCATATTACCTTATATTTATTTATCTGTTTACATTCAACTTAATTCAATAAATATTTATTATTTATATAGCCACTGCGCTTGAGTGGAAAGTGCTGAATTTGGAGAGAGGATCTGGGTTCAAATTATGGCTCTCACACACACTACCATGTGCCAGGTACGTGCTAAGCCCTGGAGATATAAAAAGAAGTAAAAGACAGTCCTTGCCCTCAGGAAGTTACAATCTAATGGGAGGGGAGAGACAATATGCAAAGAGATATATATAAAGCAAGCCACATATAGGACAAATAAGAAATAATTAACAGAGGGAAGGCACTGGAATTAAGAGGAGTTGGGGATGGCTTCTTGTAGAGGGTAGAATTTTAGTGGGGACTTAAAGGAAGCTGAGGAGGTCAGAAGTTAGCGTGAAGGAAGGAGAGCATTCCAGGCATGGGGGATAGCCAGAGAGAATGACCAAAGCCTAGAGATGGAGTGTCTTGTTCCTGGAATAGCCCAGAGTCCAATGTTACTGGATAAAAGAGTAAGTGATGGGGAGTGAGATATAAGAAGACTGGAAAGGTGGGAGGGGGCTAGATTATGAAGGGCTTTGAATACCAAACAGAGCACTTTGTATTTGTTCCTGGGAGTAATAGGGAGCCACTGGATTTCACATATGTATGGATATATATATATATATATGTATATATATGTATATGTGTGTGTGTATGTGTGTGTATAGAGTGTGTGTGTGTGTGTGTGTGTGTGTGTGTGTGTGATGCTCTTACCTGTGTTTTAGGAAAATCACTTTAGTCCCTGAATGAGGAATGACTTGGAGTGGGGAAAGACTTGGGGCAGGCAGACCCACTGGCAGGATATTGCAGTAATTGAGGCATGATGTACTCCTGTCTCTGTAGAAAGAAGATGCTGTTAGACTTTTGCCTCTGTATCTCTTAGCATTTAGCACAGCGCCTTCTTGGTCATAGTAGATACCTAAAAAATGTTTGATGAGTTTGTTGTTCAGGATTCATGTAAGCTCTTTCAGTAAGTGGCAGGTAGGTGGTACAGTAGCTACAGCTGGAGTCAGGAAGACCTGAGTTAGAGTGCTATCTCAGTAGCAAATCACTTTGCCTCTCTCACTTCCGTGAAACGGAGATAATAATGGCATCTACCTCACAGGACTGTTGTGAGGATCAAATGAGATGATACAGGAAAAGTGCTTTGCAAAGTTTAAAGTGGCATGAAAATTAGCCACTGTGCTCAAGTGGAAAGAGCTGAATTTGGAGAGAGAGTACCTGGATTCGCATTGTGGCTCTCATGCTCACTACTGGTGTGATCTTAGGCTAGTTACTTAACCCTTGCTGCCAGTACCTTCCCTCTTCGATTACCTTCTGTTTACGAAGTGTATTGTTTATATGAGGTGGCCAGGTGGTGCAGTGGATAGAGCACTGGGCTTAGAATCAGGAAGACTCATCTTCCCTAGTTCAAATCCAGCCTCAGACAGTTACCATCTGTATGACCTTGGACAAATCACTTAACTCTGTTTACCTCAGTTTTTTCATTTGTAAGATGAACTGGAGAAGGAGATGGCAAGCCACTCCAGTATCTTTGTCAAGAAAACTCTAAAAGGGATCACAGAGAGTTTGACACCACTGAATAACAACAATAAAATTGCTTGTATGAACAATTAATTGCATATTGTCTCTTTTGTTACAATGCAAAGTCCTCGAGGTCAGGGACCCTATTTCTTTCTTTTTTTTTTTTTTTGGTGAGGCAATTGGGGTTAAGTGACTTGCCCAGAGTCACACAGCCAGTGAGTGTTATGTGTCTGAAGCTGAATTTGAATTCAGGTCCTCCTGACTCCAGGGCTGGTGCTTTATCCATTGCGCCACCTAGCTGCCCCCCAGGACCTTATTTTTGTCTTTATTTGTGTGTGTGTGTGTGTGTGTGTGTGTGTATACACACACATATATGTGTGTGTATATATATATATATATATGTATAGGCATAGTGCCTAGAATATAGCAGGTGCTTAATAAATGCTTGTGACAGACTGAAGCTATGTGGGCCTCAGTTTCTTCATTTGTAGCATGAAAAGTTGACCTAGATGACCTCTAAGTTCCCTTCCAGCTCTAAGTCTATAATCCTATGAACATTAAGTCCTTAATTGCATGCTAAGCATTCATTGTACAGGGTACATTTTTTTTTCTAACTAAAATGAACCACCTGAACTCTAATAAAGCTTCTAATTCTACTACTTCCAGATAAGCACCAGAATTGTTCAATATTTCTGAGAAGGAAAGAGATGGATCTAAATTAAGTTTAACTTGAGAACGGAACCCACCTCTCACTGCTTATCTGCAACCATATGTATTTCACCACATAATCGTCGCACTCTGTTTTTTCAGTCCAAAAACTGGTTTATAACCTTTCATCAGTAATTGCATGGTATAATTCTGTTCCTCACTCTGCTTAAAAGGTAAACAGAGCATGCATTCATCTCTCATACATTACGACCCAACCCCATGAGCCTAGAATTCTCAGCACATGTGCATTGTCAGTATTCAGTTTTAATGTATATTCATGCGTACTCCACGCATTCTAATTTTGCACCAAAGACAGTTTAGTAACAAATAATTTTTAAGTAATCCCAGCACAATTTTTAAAAAAGCTTCATATAATGGTCACACCTCACTTTTTTGCAAAAAAATATGGCATAAAATCTGTGATGATTATGCAGTGAAATATGGTACTTTTAGACAAGATAAATTAATCTCTGGCTGTAATTTGGCAGGCAAAGTCCATTTCAACCTTGCCATTCTTCCCCTCCCCACAATTTTCTACATCTTTTTCTTTTTTGGGGGAGGTGGGGAGGAAGAAATGTACTATTTGGTTTAGTCCATACAGTAACTTCAGTCATGCTTTAGCAAATTCAGCTCCTTAAAGTTTTCTTATCAGAACATTCCCTGTGTGTATTCCAGCATAATTTCCACAACACTGCTTTGAAGTGTATAACATTTCTGAGAGGAGAAGAGTTAGCAATACCAGGAACTATCATTGTACAGACAATGGATTCATTGCTTATCTCAGCAGGAGAACTTCATTATGCCCTGGGTGTACAATGGGACAAATGTTTCTTTTTCAGTTTGTGTTTTATTTCCTCTTTACCCCATACTTTTTAGTGAATTGGCCTTTCTTAGAAATAGGAAATTTCTTGATGGAAATGAGGTGGCATTTACACAAAGTACTGAATGCAGCAAGCTCCACTATCACCAGAATTACCATCTATTGGTATTTGGAAAGTCTTCAGTGGGTTGGCTTTATTTATCATGTTCTGAGTTTTCTGCTTTAGCTCTGCCAGGTTCAGTGCCCTTTCCATTGTACTGTGTTCTTTTTGGTCCCCATTTGTTACTGTAACAGTTCCGTGCTTCTTCTCTCTTAGCTTTCTTGGTCTACATCCATCTGTTGCCTCAATTCTTACCTAGCCTTAATCATTGAATGGGTGTTGCCTCAGACAAACTGAGATCTGGTAAAGATCCTAGCTTAAAAAGGCCCTGGTCTCCCACTGCATCTGGGCCATTGCCAGTCATCCTGACCTGTGTCTTGCTATTGAAGCCCAATGACTCTGGAGGAGAGAGTGAGACTGATGACTTTGCACAGCTCTGCCTCACTTAAATCAATTCACTTGCAAGTTAGGACATCACCCTGCTGATGTCATTGGTCCTCTTCAAGAATGAAAGACGAACAACAACCAGGTTCAGCGCCTGGTAGAAGTCCTTTCTGAATTTCCTTCTTTAGCTAACATTCATCTGTTTTGAGAGATTCCAATAATTCCACAGAGATCTATTTTTTTTATACAAATCAAGCTTTCATTCCAGTCTAATTGGTGGGAAAATAGGACTAGAGTAAAAGTTCTCTTGTGTTGAATATCATTAATATGCACAACCTTGACTTTTGTTGACACAATCTTGACTTCAAGGTG
This sequence comes from Vombatus ursinus, assembly GCF_900497805.2. NCBI lineage: Eukaryota > Metazoa > Chordata > Mammalia > Diprotodontia > Vombatidae > Vombatus > Vombatus ursinus. The sequence goes on along the minus strand of NW_020954557.1, from coordinate 44,615,180 downwards.
CTTACATCAGACTGCCTCATGTTTTTGGTACCTGTTCCTTTGGCCATGAAATCTCTTTAACTTACATTGCCTTATACTACATTGTATAGGACACTGTAGAAAGATCTCAGCCTCTGGAATTAGAAGATCTGGGATCAAATCAAAACTCTGTAAATTACTAGCTTTGTGATTTTACTTCTTCAGCCTCAGTTTCTTTTCTATACTAATAGCTAACATTTTTATAGTGCTTACTATGTGCCGGGAACTGTGCAAATACAATTATTATCTCATTTTTGATTCTCACAACAACTCTGAGAGGTAGGTGCTATTATTATCCACATTTTACAGATGAGGGAACTGAAGCAAACAGAGATTAAGGGACTTGCTCAGTGTCACACAGCTAGTAAGAATTTGAGGCCAGATTTGAACTAAAGCCTTCCTAACTCCAGGCTAGGTGCTCTATCCACTGATCCACACAGCTGCCATTGCAAAATGAGGAAATTGGACTAGATGAACTTCAAGATTCCTTCCAACTCTAAATCTGTAAGTCAACCTTCAACATGACCCTACTTTATAAATGCAAAACTATTGTAGGCTAACCAGTGATCTTGCAAAAGAAAAATTAATAGATTAGTAGTTAGAGCACCTGATTTCAAATTTCAGCTCTGCTCCTTATTAACCGCGTGCCTGTGGGCAAGTCATTTCAATGTTTCTGGACCTTGGTTTCTCTATCTATAGAATTAGGAGTTTAGACAAGATGACTTCCAAGGTCCTTTTCAAAATTTAATCTATCATTCTATTGTTCTAATCCCAACCTGAGAGGTAAAAAAATTTGTAGCATGCAACTACAGAAAGAAAAAAATGAACAGAAGTCTAAGAGGAATGCTTCTAACATTGCACCACATCGTCCCCTGGTGGGTAATAACAGTATAGCACTCAAAGAAATCCTTAGTGCTATAGGATACTATGGGACGGTATTTTCCATCCACTCTTAGAAGTACAAATTACCTTTACTGAATGCAAATTAACTCAGAGCTTGGGATTGGCTGAATTAAAAACCTTCCTTATATTCTAGACACTTTTCTGAATTAAACATTCAGTTCATTTCAGATGTTGAGCCAGTAAGGTAAGAGCTATCCGGGAATTAAAAGGTGTTAAGTTTTGGTCCTTGCTCTGCCTATGATTATCATGGTCCAGAAATCACTAAAATATAGTTCTTTCCCCCCATTTCCCAGTAGAGTGTCCAGGAATGTAGATCAACTTAAATAAATATTAGAGTTACTTATTTATTTTAAGAAGTCCAAAAACTTCCTCCCAGGACCTCCTTTGGTTCTGGATCTCTGCTCCTGATGAACTAACTGTATGATATTGGGAAGATTCCATGTGTAAGTTTTCTGGACTTTCATGTCCAATAGAAAAGTGATATTCTGAACCCTGGAGTACATATTTTTCTTCTAGCTCTTGGTTATAAAATAAATTATCAGGAAATAGAAAGTGGAGGAGAGGGGGACAGAAAAATGTGCATGTGCATGATCTAATGGATATATGCATTAATACATTAACTGACTTGCAGATTATTCACATATATACATACACACACATACATATACACAGAGCTCCCCAAAATTTTAGTGCTGTTTTAAGCTCTGATAGCTAAGACTTTTGGAACATTTTATATAGAGAATAAACTCCTAGAGATTTGCTCCTTTCTTTTTCTATTTGTAATCCCAGCACCTGGCACATAGTAGGTAACTAACAAATGCTTAGTAATTCTTGACTTTATGTTAAAAATGATTTAGATAACTCCTTCTGCATTCACAGATTTAGCTTGGCAACTGTAACTTACAGGCTGTGACACAGAAGTTAAGTGACTTCTTATGGTTACAGAGCTGATACGGATCAGAGACAGGCCTTGAACCCGGGCTGTCCAGACTCTAAGGTCAGCCCTCTATCCACTATACCTCACTGCCTCTTAAACACATATAAACACACATATAATCTATGCATCTATGTGTGTATGCATGCATGCACCTATCTCTTGATTTCTTTTATATCTATCTACACATATGAAACAGAACTATTTTACTTAGGAGAACATATAAAATCCACTGAACAGCAATCAAGGTGAAGATGGGAATGGGCTAGGGTCAGGGTTGGTGATGAAATGTAATATGGGCATGGACATATAAATAAAAAATAAGTCTGTGGGTAGGGAGAAATGGAGGGGGAAATCATGGAATTGGAATTTTAAGAGTTGCAAATGATCTTAGCAGTTTATCCAGTAAATCTCTTCATTTTATAGACAAGGACACTGAAGCCAAGAGAAATAGACTGTGACTTGTTTAAGGTCAGTGTGAGAACAGTGAGAGAAGAAAGCAAGAAGATCATTTTGCTGTTATTGTTTTTGAGCCCCAGAGATAATTTTCTTCATAACACTTGCTTGGCATCTTTCAACAGAAGAGTTTAAGCTACTTTGGAAATAGTTTGTTAATCTCTTGGCTACCCTATTTAACCAAAGTGGTGGAATTTCCTTTCAACAGAATGAAGCTGAAACAGACATTAGTAAAGGGCTTCCAATGTTAAGAGAGAAGTGTGGAGCTATGTGAAAAATAGAGTCCAGCATTCTGAATCCTCATTCACTGCTGCAATGGCCTCAGATCCTATTTCCCTTCCCACCAGCAGTCCTTCCTGTGGTTAATCACACATGAAGGTACAGAGCATGGGAGAAAATAGTTGAGCATTTATGAAAATAGCAGAGAACACTTCATTTCTCCCTTCCTTGTCTCAATTACAAACTTGAATTTGAGATCAGTATAGTTTGAAATCCCCATCCTTTTCTTTCTAGGTCATTGGCAGTGCCCAAGAAGATCGAAAAGGCATTCCAGATGGGAGGTCCTTTTCTCAGGCTAGCAGGCTTACACTGAGTGCTCAAAAAGATCCAAGTCTTAGAGCTGGTCATGAAGCATTACCCAACTGCCTAATGAGAGTGCATCAAGGTATCTGTGCCCTCGGTCTTACGCTTCATCATCTCTTCCATGACTTTAGTCATTCTAAGTCTCTTGGTTCTCCCTCTCATACACCTGAAATTTCTCTCTGTCTGTCTCTCCTGGTTCCTTTCCATCAGGCTGCAAACATGCTTAAGTCTTCCAAAGGTTATCATCTGATTTCCCTTCTCCCCTTCAAGATTAAACTTTCAGACAGAATAATTAGTTGATTCTCACTGTCTCTTCTCCATCACCTCTTCATTCCTAGATCCTTTGCAACATGGCTTCACTCTTCTCCAAGGTCACCAACGAATAACAAGAATTTAAACTCAATGCATTGTTTTTTTTCCTATTCTTATTCTCCTTCATTCTGCCCTAGGAGGTGAAGTGAATTCCCAAGGTCATGCAGGAAGGTAGCAGGCAAGCCAGTCCTCTTGGCTATCAGTCCAATGCTCTTTCTGCTATACTGCACTGTCCACCTTTCCAAATCCCCTTGACCTACCTCGATTATCCCTTACCAGAACTATAGCATTTGCTTCTGAATTTGTCTTCCTATGGCCAGTCTATATCTTCTCCAATTCATCCTTGTCAAAGTGATACTGGTGTGTTTTTCTGATAGCATCCGTCTATGAGCCTTTGCCTCCTGAATAAAGTACAAACTCCTCATTCTTACGTTTTAAGCCCTCCACCACTTGGCTCTTGCCTGCTTTTCTAGCCTCATCTCATCTTGCTCCCCTTCACTTCATTCTGGGACTCTCTCGCTTCCATCTTCTCATTCTGTCCTCTCCTGTCTCTGAGCCTTTGTTAGTAGGATCATAGGACTACAGCCACAATGACTTCAGAGACCATCTGGTCCAACTCACTCATTTTACAGATAAGGAAACAGCGCCTAGAGAGGTAACATGATTTTCCCAAAGTCATAGGATTATGGATTTAGAACTGAATGCTACCTCAGAGACTAACCAATCCCCTCATTTTACACTTAAGATATACATGTGTGGTTGGTAGCTGTGGAACAGAAATGCAGCCAGCTAGCATGTGGCATAGATAGATATTTGACTGGAATCTGGTCTACTCTGTCTCCTAGGGAAACTATGATTTCCACCTTTGTGAGGAGCAAAGAGGAGACTGTGCTTGTACCTCCAGTAGATCAGGGGAGGGGCAAAAATCCTGGACAGCCCAGGCTGGGCAATCTGTTCCTAACTCTCTTATCTCCAATAGAGATATCAATTCTATCTATTTACCATTCCTCATTTTTCTGTAATCCAGGGGCATATAAAAGTCACATTCTCAGATCATTCTCCAGGGGATGGTAACCTTTAACTTATCCCTGCTAGCTTAGTTCCCTCCTACCAAATGCTAGTTACAACAAAAATCATCTGGAAAAGCTAGTAAATCTCTTTATCAAATCCTCTTTAACAAAGTAAGCTGTAAACAGAAATGGAGAAGATTAGAATAGGCTAAAGAATACACAAGAGTAAATGAGCTCCTCTGGAAGGTGGAGGGTGAGGGTAAAAAAACCCAACAAAATTAAAGATATCCCTGAAAATTTATGTTTAAAAAAAGAAAGAGGGAAAATGAGCCTTTCAGCTGGGAAGAAAGATCAGATCTCATCTCATCTGAGGAGAGAGAGAGAGTTATCTCATTGATGGGAGTCTGCTCTTAACAGTTTCTTTACTTTTTTTTAAGCATCACTATTACTTCCTCTTTCTCCTCACCCATAACGGCTCTATTGTCAAAAAAAGTTCTATAACAAATAAGTACAGCCAAGCAAGCAATCACCACCATCAACAACAAATTTATGCATTGTCCATATCTGAAAATGTCTCTCTCATTCTGCACCTGTAGTCCATCACCTCTCTGCCGACGGGTGGGAGGTATTATCATTAATTTTTTTTTTTTTTGGTGAGGCAATTGGGATTAAGTGACTTACCCAGGGTCACACAGCTAGTAAGTGTCAAGTGTCTGAGGTCCTCCTGACTCCAAAGCCAGAGCTCTATCCACTACACCACCTAACTGCCCCCTATTATCATTAATTTTCTGGACTTATGGCTGGTCCTTGCATTAATCATTGATCAGCTAAGTCTTTCAAAGATATTTTCCTGTGCAGTGTTGTATTTAACTTATAAATTATTTTCTTGGTTCTGCTCACTTCACTCTGCATCAGTTCACACAAGTCTTCCAGGTTTCTCTGAGGTCCATCCCTTTGGTCATTTCTCACAGTGCAACAACATTCTATTACCTTCATATACCATCATTTTCAGCCATTCCCAAAAAGATGGGCATTCACTTCATCTCAGTCAACTAGTATTTATTAAGTACCTACCCTGTGCCAGGCTCTATGCTCTGCTCTGGGAAACAAAGAAAGGCAAAAGATAGTCCCAGTTCTTTGTCAAAGCAGAACATGCTGCTACTGATATTTTTGTACAGATGGGTCCTTTTCTTCTGTCTCTGACCATTTTGGAGTACATGCCTCATAGTGGTAGCTCTGGGTCCAAAAATATACATGGCCAAATGACTTTTTGCAAATAGTAGTGTGGTGCATTTTCTCAACTCTTCTTTGGGTAGCATGAACTGTATCTTATTCCCTTAGTGTGATATAGAAGAAAAAGCACAGGACTTGGAGTTAGAAGACCTAGGTTTGATGCCTGGTGCTTTCATTGACTAAGTGTGTGACTTTGGGCAGATCACTTAATCTCTGAATCTCAGTTTTCTTGTCTGGAAAATAAGTAGATAATAATATTTAGATTGCATATAGATACTGGGGCAGGGACCAGTTTTGTTTATTCTTTCTTCAAGAGCTGTCATGATAACCAAATTAAACAATATATCAAGTGCCTTGAAACTATAAAGTGTCATATAAATTATGATCTATTATTATTTCTATTTCTAGTTTGTATAGCACCTAGTACAGTGACTTTGTACACAGTATGCTGAGTAAATGTTTGTTGGATGAATGAATGAAGGAATGAAAGGAAGAATATATTTTGTTCAGGTTCTGCTTTGGGGACTTGGATTTAAAATACATTTTTAAATTTTAATTTAAAAAATTTTTAAAAATTTAAAATTTTAAAATAAATATATTTTATGATGAACTTATCAGTTAGCAACAAACAGGAATATTTCCATATTCAAAGGATAGGAAAAGTAGATTGTATCTGAAACTATGAACCTACCACATATGTATCAACTATGTCCATCTATCTATCCATCTGTCTATCTATCTATCTGTCTATCTATCTATCTATGATTTGTGTGTGTATATATCTTGTATATGTAACTGATAGTATAGTAGTATAACTGACACGACACTGTCTTTCTTGTTCATTTTCCCTTCTGTTTCCTTTGCCCTCTTCTGTATATTTTTTTGCCTCTCATTGATTTTTTTTTCTTTATTAGGTTGAATTTTTTAGCTTAAGCACTTCATCCTCCAATTTTTGGTCCCTGGGTTTTTGCTGTTTCTTGTGCTCTGGTGACATCTTCTCTTATTATATATTTAAATTGAAAGCTATTTCACGTGTTAGAGAAGTCAGAGCATTCACAGATGCCAAGGAGGTGGGGCTGTATTGGAAACAGACAATATTCAAGTCTCAATTGTTTGTGAAACCTGAGAAGTCAGGGAACAGTGACTTCATATTGGAGGGTCTGGGCATGATCCCCTTCTTGCCATGATGTATTTTTGGAACCTGGAAACTCTCCTGAGCTCTTTTCCAATATAAAGAACCTGTAATTATGAGCACAATGGCATCATTCTACCTCCCTGGTTGGGGGGCAGAGTACAAAGAAGTCAAGGAGAGACTGAGGTGGCAAGCACCCAGGGGTTCTGTGTAACACAGAACATGTGGGTATTAGTTTGGGGTACATGAAAGTATTCTGAAAAAGTAAAAGGGTAGGGTTTTTATTTTGGTTCCTTGGAACCAAATGGTGGCTGGCATCATTTTGGGTACTAGCTACACTGTTAAGTCACTCCCTATGCATGACTCTTACTGGATTACTGCTACCTTCTCCTCATTTGACCTTTTTACCTCTAGCCTGTCCACCTCTGGTCATACTTCTATAAAAGGTATCCTTCTTGCTCAGTTCTTGAACCTTTTTGTTGTTATTGTTGTTGTTGTTGTTGTTTAAAACTCCTCTGGCTTCCCAAAAATCCTTTTCTTTTTTTTTCTTGTTGGGAGGAGGGAGGACAACATATGATTTGGTTGGCATAGGCAGCATCCTGTGAGAAACTTTCTTTGGCAGTACAAGTCACGGTTCTCTGTAACTCATAGCCTCAGATCTGTTTCCCAAAAAGGGAAAAAGGAAAAGGACCTGTATGTTCTAAAATATTTATAGCAGCTCTCTTTGTGGTGGTGAAGAGCTGGAAACTGAGGGGATACCCATCAATTGGGAAATGGCTGAACAAGTTGTGATATATGGTCATGATCTAATACTCCTGTGCTGTGAGAAATGATGAGCTGGTTGATTTTAGAAAAAACATGGAAAGACTTGCATGAAATAATGAAGAGTGAAATGGGCAGAATCAAAGAAATGTTGTATGCCCTGACAGCATTTTTGTTTGAAGAACAACTGTGAGTGACTAAGTTATTCTGAGTATTATAAATACTCAAACCAACTATAAAGCCCCCTTGAAGGAAGATGCCATCCACCTCCAGAGAAAGAACTGATAAAGAGAAGTATCCATAGTATGTGTGTGCGTGTGTGTGTGTGTGTGTGTGTGTGTGTATATGTGTGTTAAATGGTCGCCTTCTATAGTGCAGGGTGGGGAGGGAGGGAGATAGTTCAGAACTTAAAATGGAGCCAAAAAAATAAACTAAATTTAAAAAAAAGAGAGAGAGTTGTCTAGGGGCACTAAGAAGCTGAAGCAACTCCATCAGGGTCATTCAGCCAGGAAAGGAGAGAGGCTTTCTTCTCTCCAAGTATAGTTCTCTATTCACTCCTCTACATTGCCTATCTAGTCCCAGCCCTTTTATGTGGTCTTTTTTTTTTTTTTTTTTTTTTTGGTTGAGACAATTAGGCATTAAGAGACTGTGCCTAGGGTCACACAGTAAGTGTCATAGGTTGGATTTGAACTCAGGTCCTCCTGACTCCAGGGTTGGTGATCTAACCACTGTACCACCTAGCTGCCCTTTCTTTTCTTTTCTCTTTTTTTTTTTTTGGTGAGGCAATTGGGGTTAAGTGACTTGCCCAAAGTCACACAGCCAGTGAGTGTTATGTGCCTGAGGCTGGATTTGAACTCAGGTCCTCCTGACTCCAGGGCCGGTGCTCTATCCACTGCACCACCTAGCTGCCCCTAGCTGCCCTTTCATATGGTCTTTTAAAGCCTTTTAATGGTCTCCTGATTGAGGATAATAAATTAGAACAGAATGGTCCTTAAGAATCTATCCGATAATCCTCAATTGGGGGAAGTCCTACCTGGTTTTAACCCCTTAATATCCTCATTCTTTTGCCCCTCTGCATCTCTCTCCAACCCCTCAAATTAAGTCCATTCAACCTTGTTCTCTCTTGAGTAGAGAAAGAGGACGCAATTGGTCACCAGCATCTTCATTTACTTGGCACTTGCTAGTAGATCATTTCACATTCTCCTCTAACCTTAGTAGCCCCAAAGTCCGCAATTTTTCTTTTTCTCATCTTTTATCCTATCTTTGTGCTATCCTTCATCTCTCAACTGCTTCCAAATTGGTCAACAACCTTGTCTGCTACAGTTAATTCTTCATTATCTGCCCTAAGGGAGTCAAGTAGAAAAACCAATAATTCAGAAGTCATTTATATTTGACAATAGAATTCATTTTGTCTCCACACTTCAATATGGATGAATCTGATGTTCTGGAGATTTATAGCATTTCTAACAAAAGAATGAAAACTACAGGGCAATGATCTAACTCAGGAGAAGCTGAAATACTTTCCAACTTCTCCATCCTATAGACTTGAGCTGAGGCTTTCTAAATGTGTTCCCTATTGTTCACACCTCAGCCTCAAATCTCCTTGCCTCTCAGCCTCATTCCAGCTTCATATTGTATTCAGAGAATCCCAGATCCCAAATCTAGAGTTAGTAGGGACCTTAGGAGAGATCTAGTCCAACCCCCACATTTTACAGAAGAGAAACTTAGGTCCAGAGAGGTTAAATGATTGCCCAAATTATCCAGGTAAGAAGTAGGAGTGTCAGGATGTGAAACTGTGGCACTCTATCCACTGTACCCTAGTAACCATATCAATAAAGGGAAATGACCTTGATTTAGAAAGGTCATCCACTGCATTTTGGGCCATTATCAGCCGTCTTGACTTTTGTCTTGTCACTGCACTTCAGTGACTTTGGAAGAGAGAATGAGGCTGATTTGTACAACTCTGCTCAAGTCAAGACATCACCCTTGTGATGTCATTGGTCCTCTTTGAAAATGAGGGATGAACAACAAAGGCATTTGTGATAAAATGCCTTTTCTGGTAAACATGGTAGATAATATCAAAGGAAGGTATGTCCTTATCAGCCTGTTTTGTCCACAGACCTAGACTTGCTAAGCTTCCACTTGGGATTTCTGGAGGAACTGCAATGGAAAGAGTACAGGGTTGGAATTTTGGAGACCTGGGCTTTTGTCAAGCTTGTGACACTAACTAGTTGTATGGCCTTGGGCAAATCACTTTATCTTTTACGGTCTCAATTTCCATCTGAAGGAAGGAATGAGGGAGTTGGATCAGAGAACTTCAGAGGTTCCTTCCAACTCTACAAATGGCAATGTTTTTCATATAATTAGATTTTTTTTTTCAGAAAAAATGTAACTAAAATTATTTTTGTAGTGGCTATATTCTGCATAGTGAATCAAATTATCATAAATTTCTTTATAAAGTGGCTGTCCTCCAAAGTAAACACAGTATTTTCTTCTTTCATCCCCAATGGTCTATTTTTATCCCTTTCTAACAGAGCAGGCAAGCTCTACTTTTCATCTCTAATAAGCAGAAGAATAGAGGCCCAGGGAGACTATGACTTTCTCAAGGTCACACAGTTAGTAAACTTCACTGATGGGATTTGAATGTTGGTCCCTGATTCCCAAGCCAGGCATATTTCAATTGCAGCATGTTGCCTCTCTATTTAATTCTCTTCTTTTTGGATAGTTTTGTAAAATATATTGAGGTTTTCATATGTGTTTGGGTTTTAGAATGGCAGCTGCCAGTGGAGGAGATGGGCTTCACAGTGTTTCATTGCTAGGGGATAGGGCCTGGACCAGTGATGTCATTGGAAGAGGTTGCCTTGAGAATTTCAATGACTTGCTCCTGGGTCATACAACCAGAAAAGGGTGCTAGGCAGGCTTTCTAGCCACTGCACCAAATTGCCTCTCAGCAGCATTCCAAGTGTAAATAATTTTAAGCCAAAATTCTTGCTTTTCATTCAATTGGCTGAAATATCTTTGCAAAGGAAGAGTTCATAGAGGATAGATCCTTCCAAACTGAGAGTCAGACTCATAAATTCCCCTCCTGGTTAATAGGTACTCTGATTAAAGAGACTGATTTCACCCACCTGTCTGGAGAGGAGACCTTTTTCTCTAAAAAAAAATGCAATACAATATTCCTCTCCTGTTGTACCCTATGACATTTCATACTTGGCTGCTGGTAACCCTTCCTGCTTGCTCATTGTTGATTTGGCCACTGAGGGCAAGCATTAAGCTAAGCAGCCCTGAATCTGAAGGGAAAAAGCATTGACTCACCCTATAGCCTGGGGCTGTGTTTCACTCCTGAGATTTTATAGAGCTGTGGGGCTGATATTTTGCTGAATTCATTCAAGTTCCTTCCTGTTCTTTGGACTCACCCTTCCACAAGCTCTTGCTTGCCCTACATACCTGAACCGACTGGAGCTGATCAGAAACATTAGATAACATTTAAGTGACTTGTTTTTTCATGACTGTCTTCATCCACATGCCTTATATAGATACAGCATAATGCAATTTCTGATGTACACTGTGATGAAGACAGTATAATTTTCACTTCCTCCTAGCATCCTTCTTTTATCTGAAGATTTTAAAAATGTTTGAAGACAATACTTTGTGTATATGTATGTTTGTTTTTAACTAGTCTTATTGATGCCTTTTTTGTGATTTATTCTTGGTTTTTAAAAAATTACATTTTTCTAAAGTTTCAGGATCATCTATTTGACTCCTTCATTTATTATTTTTAAAAATTTTATTTATTGGGGGCAGGGCCAAGATGGTGAAGTAAAAGCAGGGACTCACTTGAGCTCTCCCCCAAACCCCTTCCAATACCTGTAAAAATGCAGAGCAGCAGGACCCACAAAAAGACAGAGTGAAACAAATTTGCAGCCCAAGACAATCTAGATGGTCAACAAAAGGTCTGTTGCACCAGGCTGGGAGAGGAGCATAGTCGAGCGCAGGCTGCTCCAGCACAGACAGGGTCCAGTAATCCGGAGCAGGCCTCAGAGGACTGAATCACTGGCAGCTGTGGCGGTTTCCAGATTTCTCAACCCACAAACACAAAAGACAACTTAGAAGGTCAGTAGGAAAGATATATTGGACCTGGGTGAGAGAGGAGCACAGGCCAGCCCAAGCTGCAGCACAGCCCCGGGATAGTGGCAGTGGCAGCGGCTGCTTCCAGAGATCTCAGTTCACAGATAGTAAGGAGATTGAACAACTGATCACAAGGGAATTACAGGGGTCTCTTTGGTGGCACTGAGGCAGGATTCTGTTGCTTTGTCCATACTTGGATCTGGGTGACAGTCCTGGGGCAAGGAGAAGTATTGGCATAGCAGAGCTTGTGGCACCAGTGGACAGGGAATCCTCTTCACAGTTCCAGGGCAGAAAAGAGTGCTTGTGGTTACTCACAAACCAGAGCACAGGCCAGGAGAGGAGTAAACACCTCTCCTTAGATCATACCACCTTGGAAGAACTGAAAACTTACAGATCTCTAGAAGTATCAATGAAAACAGCTGCACAAAACTCCTGAACCTTGGGACAGTACACCCTCCACACTGGAAGAAGAGCCTTACCTTAACAAAGAGTTAAAAAGTCAAATAATAGGCCAGGAAAATGAGCAAACAGTAGAAAAAACCTCAGACTATAGAATCTTACTTTGGTGACAAAGAAGATCAAAAAGTACAATCAGAAGAAGACAAGAAAGTCAAAACTCCTACATCCAAAACCTCCAAGAAAAATATGAATTGGTCTCAGGCCATGGAAGAGCTCAAAAAAGAATTTTGAAAGTCAAGTAAGAGAAGTAGAGGAAAAATTAGGAAGAGAAATGAGGGTGATACAAGAAAATAATGAAAAATGATTCAACAGCTTGCTAAAACTAAAACAGACCTCCAAAAAATACTGAAGAAAATAACACCTTTAAAAATAGACTAAACCAAATGGCAAAAGAGGTCCAAAAAGTCGATGAAGAAAATGTCTTAAAATTTTATTTGTTGCTTTGAATTTAGTGAAAACCAAGAAATAACATCTATATACAAAATGAAACAGAAAGAAAAAGAATCTATATGAAAATATGAAACTATTTTGTACAGTTTTTTTGTCCAGTATATGATAAATTTAGCATATAACTTTCAAAACTGTCCTATTTATTTGTGTTTCCTTCTGAACTTTTCTCTTTTATACATTAAAAAAGTTCTAATGACCTTTTTTCTTCCTTTTCTACATTTTTGGCAACTCTATCAATAGCTTCCCTCTCCGCACCAGGTTCTCCAAATTAAAAAAAAAAGAAATAAAACAATCCTTATAACAAATAAAAATAATTAAACCAAATAAATTCACACATTTGTTTGTCAAAAAATATGTGTCTAATCCTGTCCTTTAGTCTATCATTCTTTATCAGGGGTAGGTAACATGCTTCCTCCTAAGTATTCTAGAGTCAGTGTGATCAATATTTTTAAGTTTTTCAAAATTGTTGTTCCTTACAATGTCATCCTTACTATATAAAATGTTCTCAGGGTTCTACTCACTTAAGTTTGCAGCAGTTCATGTAAGTCTTCCTAGGTTTCTCTGAAGCCTTCTCTTTCATCATTTCTTATGGTGCAATAGTTTACCAGTTTGTTTTGCAGTTACTGATTCTTAGGTACCAACTTTGTTTCCTAGGTTTTGATACCCTGGAAAGTTTTCTTATGAGTATTATGGTACAAATGGGAACAAATGTATTTTAAGTAAATGTTATTTTAAAATTTCTGGACAAATGAATGCTTGTTTTTTTTTTTTTTGTCGTATTTTTTCTTTTTGCCATAACTCCACATGGTTGAAATTGCCAGAAGGAGAGTAAAAAAACCCAAAAAACCTATTTTTAGAATAGCTATAATGTTACAATTGCTGATGTTCTTCCATCTGGAAGATCTCTTTCATTTCTGGTACCAATGTTCTTTCTACTGGGTGATACTTCTCATTTGACCCTTCAGTTGTGTGTCTATATATACAGTATACAGCAGAAAGATTACTGCTTTGGCATTCAAATAAGCAGATCTTAGTTTGAAGCCCAGCTCTGACATTTCTAGGCTTGTGACCTTGGATAAGTCACAGAGGATAAGCCTCTCTGAGGTTCAATTTCCTCATCTGTAAAATAGAGATAATATTTGCATAATATCTCAGAGAGTTGTTAAAACAAAAATAGCTGTGTAAATCTCAAAACACTAAATGAAGGTGGGTCATTATAATTCTGTCTTGTACTTGGGCTTATAGACCACTGCAGCACACTAGGAGTGTGATCCTTATTTAGTGGTTAATTTTTTCCTTTTCAACATTAGCAAAGAACCTTGCACCTAGCAGGAACCTAATAAATGTTTGTTGAATTGAGGTGAATGCTGTAGGGCTTCCTTTTAGCTATTGATCACCTTCCAAACCACCAGAGACCAGAGATTTCTCCCATGCATAGGTGTCTTCTGACTCCATACTTCTAACTTTCAGGACTTCCTACTTTTCCTTTTGTCTATGTGTCAAAGAGATAAAATAGTCCTGAACTACAATATCATGTTTTGCTGATACATGTCAACATGTAATGCATCATGTTCCTTAGCTTGGAAATTCCTTGTGTTTGAGGCTTAAGGTTATGCAAAATTAATTATTGGATTAAAAAAAGGAATCATATTGATTGTTATATTCATCAAGTTCTTAAGTCTTTCAAAATTTTGTTTTTACACTGTTGTTGTTATAGCATAAATTGTTCTACTTGATCTACTCACTTCACTCTGCATCAGTCCATATAAATCCTTCTAGATTTTTCTGAAATTGTCACTTTCATCATTTCTTATAGCACAATAGTGTTCAATTACCTTCATATGCCATAGTTTGTTCTGCTATTCTCCAAATGATAGAAACTCCCATAGTTTTCAGTTCTTTGCCATTATTTGTAGGATTTTTTAATCTCTTTTTGATCCCTTTGGGATATAGACCTAGTAATGGTTTAGCTGGGTCAAAAGGTATACACACAAAGATATTTTTCTTAACAATGTTGCTGTCCTTGTATAAGTTATTCTCCTGGTTCTGTTCACTCACTCTGCATCAGTTCATACTAACCAAGATTCTCTGAAACCTTCCTTTTCATCATATCTTATGGCTCAAAAATATTCTATTACATTCATGTACAATTTGTTTGGTCATTCCTCAATTGTCCAAGAGGTAATCTAAGGCTTAAACACTTAGATTTCATGGCTATTCTCTCTTCAATATTATCCTTTCTCTTAACCCCCAACACTTATCCTTACTTGTTTCCCTGTTGAGATTAATGTATGTGTCAACCAGACTGAACCAGCCTCTAACCTGTGGGTGGCTGGAATGGAACAGAACAGGCTAAACATAGGAGAGTCAGGAATCAAACAGAAGTTTAATTTCAAAGTGAGAGAAATGGCTTACAAGCAAGGAGGGAACAAGGCACATGTGCGGGGCCCTGCCCTAGTTGGGGGGGACCCAAGGCAGTGTGGAGAGATCTCAATACTTACACCAATGGTTGTGCAGTGAGCTGTAGCCCTGACAATGAGGGTTAATAGCAATAATGTGACAAGTTTGATTCATAGCAGGGCTTCATGACCAGAACATGGGCACTTGTCCGAGCTTGTCCAGTGCTTGTCCAAGCTTGTCCAGTGCTTGTCTGGTGCTTTTCTGAGCTCAGAGAACATGTGGTGTTGGTTAAAGCAATACAATAATTATGTGATTTTGCCAGAGGGCAAGATTATCCAGAGGGTGAGTGCAAAGGATTGTTGTTATGCTAAGCTCAGAGCACAGCTTGCTTGCTGGGCCTTAGCTCTGGAAAGCAGGGTGTCTCCTAATATCTTCACATATTTATACACCAAAATATCTCTCTCTCTCTCTCTCTCTCTCTCTCTCTATTTCAGATAATAATGAAGTTCATCTGGTTCCCACTCTCCCATCCCTTCTTCCATAGATGATTACTCTTCTTACATATTCCAATTATGAGAAATAGCAAAGTTCCACGCCTTCTTCATCCTTTCTACCCTTATGTATTCCTTCTTTTTGCCCTCCCCATTCTTTCTTTTCTTCAAACCCTCAGAATAGAACAACCTACTCCCCAGGACTTCTGTTTTCTTATTTAACTCTTTCAAAACACTTTGAGGATATTGAACTTCTGAAAGGATACTTGTTTCTTCTCCCTCTATTAGAATGTCAGTACTACATCATCATATGGTATCCTTTCCAGTTGCTGAAAAATTTTACCTTTCTAGGTTTCTCTGGAATCTTGTAAAGTCCTCTATTCAATTAAAGGTCCATTTCTCTTCCCCTCCAGCCACCCCTTTAGGATCATGCTTTGCTTTTCAGGGTGCATTATTCTTGGTTGTAAGACTATATCTTTTGCCTTTGGGAATATCGTATTCCAAGATTTCCTGTACTGGAGCTTGGTGCTAGGGCCAGTCTCTACCCTCTGCTCTCTACTTGGTCTCACCATGGATACCCTGGATTCTTGTACTGACCTCCATGGCTCAAGGTCATGTTTCCCTGGATCTTTGTGGCTCAGAGGGCTAATTTTCCAGGGCTGATTCTGGCATCTTAGGGCAGAGTTTTAGGGATGTCAGAACCCCTGGGCCTGATCTGTTCTGATCCAGACTTTATGGAACTATGCTGGTCTGGTGTAACCTGATGCTACTCCCTGGGGCTCCCAAGGTACCCAGGCTTTGGTTTTCTGACCTCCCTGCTATAGAGGCTTGAGGAGTAAATAAAATAAGTAAGAAGATCCTCAAAGAAGGAGGATGTGAAACATTTCTGGCCATTTTTATGGTTGAAAGATGTACAACATAATGAAAATATAAGTTGGACCAAAAGTGAAACAGCAAGTTTGCATACCATTAAAATAAATGACAGAACAGATTTTTCAAGAGAGGTGACTGAAACTAACTTCTCTGAAAAATGGAAAGCAAGAATTCTGGTTAAGATTCACAATTATTGGCTCAAAATCTTTACAATGCTGGATAAATTGCTACCAAAGCACTTTACCAGCTTCCTCTTTGATTCAAGTCTGATCCATCTTTCTTAACAGAATGTATCAAATATTATAACCAAAGGATGAGAATAGCCATTACATCTTCAAATATAGGACAACTATGTGTTTATATATTTAATACAAATAATTCACAGCTTTTATTAAAACATCTAAAAACACACAAAAATAATATATTGGCTGAGAATCAGCCAATCAATAAACATTTATTAAACACCTTCTATGTGCTAGGCACTGTGCTAAGTGCCAGGGATACAAAAAGAGGCAAGAGACAATCCCTATCCTCAAGGAGTTTACAATCTAATTGGGAAGATATCATGCAAACAAACATAGCTAAACAAAGTAATCTATATACAGGATAAATAGGAAATAATTAAATTAAATAAATTAAAATAGTGACAACATTGGAATTAAGAGGGGTTAGAGAAGGCTTCCTATAGAAGGTAGGATTTTGGTTGGGACTTAATTTCTGCTGCACTCAAGCAATGTTTTTAGAACAATGCAGGAGTATAATGGTAAATGTTTAATAGCCAGGCTCTCTGGAAAAAAATGCATGCACCCACATTAAGTTTAATCTGCATTACTGATATTTTCTTAAGTCTAGAAATCAAGGAAATAATAATTCAAATCTTGGTTTGTCAAGATTGCAGATTTCTGAGGCTTAAATGCTCACAATGAAAATTTAACAATAGGTTCTTGGAAGGTGGTTAGACCTGGCTCCAGCATACCCCTGGAAGAAGGCAATACTTACAAATATTTTTGTCTTCTCCTGACAAGATATATTGACCATAAGACTAGCAAAGAAAAAGCTGAGGGTGAGTGTATTAAAATACACTCCTGATGTCAATTGAAAGAACATATTTAGAATACTTAAAATGTAAGCAATACCAGTCTTAACACATAATTGTGGCATGGTAAAATGGATGACAATGAATCCTAAAAGTATTAAACAAACACTTATACAATATTAATGACATATATGGCTTAGAACCCCAAAGTAGCTATAGAAAGATGAGTACTTCCTTGTCAAATAAGAGGGAAAGGACTTGTAGATGTTCTGAGACAATATAATCTTGAAGTAAACAGACCTCATAGTAAAGAATGTCAACACATATATACTAATTGATTTGTCAACTCTAACTGAAAGTGAAGTTCCTCTGGAGGGATCCTATGAAATAGCTAAAGTCCAAGAATGTAAGCTAAAGGAACTCCATGGGTAATATCCACATGAACTCAACCAACAATATGTTAATAATGAAGCATTGAACAAATAGTTGAGTCACGAACATTTGATTATAGAAATGGAAGGGTTTGTGATAGCAATTCAGGGTCAAATCAGTATCATCAGAAATTATGGAAAGGTTATTTTTAAGGATCCTGGACTTACTGATTAGTATAGATTATGCAGTAAATTAACATATCACTGTAGGTTGTAAACATTTAATATCTACCAGATAAATTAGAAAGATACAATCATATGGCTAGAATTATATACCTGAAGCTTGCTCTCCTTTATACATTAACAGATGACAGAGCCTTATGCTATGAATACAAATCCCAAAATATCCTTGAATATTCAACAAATATATTTTAATGGAACTGGAGCATCATGACTGATAGAACCATTGCTGACAACCGCCTGGACGTAATATTAATCCATACAAATTGAAAAACAAGTAGAGGCCAACATTCTGACTATTCACAATCTCCAAACCACATGGAATGAAAAGCTTGCAAAATACAGAGACCCATTGAAACAAAGCAAAACCAGGTAGGAAGAGGAGGAGGTAATATCATCCTCATTGTCTTGTCTTCTACAGGAATTGTCTCAAAGATGACTGTTATTCAATTACAAAAACATAGTCATTTCATCCATTTGAACAATAGTCTGCAAACCATTAACTATAGGAGAATAATAACAGGGTAGTAATTTATTCTTAGTTTCTGGTTTGTTGTTGTTGTTCAGTTGTTCAGTTGTGTCCAACTCTTCGTGACCCCAAGGACCATAGCACACCAGGCCCTTCTATCTTCCATGATCTTTCAAAGTCTGTCCAAGTTCATGTTCATTGTTTTCATGACACTATCTATCCATCTCATCCTCTGCTGTTGTTGCCTTCTCCTTCTGCCTTCAACCTTTCCTAACATCAGGGTCTTTTCCAATGACCTGTCTTCTCATTATATGACCAAAGTATGTAAGTTTCAGCTTTAGTATTTGATCTTTCAGTGAATAGACTGAATTAATTTCTTTAAGTATTGACTGATTTGATCTCTTTGCTGTCCAAGGGACTCTCAATAGTCTTTTCCAGAACCACAATTCAAGTGTCAATTCTGTGGTGCTCAGCTTTCCTCATAGTTCAACTCTCACAGCCATACATTGCTACTGGAAAAACCATAGCTTTGGCCACAGACCTTTGTCAGCAAGAGGAAGTCTCTTCTTTTTAGTGTGTTGTCAAGATTTGCTATAGCTTTCCTTCCAAGGAGCAAGTTTCTTTTAATTTCATGGCTGTAGTCACTGTCTGCAGAGATCTTTGAGCCCAATAACATACACTGTGATGCTGCTTCCATTTCTCCTCCCTCTATTAGCCAGGAAGTGATGGGACCAGTTGTCAAGGTCTCAGTTTTTTTTATATTAAGCTTCAAACCAGCTTTCACACTCTCTCGTTTTACCCTCTTCAAGAGGCTTCTTATTTCCTCTTCACTTTCTGCTGTCAGAATGAGATCATCTGCATATCTGAGATTGCTGAAATTTCTTTTAGCAACCTTTATTCCAAGTTTTGATTCATCCAGCCTGGCATTTTACATGATGTTCTCTGATACAAATGAAATAAATAAGGCGACAATATACAGCCTTGTCATATTCCATTTCCAATCTTAAACCAATCAGTTGTTCCATGTTTGGTTCTAACTGTTGCTTCTTGGCTTGCATACAGGTTCCTCAGGAGACAAGTAAGATGATCTGGTACTCTCATCTTTTTGAGGCACCACATTTTGTTGTGATCCACACAAACTTTTGTGTTGTCAATGAAGCAGACGTAGATGTTTTTCTGAAACTCCCTTGCTTTCTCTATAATCCAGTAAATGTTGGCAGTTTGGTCTCTAGTTCCTTTGCCTCTTCAAAAACCAGCCTGCTCTCCTAGTAGTCCTCAGTTCACGTATCGCTGAAGCCGAGCTTGCGGAATCTTAAGCATAACTTTGCTGGCATGTGAGATGAGCACAATTGTTTGGTAATTTGAACATTCTTTGGCATTGCTCTTCTTTAGGATTGGGATGTAAACTGATCTTTTCCAATTCAGTGGCCAGTGTTAAGTTTTCCAAATTTACTGGCATATTGAGTACAACACATTAACAGCACCATCTTTCAGGATTTTTAATAACTCAGCTGTAATTCTATCACCTTCACTAGCCTTATTGTTAGCAATGCTTCCTATGGCCCATTTGACTTCATTCTCCAGGATGTCTGGGTAACCACACCATCGTGGTTATCAGTGATGTTAAGATCTTTCTTGTATAGTTCTTTTGTGTATCCTTGCCACCTCTTAGTCTCTTCTGCTTCTGTTAAGTCCTTAACATTCTTGTCTTTTATCATGCCCATTTTTGCATGAAACATTCCCTTGATATCTCTAATTTTCTTGTCTTTTTCATTCAATTGGGTTTTTTCTATTTTTTTTTGTTTGCATTTCTCATTTAAGAAAACCTTCTTATCTGTTTCTGGTTGAATCCTATCCAAAAAGATGAGAATGAGATTACTGATAATAATAATTCATACACATATATAATGCTTTCTTTACAATGATCTTATGAAATAAGCATTGTAAATATTATTTTTCTCATTTTATATATGAGGAAACTGAGGTTTAGGGAGGTTAATTGACGTGCACAAGGTCACACAACTAGAAATGGTTAAAGCCTGGATTTAAACTTAAGTCTCCTGACTCCAATTCTAGTTCTTTCCAAGAAAGAAGAAGAACTTGGGTCTCTCACAGCAAGCCTATGATCTTACCATGAGACAATATTATCTTCAATTTTTAAACTTATGAGCAGAGGGCCATTTTGTATTATCATAAAATTATGAAAACTGAGCTTATTGTTGTAATAAAAGTTGTAGAAATGTTAATATAACACGTGAGTAATGGTATACATAGTGTGATATGGTAACAGTCTGTGGATGATAGTTTACATAAATTATTGCAGTTAGTATTACTTTTGAATAAGCAAGACCAAGCTTTAGTTCTCCTGTTTTAATTTTGTTTTCAAATATTTTTATTCAGCATCAACAGTTTTCCTTGGTATGATATTTCCTTAAGTTTTTTTTCATACTGTGACATTTAAAAAGTTTGAAAGAATAGTTTCTGGGTAGTTTAATTATTTTATTAATAAGGCTAGCATGTTTATTAATAAAAGGAGTTAAAATAAAAGGCACTCTTCAATGCCAAAGACCTCTCATGGTGGTGGGCTTAGTGTTTATATGCCCTTGGAAGAGTAGGTGTTCCTGACAGTGGCAACAACTCTGATTGGTTAACAATTAATGAGAGAATGAATATTACAATGAGGGGCTGGGATATATTCCAGTGAAGGTCTTGGGGGGTACTTTGGATCACCCAAATCTTGGTCAAAGAGGTTTATCAACTTCTGTATCACTTATCTGACAAAAGGGAGAATCCTCATTTCCCCAGACTTGTCTAAGTAAACACAAGGAGCAGGAATCTTTCCATTAACCCAAACTTAGAATTTCTTTTACTGCTTTTGATTAGATCTTAACCTGGGTAAGTCTTTAAGTAAGATTTCCCACTGGATGAGGAAGTAGAAAAAGAGAAAAAAACTGGGTCCCAAAACAATAACTAGTTATTAAACACAAGAGAGAAATAATAATTTCTCTCAATACATACACCTTAAAAGACAAAGGTTCTAAATCTCCTTTCTTAAAAGTTGAAGTTCCCTTGTTCTTACCCTCCTCCATATTTTAAGGTTAATCTTTCTTATGTACCTCTCATGTGCTCTCATCATTTCTACCTCCCACTCCTAACATTGGTGAGATCCTTGAATAGCCGTTACCTGCTCTTTATTCTCTTATTGGTTATCCTTAAAGGGTTTAAGAATGCAAAAACTCAGGTCCATGAGACTGTCTATTGCTTGTTGAGTCTATGGGGAGGGGATCATGATTGTTTTTATGCAGGGTATCTGGAGGGGAGATAGGTGCCAAGATCAGTGGTTATAGGGAGGAGAGAGAGCACAATGTGAATGGGCTGAATCCATGGCATATAGGAGTCTTGGAGGAGAAGGATGAAAGTGAAAAAAAAATGAGGCTAAGTGAGGAAGATGAAAAGGGGAGGGATTTGGTTATCCCAGATAGCCTTCTTCTATTCCTTTTGAACTAGACTCCATCTGCTTTGCCACTGGACCCTAAGGTCTACTGCACCCTTCCTGTTGACTTACAGAAGAAACCTCTTATATGAGTTTCTTCTTAAATTTTCTGGGCCTCAGTTGCCTTATCTTTAAAATGATAGGGCTGGACTAGCTATCTCTATGGTCTCTCCCAACTCCAACATTTTGAGTTTATGCTCAAAGTTAAAAGAAATAAAGTCATTCATTTCTCAATTGGAGATAAAAGTCTCAAAAAAAAAATGAAAACTCCAGAGAGAGGAGGCAAATTGATATAAATGAGTTTCAGTTAAAACATAAATGCTCAGGTAGATTTCAGAAAAACCTGGAAAGACTTACATGAACTGATGCTGAGTGAAGTGAGCAGAACCAGGAAAACATTGTACACAGTAATAGCAACATTGTGCGATGACCAACTTTGATAGACTTAGCTCTTCTCAGCAATGCAAGGATCTAAGACAATTCCAAAAGACTCATGATGGGAAATGCTATCTATATCTAGAGAAAGAACTATGGAGTCTGAATGCAGATCGAAGCATACTATTTTCACTTTTTTCCCCTTTCTTTTGATCTAATTCTTCTTTTACAACATGACTAATATGAAAATATGTTTAATATAATTGTACATGTATAGCCTATATAAGATTGTGTGCCATCTTGGGAAGGGAGGAGGGAAGGGAGGGAGAAAAAAATTAGGAACTCAGACTCTTATAAAATGAATGTTGAAAACTATCTTTACATGTAATTGGAAAAAATAAAACACTATTAAGTGGGGGAAAAACATAAATGCTATCGGATCTTTCCTTGTTCTAATGAGATAGGAAATTTCCCAGGAGATATAGTAGGGATGGGCTAGGGTGGAATGGGCACTACCCTGCATCAAATAATGCTATGGAGGGAGAATATACTTCCAAAACTTTCTAGCTGTGTGACTTTAGGCAAGCTACTTAGTCCCACTCAAATTGTTTCCTCATTTTCAAAAATGGGAATAATAATAGCAGTTGCCTCCCAGGGTGAAGGCAAAATGAGTATTAAATGAGTATAGAAAATACTTTGCAAACCTTAAAATACTAAATAGATGCTATCCATATATATACTATATATGCATATATATGTATGTATGTGTGTGTGTATATATATATATACATATACATATATATATACACATACACATACACATACACACACATATTCATGTTTAGGACTCAGAAAAGAACAAATAAGATAAAGATCTCCTTCAGGGATTTCACAATTTTGTTTAACCTAGTCTATTTCTGTCCATTTGTGCCACTATAATAGGAAGCTATTCTGTTCTATGGAAGTTAGCCACCTTGCTAGGGACTTTATTCTGAGGTGAGCTGAGATTAGTGTCTCGGGCCCTAGATTAGGAGCTCCGCAAGAGGCGTCCCTATATCCCTTCACTTACTTTTGGCCATATCTGATCCTTTTTAATTTTTCATCTTAGAATCAGGATGTTAGAACTGTAAGGGTCCTTATAGATATTCTCTTCGCTTACACTTGTGGCAGAGAGATCACTGGTCCCCTCCCCCTCCCAGAGAACTTGGGGCTCCATTTTTGGGTCTAGCCCTTGAATTGTCCATTGCCATTTCTTTGGATTGCTGGTGGGGAGAAGCAGCAGCAGGAGGACAGGTGAATTTTTCCTGACCTAGCCAGAATTCCTACTTCCCTCTCCCCAGGCGATGGCAGACTCCTTTTTTTTTTCCTCATGCAGCCTTGAAACATGACAAAGAAGGATCCAGATGTGATCCCTTAGTCCCCTGAAGAGGCCATGAGGTTTGTCAGGAGGTGCCAGTGACCTTGGTTATACAGTATGCTGTAAATCACGGGGCTCTTCTAACCACAATAAATAAATCTTTTCAACAAGGCTATATGGAGTGTTTTGTGTATTTAAAAATGCCCTGAGAATGTCTTGCCAAAAGGTGGGGGGTGGAGGGTGGATTTTATGTATTCCACCCATCTGGTTCATCTTAATCCTTCAGGATAAGGAATCCAGACAAGTATACAATAGTTGTAATGTAGTAATGCAGCCACTTGGCTCATCACCACCACAACCCTTGCCTTGGTTTCCCACCTAAATGGTATGTAAGCAGTTGTGAAGACTGGGGGAAGGGAGGCTGGGAAGACAGAGACAAGGAGATGGGGTCTGGCCCTCCCTTCTTTTCCAGGAGCAGTCAAGTACTAGCAACCTAAGCAGTCTCCTTATGACTCAGTCCTCTCAGTGAGGTCTGATTCATTTTCACAGTAATAGTTAAACCTGCGTCTTCCAGGGTGTTTTTGCTGCAGGCAGTCATCTTTTCTGTACCAGCACATTTGGATTTGGACTGTTCAAGTTAGAGGTCTTGGCTTCTGGCTGGTTCTGGGTTCACACATGACTCCATCCACATTTCCCTCATTTGGCTGGCTTGCAGGGAATTGTCTTGGGCTCTTGACATCCCAGGTGATCTTGTAATTATCGCTCAGACAGGGATGAATTAGTGGAAAGGCTCATAGAGCAGGAGAAGAAATGCTTTTTGTGGAATTAATTACAGTGACTCCCAGACCCTACCCACCTCCTCCAAATCAGTGATATAGCAGGTTGAAAATGTTCAGTGGCCTCTTACATGCACATAGTGTCTTAGCGTGACCTTTATATCCACCTTGATGCTAGGCATTCCATGCTCAGAATACATATTAGAGAACTCACATTCCCTTCCTCCCTACCCCAGGTCCACGTGGTACTTCAGGAAGGATGCTCTTCAGTGACTGATTGAAAACAAGGATGATATAATCTCTGTGCATCTGTCTTTCCATTCTCCACTGAGACAGCAAGAAAAAATGCTGGATTTGGAATTGGAAGACCTGGGTTCCAGGCTTGGCATTGCCATTTCCTGTGTGATATTGTATGAATCATGTGACTTCTCTGAATCTCAGGAGCACCTAAAAATGGGGATAAGCACTCTTGACCTTCCTATCTTAAAGAGTAGTTACTAGGATGGAATGTGATAATGCATGTAAAGCATCTTGGAACTAAAAGGAGCTATGAATTATTGTTATTTTTGTTTAGTAAGAGAAATATGACCTAGCAAGGTGCTCTGCACACAATGGTTAATATGGCTGACCATTTTATAGCCAAGGACACTTGGCTTAGATCAGAGGTTCTTAACTTGGGAGTTCATGAACTTAAAAAAATTGTGTATTTTGATAACTGTATTTCAATATCATTAGTTTTCTTTACAATTCTATATATTTAGTTTTGTATATTTAAAAACATTATTCTTAGAAGGAGGGGAAATTGGCTTCACCAGAATGTCAGAGGGGTCCCTAACAAAAGAAAGGTTAAGAACTCATGGTCTGGATCATTTTTCA
This sequence comes from Vombatus ursinus, assembly GCF_900497805.2. NCBI lineage: Eukaryota > Metazoa > Chordata > Mammalia > Diprotodontia > Vombatidae > Vombatus > Vombatus ursinus. The sequence goes on along the minus strand of NW_020954557.1, from coordinate 44,590,044 downwards.
GTGTGAGTCTTTGAACTTTCAGAAGGTGGCTGTGGTTAGGCTTTGGATTCAAGGCAGGTTCTTATCAACCTGGGCTATGTATTCTGGTCTTTAGGTAGGAGGATAGACTAGGGTGGGGGCTTTCCAAGGCCTCAGTTAGCCTGATGTTTCAATATAATTTTTCTTTTATGGGAAGTTGTTGTTAACTAAAGGCCAAAGTATTAGAAGTGCATCTATTTGTATAGCCCTTACCAACTTTTTTCTTTTTTTTAAACATAAGTAAAAAAACAAGGGTGATAGTGGGAGGTCTGGGCTTCTTTTCTCTCTCTTTGTCTCTCTCTCTCTCTCTCTGTCTGTCTCCTTCCCCCTTCTCTCTCTTTTTCTTTCTCTTTTCTCTCTCTTTCTCTTTCTCTCTCCCTCTCTCTCCCTCTTTCTTTCTCTCTCTCTCCCTCCCTCCATATATATGTGTATATATATATATATATGTATATGTAATTGTTTTGGGTAGGATGATAGTTTCCAAGGCAATAAATTGTGAAATACTGTCAAAGTGACTTTGAGGAAATAGCCTTGACCTGATTCTATCCTGGTCATACTTTCTATGCTCACAGTGGTCAGGCAGGCTCATACCACAGTGAAGAACACTTCTTTGGAGAGGTGATTGGCATTTTGGCTGTCAGATGCTTTGTGTGAAGTGAGAGGGACTGTGGGTTGCATTCCTATGTGTTTCTTGCTGCTGAACCTCAGTTTTATGCTCCTGTTGGCATTTAAACAGTCTCAGAGAGAACCACCAACATGGATGATAGCGGTAGTAAGCCACAAGGCCTGTATGCACTGAGGCATGGCTAGAGAAGGAGAAGAACTGGAAGTTAGGAAGAGGACAGTGAACTTATTATTGCTTGTATAGGCTAAAGGCCTGTCTCTCCAACTCCTTCAATGATACCTATGGAGATTGGATTCCTTCAATAGAATTCAAATAGCTGCCTTAAGATTTATAAAGCATTTTGCATGTGTTATCTCATTTGAAGCACATAACAACCATGTGATTGGTACCATAGGTATTATTATCTCCATCTTTCAGATAATGAAACTGAAGTTGTGGTTTAATAATAGTAATAACTAGCATTTATATAGTTCTCTATGGTTTGTGAGGCACTTTACAAATATTTTCTGGTTTGATCCTCACAACGATAACGTGAGATAAATACTATCATTATTTCCACAGCTAGGTGACATAGTGGATAGAGTGCCAAGTCTGGAGTCAGGAAGACTCATCTTCTTCAGTTTAAGTCTGGTCTCAGACACTTACTAGCTGTGTGACCCTGGACAAGTTACTTAACCCTGCTTGCCTCAGTTCCTCACCTGTAAAATGAGCTAGAGAAGGGAATGGCAAACCATTCTAGTATCTTTGTCAAGAAAACCCCAAATGGGGTCATGAGGAGTTGGACGTGATTCAACGGGACAAGTATTATTATTATACTCATTTTACAGAGGAGGAAACTGAGGCACTCAGAGGTTAAGTGTCTTGCCCAGGTCAGTAAGTGTCTAAGACCAGATTTGAACTCAGGTCTTCCTGACTCCAGGTCTAACATTCAGGTCTAACTGTATGACCTAGCTGCCTAGGACATTTGCTTGTGGTCACAAAATTAGTAAATGTCAGTGGGAGAGCAATAACTAACACTTTTGGCTTCTGGGGCAAATAACATAGGAGGTAAATGCTAATTAATTTTTTAAAGTCAGATTCAGTTTTGGGGACTAGAAATTTCAAAGTGCCATCCTGTAGAGGGAGACTATGGAGTTAGTTTCTTGAAATGTGTCTTGAAAAATAAAGTTTTAAGGAGGGAAAAATTACATATGCGAGATGTATATTAGAGCTATTAATTTATTCTCCTCATGATTGTCAGCTTTTGGCAATATGCATATGGTAAAGTTGACTAAGTTTAGAAAAAAACTTTTAGCTGTCTAATTAATATGCAGCTTCCTACAATGTATTTTCATTAAAATTTTCTTGAAATGCATCTATATTTCATGGAATACTATAATTATTTCTAAGCTGAATATGTATTAACTCTATCTCCTGTGGGTGGAGACCTGGGACACTGGGAGGCTGCTGGTAGGGGGTAGAATTTGACTGGTCTAGGGAGGAATTTACCTGAGGGTGCAGCCACTGAGGGAGAATCTTGAACTGGTTGCTTCCTACTTTAACTAATTATCCTTACTGATTAGGTGCTATCAGTTATTTCTATGTTTCCAAAGTAGTACAAGTGCTGCCAGCACCCTCTAAATGTTAGTACCCTGGGACGAAATCCCAGTCACCCTAGCCTACTTACGGAGAAGCAGAATTTACGCACTCATGTCTCTCCTTAGTCCAAAACTAGTGCTCTTTCTACTATACCACATACCTGTCTCTTCAACTCAATTAAATTCAGAGCTTTCATAGGATGTAGAACTGAGAGGGACTTTGAGGTTATCTAGTCAAAATCCTTCATTTCACAGATGAGGAAAGTGAGTAAAGAAGAAAGGAAACAAGTATTTATTGAGTGTTTACTGTGCAATCATGTACTGGGCTAAGAGCTTTACAGATATTGTCTCATTTGGTTTTCCCAACAGCCTTGGGAGGTAGGTGCATTTTATAGTTGAGGAAACTGAGGAAGACAGATGTTAAGCAACTTACACAGTTAGTAAGTGTCTGAGGTTGAACTTGAACTCAGGTCCTCTTGATTCCAGTGCTCTATCCCTGTTTCACTTAACTGCCTAGAACAGAAAGACTGAGGACCAAGAACCCATAGGTATCTCGAAATTGAACAGACAAATCACTTAACCCTTTTTGCCTCAGTTTCCTCATCTGTAAAATGAAGGATTTAGACTAGATAGGAGAAAGAAATGACAATCACTCCTGTGTCTTTGCCAAGAAAACCCCAAATGGGGTCACAAAGAGTCAGATATGACTGAAACAAATGAACAAGCAAAAAAACTCCAAAAAAACAACCCTGTCTGTCTCCGTATCTGCTATGCTTTTCAATATGTTGAATTCTTTTCACTTTATTTCACTTCAACAAAATTCCACCTAACAAACATATGTTAGGTTCCTACTGTGTGTAGGCAGCGCAGGGCTAGGCTCTGAAAGAGGTACAAATGTTAGATAAGAGGGGGTGCCTGTCCTGATGGAGCTTACAGTCTAGTAGTAGAGCCTATTTTTCTCATATCTGAACTCTCACAGCACTTACAGTCTACCAAAGGTGGGGAATCTGCAGCCTCGAGGACACACGCGGCCCTCTATTTCCACAAGTGTGGCCCTTTAACTGAATCCAAACTTCACAGAACAATACGGCCACATGTGGCCGCAGGTTTCCCATCCCTGGTCTACACTATACTTAACTAAATCAAAAAAAAAAATTATCAAGTACTTATCAAACACTTCCTTTGTCCAAGACACCATACAAGCGTGGTAAGATTAAACGAAGAATATGATCAAGACAAAGTGGCATAGGAGAAAGAGCATAGTATAAGGAGTTAAAAGACCTAGTTTCTAGTCCTGTCTCCTTTACTTATCAACCATGTCATTTAGCCTTTCTGAGCCTCAGTTTCTCTATTCATAAAATGGGAAAAATAACAGTTATCCTACCTATAGCTCACAGAATTGTTGTGAGGAACAAAGAAAATCATAAATGTGAAGCACTTAATAAAGTGATTTTTAAAAATCATCAGAAAGTTAGAGATTGAATATTATAACATGGTCTCTGCCCTCATTTAATCTTACCATGCTTGTATGGTGTCTTGGACAAAGGAAGTGTTTGATAAGTACTTGATGATTTTTTTTTAAATTTAGTTAAGTATAGTGTAGACCAGGGATGGGAAACCTTAGAACAACCTTAGAACCTAGTTGGTGTAATGAGACAGGATCGTTTTATGAGTTTTCCCACCTTCATGTTTTTTGCTCAAGCTTCTCTTCTGGCATGTCCTCCCCACGTCTACCTGTTGAAACTGATTTGTTTTTTCAGGCCTACACAAATGCCACCTGCTTCACAATGTCTCCGTTGGTTGCCCCAGATGGATGTAATCTTTCCTCTGTGATAGCACTTTTGTACCTCTTTTATATACTTATCAAATTTTAGTTATTTGAGTCTATGTTTTGATCTCACTTATTGGAGTGTAAGCTTGTTGAGGGTAGTGTAGTATAGTAGAATGAGCCCCCCCCCTTTGGAGCTAGGAGAGACCTGTGTTCAAGTCTTAGCTCTGAAACTTGTTAGCTCTGTGACCATGGGCAAGTTACTTAACCTCTCTGATGAGAATCAGTTTCTTCATCTGTAAAGTGGGGATAATAATACTACAGTCCCTAACTCATTGCATTGTTGGGAGGGAAAAGGAAGGTAATGTATTTAAGTGCTATTTTCATGTCATCTGTTATTTCTCTTTCATCTGCTAGAGCCAGTGCTTTGCATATAGTAGGCTCATAATAAACACAAAATGTTGGCTGAATTTGTCTAAGACACTTTACATTTGACCTATCTTACCCTTTTAGTTGATCTTCTACTACTTTTCTTCCTGAATATTCCCCTTTAGCCAAACTGCTTTATTCACTGTCCTCCAAATACACTTTCTGCTTTCTTACTTGGCTCCCCTGGAGAATGATTTTTGGTTTGGGAAAGACATACCAAAAATGGTTGAAGGGCCCTGATTCCCAAGGTATGTGAAGAGAGGATGAAAGCACCTATCTGCCCTCAAAGAGCACAAATAAGCTGGTCTGAATTAATTTCTTCCCAGGCTGCTGAGAAAATGCACCCATGTGATTGTTAAGCCATAGTCATTGATCTTTAAAAAACTGAGGAAAACATAAGAGGTGCTTCAGACCTGGAGATGGGTAAAAGAAGAATGAGGACTGAGAAGAGGCCATTGAATTCAGCAATTAGGAGGTCATCAGCCACTTTAGAGAGAGAGAGAGCAGTTTCAGGAGAGTGGTGGGGATGCAAGCCAGATTGAAAGGAGTTGAGTGAATGGTTGATGAGAAAGGGGAGGCAGCAAATGTAGTTGTTTCTTTCAAGAAGTTTGGTAGTGAAAGGGAGAAGAGAGATTAATAGGACAGGCATGATCAAGGGACTTTTTTTAAGGGATAGGAAAAACCTGATCATGGAAAGGTATTTAGAAAGGAAATTGAGAAACATTAGGGGCTTTTGAGCAGGAGAATGACATATATGCTGTGTGCACTGCTCTTTATTTCATGTGTAAGATTCTAACTTCCTTGATTTGATAGAAGTTCCTTGAAGGCAGAGACAACGTTTTATGTTTCCCTAGTTTCTCCCCTCCCCCATTCCCCTCAGTGCCTACCATTGTCCAGGCCCCAAGTAGGTGCTGAATAAATACTTGTTTGTTTATGAATTTTCCATTGTCTAGAACGTTGTCTCACATATAAATGAATGAAGGTGGTTATGCTGAGGAAAGGTAAGTGTGGTGATATGCCAGCCTTCGGAGCTCCACATCCTTGTTAAGAATAGAAATAGTGAAAATGTTAGCCGTGGGATGGCAGGGAATGGAAGTGGGAAGCAGAAAGACCACAGTTGGGGCCATATATCAGAAGTGAGCTCTGGAGGTTCTCTCTGCACCTGGGTCAGGGGAGCCAGAAGAGGTATTAAGCTAGGTGCATAGTACCTTAAAGCCCAGGCAAACAAGCCCATCTTTTGTGAAGTAGAAGATGCAGTGTGTGGGATAGTGAGGGAACGAATGATTAGCTATGGCTCTATTTGGCAGTTGAGGTCTGGGATTTCTTTATCCTTTTCCCCTCACTCTTTGTTTACATGATTTTGACTAACTCTCTGGAAGAGGCAGGCAGTGACTTGTGAGGTATGGCTGCACCCCTCTTGAGTGCATCTGCTTGGGATCTAATGTGAGCCCTGTGCTGCTCTGGATCCAGGACACAGAGTGTGCCAGAGGAGATCCAAGTGATGATGATGTGATGCTTTATAGATTCAACCTAAAATGTAATCTCCCATCTTTCCCACATGAGCCCCATTTCTTATCACCAGGATAGGCTTCCTAGAGGAGGATATCCTCTGGGACAGCAGGTTATACCACATGCAAACAACTTCATACTCTATCCCATCTTTCCAATCCTTTTCAAGAGCAGTGACTATGGCTGGGGTTTCCCACCTGAGATGGAACTTTAATTTATGGTTATTCTTTTTCCTGTGTCCCAGTCCATTTGTAGCTGCTTTGGATACTTAGAGAAACTCTCCCAGAAGAGGTAGATCAGCCAGTGATGCTGAAAGCAATGCTGTTGTTTGTTCTTTATTTCTGAGGAGGACCAATGACATCTCAGGTAATGTCTTGACTTCTGTGTGAATTAGATTTAAGTGAGGCAGAGGTGTGTAGTCTTCAGCCTCACTCTTTCTTCCTGAGTCATCAAAGTCCAGTGGCAGGACAAAAGTCAAAATGACTGGAGATGGCCTGGGATGCAGTGGATAACCTTGGTGTCTTTGATGCCTGACCAAGCTCTAAGCACTCTATAGCACCTGCTTCCTCTGCCTTCATAACTGTTGGAACAAATTGTTCTCATCCACCCATTCAGCTGGGGGAAATTTTCACATGCTTGGGGTAGACATCCCCCTAACTCACTGACAGGTTTGAGGCCTGACAGTTACCCTCAATCTGGGTTAGGCCATCTGCTGAGATGGTTTACTGGGGAGTGACCACTGTGTATGCTGTAGCTTCTTGGGGCCACAGATGAGAGTTGGGTGAAATGTAGAGACTAAAGGTAGAAGAGTAGCCCTGAAAAGGACTCAGTACTTCTCACACCAGAAGTGTTAGTTCTCCAGAATGCCCCATAAACCCCTTATGAAAGCAATTGGTCCTTTCCTAAGGGTGCTCTTTAACTTATAAGGGAAGGCATAGGCTTGACTTGAGATATCTGAGGGTAGATAGGGACATTCAAGGATATAGATAGGGAAGTGACATAACTTTAGGCGATATGATCTTTGGGCTATGGCAGGAGGAAAAGGAAGTTCATGGTCCAGTGAAAGGCCACCCTCCAACCTTAGCACATCCAACCTAAGCCAAGTGTTTGTAATTCCACGTAATGTGATAGGAGCAGTCTTTGTCTTTCACATATCAGGGCAGTTCAGAGCAAAACCAGAAGCTTTCTGGATCACATCACATCACATCTGACCAGTTCTCTTGGGGATATTGTTTTAAGTCAGTTTTAGTATCCCCTAGCTTGCAGCAGTTACTTTGGCTTTAGGTGCAATCTAATGGTATTGTAATGAGTGGAGAGAAATCCATAGACCTCAGGAAAAATGTTGAGGACTTTGGTAAAGATGAAACTAGGGCAAAAGTCAAAATAGAGCTTTCTTTGATTGACGTTAAGGAGAATGCATGTATTATAGACTATACCCAGCATATCATCTAGCGGAAAGAACATTAGACTAAACATCTAAAGACCTGTGTTCTAGGCCTAGCTCTGCCACTTACTTGTAATGTGGCCTTGGGCAAATCACTTGACCTCCTGGGGCCTCAATTTTCTCATCTGTAAACTATTGGCTCTGTATATTTTATAGGGTTATGATGAAAATAAAATGAGACAATACACATATACATACATATATGTGTGTATAAACATACATACACACATACATAAACATACATACATACATAATTTCAAAACTTTAGTGCACTCTACAAATTGTCAGGATATTTGGAGACACCCTGTTTCCCAGCACTAAAGCCCAACAAGCAGGCTGTGCCCTTGCTTGGCATAACAACAATCCTTTGTGCTCTGGATGATCTCACCCTCTGGCAAAGTGTATTGCTTTGACCAGCACCAGGTGTTCACTGAGGGATTTATGATTTTCATATTAATTAATAACTGTTTAGATTTGTTGGAGCTCCCCCTATTTCCAAAGGAACTGAGAGTCAGAAATAGGTGATATGCTGCAGCCTAAAAGCCATCCATCACATCTCTTGACATGCTCACAATCCCTCTTTCTTTTAACTGCCAAGTGAACTGAATGAGTTACTGCACTCCTATTCCAGTCATGCTAATTCTGGTGCTGTACCCCACTGAATGATCACAGGGCTCAATAACCCTTCAGCAACTCAGAGACTATTTCCATGGGACCCCAAGAATGCCTATATTGTTCCAAGAAATGTCAACCATGAGAACTGCTTCTCAAGACCTAAGAATGATTGTGTTGTGGTCCAGCCCCCTTATGGTTTTCATGTATATAATCGCTACCCCTGCCCTAGCAACTTAAGTCTCCTACTTAGGTGGCCTCACTTGCAAGGGTTTTCCTCACTCTGAAATTAATTAAATTGCTTCTTGATTCATGACACACCTGCCTCTGGCCTGCTTTGTTTGACTTTGGCCATTGACAGGTTGGAGGCCAGTTCCGTCTGGTTAACAAAATTTTTTGAACTTACTTTTAGTTATCTACAGGAAATGCTCTAAGGACTAACTCATTCTAAAATGTGATTTCAGATATGTCATCAAACACTTGACACTTACTAGCTGTGTGACCCTGGGCAAGTCACTTAACCCCAATTGCCTAAAAAAAAAACCCAAAACCAGATATGTCATCAACAAAACTAAATTGCCTCATATCAGTCTTCAGGAAAGCCTCCATCATAAATATGTTCAATGAAAAATAACCCATAAATATGGAAATCTGAAAATGTTAGGAAAATACTGGTTATTGAAAGAAAGATGGGTGACATAATGACGTGTAGACAGAAGGGTGGTGATCCTCTTAGAATCTAGGAAAAGGAGAACTGGAAAAGGAGAATTACTTAGTTTATCTCTTGCACTGCCCAGAGTAATGCTATATTTCAGGGGAACAGAAATGTTCATTCCTTGCAGAGGAATACCTATAGGAAAGAGTAATTCAATAGGCTCTACTGTGGCCTTTCAGGTAAGCTATTTCCCTCTCTCTTTAAATCTATGCTTACTAAGTAACATTAGGAGTATTAATTTTATTTCAGTTACCTTGATACAAAGGAGTGGGTATTATGGTTGGGGAAACATAATAGAAAAGTCAGTATGTGAAGAGATGAGAAAGAGCTAGACTTGGAGTCAGTGAAGCTGGGTTGGAATTCCACCTTTACTACTTAAAGTCTGTGTGATCTTGGGCAGGTCACTCCCTCATCCTAGGCCTCAGTTTTCCTATCTGTAAAATGAGTCTAGCTTTAGTAGTGTTATGCTTCTAGAAGTATATGGGTTAAAGGGCAAAAGCTTGGTGAATGTACTAGTTACTCCCTCTTGGTGGGCTCCTGCCCTTGTGTGGGCTGTGCCCTTTGTTCCCAACTCCTTTCAGATGTAACTTTCTAGTCTTCATCTTTGGGTCTGTCCCACAGGGGAGGACTTTTTTTAAACCATGATGGATAATGGGAAAAATCTAAGGAGTCTAAGATTACTTCCTCTTCTTCTTTTCCTCCCACAAGTATTTCTAACCTCAGACTCTTCTGCCCAGAGGAAACTGGGTCCACATGTTCTCTGCTTTGACAGGTTATCTAAATATGAATAAATAAAATCTATTTTATTCATTCCAAGTCCCCAACTGGTAGTCCTGGTCAGAGACAAATTATCTATCTCTCTTTCAAGATGCTATAGAAGAGGGTTGTATGACCTTTGGCAGGCATTTGTCCTTTCTTGGTCTCAGTTTCCTGAGACCTGTGAGGTGAAGGGGTTGGTCCAACTGACTTCAAAGGTCCCTTCCACTCCAAATATGGGATTCTAAGAATTTTATCTTGCAACTCAACATGGCTTTGGGTCCTACTTTAGCATTATGCAAGTTTGGATAGTGAGAGCTAGTCTTCCCTGGGCTCTATTGCCCCTGATCAAGCTCAACGAGACAAGGTACTTGTTGCAGACGCGCAGAGTAGCCACTGCATCTGCTCAGGTGATGCCCCACAACAAGCTTCCCGTACATCTGGTAAGAGTTTCCCACTCTGACCTGTGTCCATCCAGTGATCTCAAGGAAGATCATGAAACTTTCCTCAAATTCTCAAAAAAAAAAAAAATCACTTAACTCACCATCTTAATAAATAGATGTGAACAACTCTCATGAAATCGGTCAATAATATGATGTCATGACTCCCCAAAAAGAGGGAGATCCCTCATCTATGACAAATGTTGTTTTAGAACCTGAGGAATCATGAATTTCCCATCCTCTTTAGGTCTTCCTTTCCCTGTGGGCTGTGAAAGCAGAGGGGTTTGAACTTCAAAATGGGAAAGCGCCAGACAAATAAGCTTCATGGTCATTTTAGTAAAAGATTTATGGCTGACTCAAAAAACAGGAGTGCTGCTCACCAAAGCACATCTGTAGAGCACATGGAGATCCTCCCTTGGGGAGCTTTCTGCACTCATGATAAGGCGGCTGGAGTTGCCCCTTTCCTGGTGCCAGTTAAAGGCAACTATGCAGCAAAGGTCAGAAACCTTATGTGCTTGCTGAAGAAGCTGACCACCTGTTGTAGTTCCTGGAGTGATCGATAAAGAAAGAAACCTTCCACTGCTGATAATGGGAATTCATTTTGCAAATAGTTACAAAATGTCTTGGCCTAAGCTGACGAGCTTAGTGTATTAATCCGAGCAGCTTCTGAAAAGGCAAACGTTTCATGGTAACATTGAGTAACATTGTGGCAGAAAAGGAGAGGAAAAAGGAAGACATTTTACAAAGAAGGAAACCACGTGTCCAAGGTTACAAAGCTAGTAAATATTTGAGATGGAAGCCCTAATAGACATACTGTTTTTGTGTCTACACAACATGAAGCAAGTTGTTATCATTTGGTTACCTTGCATATTTTGTTGTTGAGTCATTTCAGTGGTGTCCCACTCTTTATGACCTCATTTGGGGCTTTCTTGGCAAAGATACTAGAGTGGTTTGTCATTTCCTTTTTCAGCTCATTTTACAGATGAGGAAACTGAGGCAAACAAGGTTTAGTAATTTGCCCAAGATCACACAGTTAGTAAGTGTCTGTTGCTGTTGTTGTTGTTCTTGCTTTCGAAGAGGATCACGACATCAGGAAGCTTCTGGTCTAGTGTCTGAGGCTGAATTTGGACTCAGAAAGTGAATCTTCCCTGATTCCAGGCCCAGTACTCTATCCACTCTGCCACCTAGCTGACAACTAGCCCAGGACCGAACAGCCATGTCTGCATAGTGAGTGGAGCACTGGACTTGAAGTCAGGAAGATCTAGGTTTGCATCTCATCTCAGACACTTACTAGTTGTATGACCTTGGAAACTTTTTGGACCTCAGTTGCCTCATTTGTAAAATGAGGGATTTTGATTTGCCCTCTAAGACCCCTCCCAGTACAGATTCCATCTCTATTTCCATCCAACCAAAATTCCCAAGTCTAGTATCATCTTACGCAAAAAACCCAAACCAAAACAAAACCCACAAACGAAATGAAACAAAACATAAAATCCCAACTATTTATTAAGTGCCTACTATTAAGTGTCTGTAGTAGGCACAGGGGATTAAAAAAAAATGCCACCCCTTCCCCTTAATAGTCCCTGTCCTACATCAGCTATACAGATATGTATTTACCTGTTAGTTGAGCAAGAAGAAAGCACTAGCAATTAGGAGGATGAGGAAAGGATTATGAGAAGTAGCCCATGAGCTGAAGCCTAAAGGAAACCCAGGAATCTAAGGGGCCAAGGTGGAGTGGAGAGGGCTTACCATGCATCAGGGACAGCCTATTGTCTGCTCACTGTGTACGACACAGTCCATCCCTTCAGATGAGGATTTTTGCATTAACATATATTTTACAACTTTCTTTTTCTATTTTACTATTGATGGAAGAGACTATTAAAAGGCACCATGATTACAGGCTCATCCAATAAAAAAGAAATGGTGCCTCTCTTGTCTATTCATTTTCCTCAACTCCCTAAAGCTCCCTTCGATGTTGTGGGTCTGCAAAGGGAGTTAGCATTCTATTGATGTGGCAGCGCGCTCACTGCTGCTCCTTGGGGCCATCCAATTGGAGTATTGTGCTGCCTTCTCTAATTGAAACCTCTTAGCAATTCGCTGTGTAAGAGTCAGGGTAATGATACTTTGAGAAGACTTAGGCTCACAGCAGCTACAGGTTTCTCTGACTTTAAAATCGTGGCCTATTATTCCAGGGGCTGGAGAAAGCACAATGGAAAGCAGTTACATAAAGTAACTCTGAGGCATATTGTGCAGAGGGCAAAGGGGTTTCAAATCTACCATTACAACAAAAGAGCGAAAATAAAGTGCTTTTTGTCAGCCTGGAAAATTCTATGCCAAAACTCCCCTCCACTTAGAAAGGATGAAGGGCTTTCACAATGTAAAAAACTGGCTTTAGACATATGGCTCCATGCCAGTGTCAGGACTTGCTGTGTATAGATGCCCACGTCTATGTGCTGAGCATGTCTGTGCGTATGTTCGTGAGTACATATACATAAATACACAATAGAGAGTGGGCCACATGTATTTACCAAGAAAGATCTGGTGTGTTTGGGAAAGTCTTATAGCTTTCTTCTTTCCTGGAGAAGCATAAAATGATGGTTTGTTATAATAGAGGGTGCAAACAGGTGTGTTCTTATTTCTGTTTTGGGTCTGGGTTTGGGTCTGGACCCGTGATTTCATTGGTAGTGGAGGGGGGGAATGCCTAGAATGGAAACTCTCTCAACTGGTGCAGATTGTCTTGTCTATAATTTGTAATTTAATATATAGAGTTAGCTGGGGGCACTGGGAGATTAAATGACTTGATTAGGGTCACAGTAGGTATCACAGGTAGAACTTGAACCCAGGTCTTTCTGACTCCAAGCCTGACTATATCTACTATCTGATGCTGCCTCTCCTTCCTTTCAATTACCCTCTGTAATGATGGGGTTCTCTTTGGAATGGGGTGTGTGTATGTGTGTGTGTATATGTATGTATGTATGTATGTATGTATGTATGTGTAAAATAACTATGAGGAAGGTAGCCATGTTTCAAATTGTGGGGTTATCTGGCAACATATTAAAAGAAAAAAACTGGTGATTTTTTTATCTGTGGATTCAACTTGGTTATGGCTGGCAGAAAGAGTTGACACTTCCAAAGTCATGTCCTGTCCTATCTTGTACCAGATCACATGAAAAACGCAAAAGCTGAGTTTGAAGGAGGTTATGTACTCATTAATCCCTGACTCCTGGACTGGAGAAGACTAGTTTGTGCTGGTCAGGCTTATGGGTTTGATTCATAGCTGGCTGCCACATCTTACAGACAGCCACAGGGAAATGTCTCCACTAAATACCTTGGAAAAAATAGAATCTACTTTGATTGGAGACTGGGAGAAAAATAGAAGTAGTCAGCACAGAATTTGATATAGTATACCTATCTCCTTCCCTCTAATTCTCCCTTCACAATTTTTAATATCATTTAAACTGATTTTGCTGCCAATTACCCGGGTAACCTTGGACAAAGTACTTTACTTCAGTTTCCTCATCCATAAAATGAGAGGATTGAACTCAATAATCTCCAAGTTTCCTTCTAGCTTTATGTCTGTGATCCAATGATCCAATAAATAACTAGAAGAGACTGAATTTGTGTGTGACATACTTTGCTAGTCCTGTAGAATGTAAGCTCCTGGAGAGCAGGCACTTTTTTATTTTTATGCCTAATGACTAGCACATAGTAGGTACTGAATAAATATTTGGTGAAATGTAAATGACAACAGAAGAAGAAAATTGAACAATATGTAATTATAATGACCACGCTGGGACCTGAAGAAGAGTTGAGAAAATGCACTGTATTGTACAGTGGAAAAAGGCCCCCAGAGGTTCTGGAATCAGAGGACCTGGGTCAAAATCCACTGGTGATGCTTACTACTTGTGTAGATCCTTGGGCAAGTCATTTACTTCCCCAAGCCTCAGTTTTCTTATCCATTAAAAAAAAAATGAAGGGATTAGACTATCTGGTCTCTAAGATTACCCCTTCTGATCATTCCAGCTCTAGACTTATGATTCTATGCCTTCTGGGAACTATGAGTGTGGAATATTGAAGACACAGTTGATGTATTGCTTAATTTTTTTCTTTTTCTTTTAAAATATTTCTTGTAAGGGGTTGCTTGTTGGGCAGGTGAAGGAGAGAAGGGATAAGCTCAGAAACAAATATGATATAAATGTACACCAAAACAAAAGACATCAATAAAATCAATAAAAAATCATATTAAATTCAATATGAGTTTTGCTTCTGAAATTCTTTGGGTGCTAAGGAAAAAACTCCCTCTCTTCTCTTCTGCTAGCTAACGGTGCTGTTTGCAGGACATGTAGATGCATAGGCTTTAAACATGCACAAACGTGAACCACATTAGTACCTACAAAGAAAGGAACTCTTTTCTAGGATAGCAAATTTTCTGGTGGATGAGTCTGGTGGAGGAAAAACAGGAGGGCCAGTCAGAGAGGCACCTTGTTACAGTGTGTAGCAAGGCTCCAGCCTTTGGCTCCAATGCTTCCCATAGCCATGGCTTTGTCACTATCAGAAACTGAGATGAACGGGTGAAAGTGGTTTGAATCTCTAAGGACCCAGAAGGCCAATTTTTAGAAACCAGCTGAAAGCATGGTGCCACCAATCCTTGCACTTCAAATTCCTGTTTGTCTCTTTGGGAGTCCAGCCAACTTACTGTCTGTTGTTTAGTGTGGGCGAGGAGGTGGGAGGAAAGAACTGGGTGATGGGAGGGTAGGAGGACAAAGAGACACTGTGGGGAGTGGAAATTTCATTGAAGGGGGCGAAGAAGGGGAGACTGAGAAACAAGATCCTTGATGGGGGAAAAATGGAGCTTCAGGTATGATTTCCCCTCTTCACAAAGGAATTTTTTTTAAAGAAGATTTTGAAAAAGAAATAATCTTGATGGTATGAATGTTTCTTGGTTTTGACTCCATTAAAATTTTGAAGAAAATGAGGGGGTTGGTTTAGATAGGGCCCTTTTAAGCTCTTTTTAAAAAGTTGGATAAAAACATGTGTGTGTGTGTGTGTGTGTGTGGGCACGTATAGGCCTCCTGTTGATCCCATCCTCTACATGTTCTGAAGCCTTAGTTTCTTAGGATTCCTAGAAACTGATGCCCTTTTGATAGATATTCTCTTTCCTAATGGTCATCAAGGGGATCAATTATCTCACTCTATGAACTCACCTACAGTTTCTGAAAATGTCTTTAGACTATTGATTATGAGGAAAATCTTTGATTACAGGTAAGAGTGGGTGATGAGATTTTTTAAAAAATCATATCTCTTTTTTTTTCCAGAGGTGGTATTTTGGGAAATTTTAAAACTGAATTTTTATATTTCTCAGATGACAGAGCTATTATATGGTCAACATATAACTAAGCTTAAAAAATAAATTTGGCCTCTGGGTCCTAGTAAATGAAAAGTGTTGCTACCTTCTTTCTTCTCTCCCCAGAGCTTATGGCTTCAATTTTCTAATACATATATCAAGACTTCAAAGCAATGTTATACTATTGTTTTTCTGTGTCCAGGGCAGCTACCCCCAATGTCAAAGGAGAGGAATTAGTCTAGTGAATACTGTGGAGCCCTATCCATGGTATAGTTGCTGAAGAGAGCGAATCTATGTTATCGGATCCTAAAGACACATAATTATTAGTTGCCTAGATAGTGTCATCCAGACAATTTTGTTTAGGAAGACAATTGAGCTCTGAACTGCACCCAGCTCAGACTCTGTGCCATTCTGATGCTGTCTGACTGGACAATTGTCAATTGTAAAACTCCAATTGCCCCCAGATGTACTTCTCTCCCTTATTTATAACCCTGGGATAGAGCCAGGATGCTGTCGATGTGCTCAGCACTGCATAACCATCTCCCTGTTTTCTTTAGGCAGCAGCAGAGAAGATTGAGATTAGCTAGTCTTTGCCTGAAGGCAGGAGATGGGGAGAGGCCCAAAGGTGGGTGTTTGGTTTCTCTTGTCTGTCATCACCAAAGCTTTGCCAGGAAGAAGATGGACAGCTCTAACTCCATTAGAATTTGCCCATCTTTTATTTTGTTCTGCACTGCCTATAATGCTCATGGACAATAACTTTTCTAATCTATGAGTTAACTAATGGGTTCTGGTTAGGTATGAAATTTTAAACGTAATTTCTACATTATCATGTGATGTCAAGAAATTGCAAGGAAATCTCCTAAGTAATTAGGAGAGACGACCCCCCTCCCCCACCTGGAGAATATATGGAGGGACATGGAAAAGTGTTACACAAGATGGGCAGACATGAGTTTTAAGCTGTTGGAGACTACTTTCATAGCAGTGAGATCCAGTGTAATATTGCAGTGTGATATTGTGGAAAGGTGGAAAGAACTCTGGATTTGGAGCCAAAAGATCTAGATTTGAATTCTGGATGCCCAGGGTATCTGTTTGACCTTGGGTAAGCCACATAAACTCTTTAGACCTTACTTTCTGCATCTGAAAAATGAGGAAGTTGTACCAGTCTGCTGTGGTCCCTTCCAGCTCTAAATCTTATTATCCTATATAAATTGCCTTTATCGAGACATAAATTAGGGGTAAAAATAGGCCTAGATTTTACTCTATTGTTTCGGGTATTGGAATTCACCCAAATGATACACTGTCTTCTATTTTTGCCTTTCTGATTTGCTATTTGACCTTGTCTCACTCTTCTAAATCTTTGGTTCAATTTCAAATTATGTGGTACTTTGTCTTACATGACTACGGACAAATGTTCTTACTTGAAATATATCTATATATATATATATATACACACACACATATATGTGTGTGAATGTATATATATGTACATACACACACACATATGTATATATATATACATATATATATATACACAGTACCTCAAACTAGGATGTAAGCTCTTTGAGAGTAGGGATTATGTAATTTTTGTTTTTGTATTTCCTCATCACCTAGCACTGTGCCTAGAATGTAGTAGGCACTTAATTAACACTTTATGGTCAATTGATTGCTGATATCTGAAGTCTGTGTCTCTTTACATGTCATGTGTCAATCCTATTTCTTGAAATTGAATATTATAATGACTTTTGTTTTTCCTGTATTCTCAATGCAGGAGTTGAGGGGGGGGAAGGTGAGAAGATTAATCTTGACTGATTAAAACAAATAAAATATTTTAGAAAACAAACAAAAAAAGAAATTGCACATAAAAATTTTCTCCATTCTTCTGGGCAAATTTTATCTCACCCATCATGTCCCACTGATTTACAGCACACAAATGAATTGATGGAGCAGAGAAGTAGTTTAATGAATTAGAATTGAACTGCTTAAAATTACCCAAATCAAATTCATTTGCCAAATCTAATCTGTTATGACATTGAGTTGTGTTTTTTGGAATATGGCAGAGGAGAATCATTCAATGTTCCATTTTCCTCAAAGGAAACGGGGCACATATCAGGCACTCAAAGGAGAAGTATGTGAAACTTCTTCCTATCTATTATAGCTGTCAAATGTCAGGAAAATTGGGCAGGCAACTGGAACTAGTTAGGACTGACCCAACACAAAATGTGGAAAGAGGGTCCTCAAAAAGTGTTATTGCTAAAACCTGATGATCTTGGCATTTACATTTGGGATATACATTCATTGTTCTATTAAAGAAGTGATTCCCACCCAAGCACTCAGAGTTCATAGGAGTCATTGGCTAGACCTGAACCTGATCGTGACCTGAGGGAAGGCAGGAAGTTTGTCATAGATACAGAGCTGGAAGAGATTTCAGAAACCATCTAGTTCAATTCTGTTATTTTACAGTTGAGGAAACTGAGGCTTAGGGAAGCAAAGTGATTTGCCCAAGATCCCATCAGTAGTGTTAGGGATAGGATTTGATTTCAAGGTCTTCTGACTCCAGAGTCCATCTTCTTCCTTTTTTTTTTTTTAAGTAAAGAACTTTTTATTTATTTATTTATTTATTTTGTTTTCAGAGTCCACCTTCTGTCCACTGTATTATACCACCCCCCTGGGATGGATCTGTCTCATCATGAGGAGACAAGGAGTCTAATGAATTGAGATTAAGCAGATGCAAGGCTGCTGGGATCAGTTCTGAGTCCAAAAAATGCTGTCTTTTCCCCCCATGTTCTGCTATCCTAAGAGTGGGGGAACATTCACAGCAGTTCTCTCATTTGGTCCTTGCACTCCCACCTTTGTAGAGTATTTATCTGTATACATGTTGTATCTACTCAGCAGAATGGAAACACTTTGAGGACAGAGACTGGGTCATTGTCACCTTTGTATACCTAGCACTGTATCTTGCATACAGTAGGTACTCAACAAATATTTGGCAGTGGTGGTAGAAGAGTTATAATAATAATAATAATAATAATAATAATATACATATACACATAGAATACACAAAATTATAATATATTATATACAATTAATATATAGTATTAAATTATAACATATTACATGTAATATATAACTAATATATAATAATATAATTGGTGTAGTGGGTAGGACACTGAGCCTGGAGTCAGAAAGACCTGAGTTCAAATTTGGCCTCAGACATTTACTAGCTATGTGACCCTGGGCAAATCACTTAACCCTATTTGCCTCAGTTTCCTAATCTGTAAAATGAGTTGGAGGAGGAAATAGCAAACCACTCCTGTATCTTTGCCAAGAAAATCCCAAATGGGGCCATGAAGAGTTGGACGCAACTGAAACAACTGAACAACAACAAAAGGTAATAATAAAATATCATCATCATTATTATTATAGCAATAGCTAGAATCTAGATGGTGCTTTAAGGTTTGCAAATTGTTTTACTAATATTATCTCATTTGATCCTCATAACAACCCTGGGAGGCAGGTGCTATTATTATCCCCATTTTAGAGATGAAGAAACTGAGGTGAACAGAAGTTAAATGACTTGACCAAGCTCATATAGTTAATAGATGTCTGAGGCTGTATTTGAACTTAGATTTTCCTGAGTTTAGGTCTAGCACGCTATCCCTGCACTCTATTTACTGTGCCATCTATAAAGGATAGCTTCCTATAAAGGTCCATGTCTTTTTTTTTTTTCTCTCCTCTTTCCAAGGTTAGTCTTATAAACAGAAAAGAAGGCAGTGTGGTATATGTAGTGCCCAGCACATTGTACTAGAAGTTGGGATATCTGGTCTCTGATCTGAGCTCTGTTACTACCCATTTTGTGTAGACATGAGGAGCACATCCAAGGTTCCTTTCAGTTCCAACACTGTATGATTCTTTGGATTTTTAAGACTTTGGGGTCTTTAAGAGAATGATAACAATACAGATAGCCTGGGAGCAGTGTGGTGGAAAAAGCGGGCTGCACTTGGAGGCAAAGGATCTGGGTTCAAATCCTGGCTTTCTTCTTATGATCTGTGTGACCTGAGACAAGTTACTGAGTCACTTTCTGTGCCTCAGTTTCCTTATCTGTTCAGAGAAGGGATTGGACAACACGATCTCTTCCAGGTCATTAATGTCTTACCTAGAATTCTCTCAGATTCAAAAAGCAAGGTCTTGAAATGTAGACTCATAGAACTAGACAGACCTAGGATCACGGGCTTAGAGCCGAGAGGGATCTCAGAAATCATCTAGTCTATCCCCTTCATTTTACAGATGAGGAAACGGAGGCACATGAAAGTTAAATGACTTGCCTAAGGTTACACAGGTAGTAAGTAGAACAGTCAGGATTTGAACCCAAATCATTAGATTCCAAACACAGAACTCTTTCCACTGTAACACCACAGGAATTCCTTTCCTGACCACCATCCAGCACCCCAGGATCACAGGATAAGTGGCAGTAGTTGTCTCTGCTCCTTTTATGGCAGTCTTTGATGAAGCGGTAAACTCTCTTCTCATGAAGACTTAACCCCTCTGCATCTGCCCCTTAAGCTTCTCTTGTCTCCTCTGCCAGATTGCTCCTACCTCTAACCTTTAATCTCTATCTA
Source organism: Vombatus ursinus (assembly GCF_900497805.2). Taxonomy (NCBI): domain Eukaryota; kingdom Metazoa; phylum Chordata; class Mammalia; order Diprotodontia; family Vombatidae; genus Vombatus; species Vombatus ursinus. The sequence goes on along the minus strand of NW_020954557.1, from coordinate 44,570,191 downwards.
CTGGCTCCTTCTCTGCTGCCTAGAAACACACCTGTCTCCCTCATTAAAGGCAAAACAAAACCTTCATTTGTCCTTTCCATCTCCTCAAGCTGTTGCCCTCTAGTTTTCCTCTCTTTCACAACTAAATTTCTAGAAAACGCTGCCTGTTCTCATTGCCTCTACTGCCTCTCCTCTTGTTCACTTCTGGCTTCAATTTTCACCATTTACCTGAAACTCTCTCTCTAAAGTTACCATCTCTAAACTGCCAAATCTGATTGGTTCTTCTCATCCCTCATTGCTCTTGAATTTTCTGTAGCATTTGGTACCATTGACTCTCCCTTCCTCCTTCATGCTCTATTCTCTTCGGATTTTCATGGCATTGCTATATCTTGGTTCTCTTTTTACCTGTCTGACCTCTCCTCTCTGTCCTCCTTAATGAGGCATCCATATTATATGCCCTATCTGAGGGTGTACCCCAAGGCTCTGTCCTGTGCCTTCTCTTCCCTCTCTTCATTCCCTCTCTCAGTGGGTTCACCCATTTCCATAAATTTACTTATCATCTCTCCTGAGCTCCAGGCCCACATCACCAATTATCCACTAGACATTCCAGATGAGATGTCCCATAGACATTTCAACCTCAATTTCCAAAACAGAACTCATATTTCCCCTCAAACTGACCCACGCTCTTCCAAACTTCCCTATTTCTGTCAAGGGCTCCACCATCCTTTTAGTCTCCCAGATTTGCAAACTTGGAGTCATGTTCAGCTTCTCACTCGACTTGACCCCACAGAACCAATCACTTGTCAGATTTTGTTGTTCCTACTTCCACAGGCTCTCTTGTATCTATCTGTTCTTTATTCACACAACTACTCCTCTAAGTCAGTTCCTAGTCACATCTTGAAAAAGATTATTACAATAGCCCATTGATTGGTCTCTCCTGCCTCATCTCTCCCCTCTTCAGTCCTCCACTCAGCTGCCAAAGTGATATTCCTAAAGCACAACTTTAACCAGGTCTCTCCCCTGCTCAGTAAATCAGTGCTCCCTACTCTCTCTAGGAGCAAATGGCAATTTGCTGTTTAAAGTCCTTTACAGCCTGGATTCAATTTACCATGTTATACATAATCCTCTTTTACAAACACCAGGCACCAGTCAAACTTGCCTTCTTGCTGTTCCTCACACACCCATGTTACCCATGAAACATGATCCTTCTCCATGCCTTATTCAGTCTATCCCCCAATGCCTGGAATGCACACCCTCCTTTACTCCTCCTAGAATCCCTAACTGAATCCTCTAAAGTTCAGCCTGAGCTCCCTTCTAGGTCAGATCTTTCCTGATTTGTCCTTCTCCTAAGCTGGTAGTGCCTATACTTCAAAAATTATCTTTTATTTATTTCATATATTTTGTACATATGCTTACTTATGCTCATGTTGTCTCTTTTGAAAGAATATATGCTCCTTGAGGTCAGGGACCATTTAATTTCTGTTTCAGTGTTACCAGTGGATGGCACAGAGCCTGACACTTTATAAATAAAGGTATGACGAGGATGAGGATGAGAAAAAGGAGAATGTTGGGATCTTAGATTTAGACATGGAAGGGATGTTAGAAGCTGTGGAGTTAAACACTTTAATTTTACAGATGAGGAAACTGAAGCATGGAGAATGTGATTTGCCCAGAGTCACAGAGCTGGTAAATGTCAAAGTTGGGATTTGAATTCGGGTCTTCCTGAATTCAAGTCCGGTGTTCATTGGGAGATTTTGACAAAGGAGGTATTAAAGGCTACAGAAAAGGAAGATGGTAGGGTATCCAAAACAGGCCTCTACCTGTGAATTTTGCTCATGGATGTTGTAACCCTCATTAGGCTATGAGCTACTTGGGAGCAGGGACTGTCTTTTACCTTTCTTTGAATCCCCAGAGCTTAGCATGATGCCTGACATACAGCAGGCACTCAATAAACACTTGTTAATTGACTTCCCTCTCTAGTATTCTCTTTTCTTTGACCCTATTTTAAGGATTCCTATCATTCCTCTAGGGGTCCCTGAACTTGATTTCTTCCTCTCTTGGAGTGGGGAGAATAGGAGAGAATTAAAGGGGTGTTTGTGTCTCATTTGTTTGTGCTTTTTGGAACTAGGTGCTATTTCAAATATAAGAGGATATGTTCTTTCTATCATGGCTTATGGTTGTCCATTTGGATTTTAGGAATTTAAATTATTTCCAGATTCCTACTCCGAGACAACTATAGGATGGCAAATCTGTCAAGGTAAAAGCATATGGGATACTGAATGAAACCTGTTTCCAAATGCAGAAGCAATTAAATCTGGTCCCCAGGGTACCCCTTCCCAGCCCCAATCTAATCCAGGGATGTAGAGAAACATGGTGAGGGGGTGGGGGAGAAGAGGAGGTGTACCAGGTGGTTCTCAAGAAGACTTGTACATCATGCACCTCCTCTTCATTCTACTACCCTCCCCTTTCTCCAAGCCTAATTTCATCCTTTTGTGATTTCTTTCCCTCCTCAAACCTGTCCTGGATGTTCATTTTGACCTGAAGTCTTATTTCATATGTCAGTGTTCTGTGATTTCATTAGTGGGCACTCCCTCTACTGCATAATTTTATGAGTTGCTGTGGCTAAAATACTGATGTCATCAGTATAAAAATGTCAGGAGTGGGAGTGCCATTACAGGATGATTTCTTTTCCCTTTGGCTCATACACTCTAGGGATTGTCCTGGGTTCCATAATGCCCTAAGGAGGAGCCTGGGAATGAGACATAGCAAATGGTTCCTTTTACTGCCAGCTCTTTCATAAATAGGCTACCATATTCTGTTGGTAAGGATCATAGAAATAAAGGCTCATAGGGTTTAGAGTTGAAAGAGACCTCAGATTATCTAGTCTAATCCCTTTATTCTACAGATGAAAAAACCCATGGTAGACAGAGGGAAAGGTCTTATGTATACCAAAATATTTATAACAACATTCCTGGTGATAGCAAAGGACTAGAAGCAAAGTGAGTGCTCATCTATTGAGGAGCAACTGAACACATTGTGGTATTTGAATGTAATTTGCACCTAAAGAAATGACAAAGAGGAGGAATTCAAATGAACTTCATTGGGCTCATAGGAATTGATACAGAGCAAAGCAAGCAAACGTAAGAGAACAATTCACACAATGACCACCATGTTATAAAGGAAAACAACAATAAAAGACATTAGAATTCAGACCAATGTAATGGTACATTTTAAACCCGGAGGATGGCAACCAGAAAGGAGACTTAGAGCTCACAGCCCAAGGAAATAGAGCTAGTCATGCTTACTAGCTCACATTTATAAAACATTTTAAGGTTTGCAAAGTACTTTACTCACAGAATGAGGACCAGTCCTAGGTAGAGCTATTAAGTTTACATCTTACCCTTCCTTTCTTATACCTCTACCCTTTTGATTTTCCCTATCATTCTTCTCATTACAAGGACCTTAATCCCTGCTAAGACACTAAATAAAATAAATGAGGATAAAATTTAAATTATTATCCTTTTCAGGGGTATTTGTAGTTTTTTAGTGAACTCTTGGAGATTCAAAAAGATCTTAATATCCAAAGAAAGTGAATCTTTAATGATAGTGTTGGAGGTTTGTGAGCTTTTGGGGGGGGATGAGTAGGGGAGTTTTTTCTGGCCTTCTTGACTAATTTCATTGTAACTCTTATCATAGGCTCTGATATGACATGAATGACATGAGTGTAATCTGGGAGATTTTTTATTCTCTAGCTCATTTCACCCACCCAGATAACTGGAAAATGCCATTATGTGACATCATCTAGGGTGCTGTCACTACCTCCCCTTGCAAGCATATGGTTTACAAGTCTCATTAAACAGGTTTATTTATAGGTCAATGAAAATAAACGGAACTCATATCAAGACTTTTTTTTTTTAGGCAATTGGGGTTAAGTGACTTGCCAAAGGTCACACAGCTAGTAAGTGTCAAGTGTTTGGTCTGAGGCTGGATTTGAACTCAGGTCCTCCTGACTTCAGGGCTTATCAAGATTTATAAGAAATAACATCTGCCTATAGGCAACCCTTTGCCAGAGTTTTATCTGGCCCAATCATTTAGAGTCATTGCTCTCATTTGGACTGCTGATGGGTGATGCCTCTAATGTGGTTTTTCAGTAAAAGTTTCCTCCTGTAATTTATGTGGTTGCTCCACCTACTGCTCCCTTCAGCTTCCGGCAGATGGCACTAGGCCATTCCCTTTTTCAGGAAGCCACTAATCAGTCATGAATGCTATAGGCAAAGAACAATTTAGAGTTCCTGCCATTACCGATTCCATTACATCTCAGACACAACTCCAAATCAGGATGTTTTCCTCTCAAGCCTTCTCATGTACCATGGTTCCTTGCAACGTCAGGACTCCCTTAATAATTTTTCCAGGGTGTCAGGAATACACTAAACCTCACTACTTCTAAGCAGGTCTACTTCCCCAATATCAGGTTGGGTTGGAGTGAGTTTCCTATCTCCCTTAGCAAGTGAGTGGGAGGTATCAATATTTCTCATGGGGCTAGAAGCAAGGCAGAGCTTCTAGTTTCTTAATATGCATATTTTCCCTTCAAATAGAGTCCTTTTGGAGACAATTTTGGAGTTATTCAAATTATCCGCCAGCTGCTTCCCTCAACTTTCAGGGTAAGGGGATGAGACAGAGGAGTATCAAACATTCCCTTAGGCCTGTCTATGCACTTTGGGGAAAAAAAAGATCTTATTGCTTTCACTGTAATACAGACTTTTTTTTTTAAACTGATGAGGCAGCATGGTACAAGTGAAACAGTAAGGTCCTGGTTCAAATCTAGCTGATTTGATGCTGTTTGACTCTGGACAAGTCATTTGACCTCTCTAAGTCTCAGCTTCCTCCTCTGTAAAATGTAAATAATAATAACACAAATCCACAAACCTCACATTGTTGTTTCAAGGCTCAGATGAGCCTATATACAATATATAGTAAGCATTTACTCCCCAGAAATCAGCAAATGCTACAATTCGGGACTCAATTTATTGTTTTGTTGGCTCAGACTTAAAAAAGCAATGGAGAAAATATTAATAATGCAGATTAGACTTGAAAGCCAGTTGTTAAACATTTATGAACACTTCATTGTGCTATCATTTATTATTACTCTGTTTACTTCTCAGTGCATGTAATGCAAATCTCCCCAAACAAGGACCATTAAAAGCTACGTCAGGATGTAAGATACTAAAGCATAGTCATTCCCAGCATCCAGTTACCTAGAGGTGGAAGACAGTGCAACTATGATTTGTTCTTCTTGAAGTCTTTCAGGTCTGAGTAGCTGTGGCTTGGCATGAAAGATTTTTCTTCTTCAAGATAAGAGAAACTAATGTTCTTTTCCTTTTATTTATTTGCTTTTTGTTAAAGACATTTCAGTTTCCTATGGTGGCAATGATTATGTTTGGAGGAAACACTGGGCATTTCCTTTAAATGATAAGCTAATGGAGTGTGGGAGGACCTTCAGTTTGCTGATGCCTTTAGTTATTGGCCTTTGAAATACTGTCTGATTCTTCCTGACTCTTTGACCAGTCTCTTTATTGGAAAAGATCTAACAGGAGAGAGCTGTGTCATAGTTCATTATTTACTAACTTCATTTTGCAAAAACCTTGGAGCAGGTTTTTATAAGACAAAATTGTTTCTACAAGCCTGCCCAAGTAGATAGGGAGTTTAATCAATCAAGAAATCATCACAGAACATTTATTGAGCACCTGACACACATGCATTAGGCATTAGGTGCTGGAAATACCAATATAAAATGCAGTTGGGAAATGACCAAAAAAACTTACATGTGAATGTAATGAAATGTTACTGTGCCATAAAAGAAAAGAGATATGAAGACAGAGAAGCATGGGAAGACTCATTTGAATTGATGCAGAAAGTGGTGATTAGAACCAGGAATACAACACAGACATTTACTACAATAATATAAATGCAAAGACCAAAAAACTCAAACTGAATGATGTGCGATTAAAATGACCAAGCTTGCCTGGCCCCAGAGAAGATCTGAGAAAATGTACCTCCTCTCATTGTGTGTGAGGAGAGTATGGATGTGGGATATTGCACATGCTATCAGACATGATATGTTGGTTGGTTTTGCTTATTTTTAAAAATTCCATTTTATTCTTTGTTACAAGGAATAGCTTGCTGGTTTGGGGCGGGATGGTGTATATATTCAGAATTGAAGGTCATATAAAAATGAAAGATATCAATTGAAAATGTATATACATTTTAAAAAATAAGTGGATGGGCTTTAATTTTTGAATTTTAATTTGTTTACTCTTCTATTATTTCTTGACATTTTCACCCACAAAGAGAAGACTCCTTTCTGTTTTGAAACTGAGATGTTTGTGCTAAGGTATTTCTTAACAGGTACATTGTTAATCCCCCTCCCCACAATTTGTCACTAAACGCCATCCTTGCAATTGGTTAGGGACAACAGAATCTTGCACCTTGGCAGTTCCAGGATATAATTCCCAGGACTGGGACCCCTCCAGTATTATTCAAGGTCATAAATAGCCAGGATATTTGCCTAGCTTGGCTACAGTTAATGAATAACTTAACCAAGCTGTTAAAAAACTGGAAGTTACTGCCTGTTGCCAGTCTTCACTCCAAGGATATCCTGGATCGTCCAGAGGAAGCAGGGCTTAAAATATCGTCTCTTGATTCTGGCTAAACAAGGTGTCAGTGTGTGTGTGTGTGTGTATGTGTGTGTGGTCCAGGAGACTTATACATACTTCCTCTTCCTCCATTGAATTTCTATTCAATTACATTCAACAAACATTTATTAAATACTTATCAGTGCAGAGTGAGAGAGCACAAGCCTAGAAAGCCAGCCTTGCAGTGAAGAAGAGCTGTGTTCAAATCATGTCTCTAACACTTACTAACTGTGTGACCAAGAGTGAGTCCCTTAACCTTGTCTTGGGGCAATTCAAAGGCTATAAATGGCTGTTGATTTGTTGAACTGTATTGGTGGAGTGAGCAGCTTCACTCCAAAGCAGGTGTTTCTGTCATCTAGGGAACCATCACCATCTGGGACAGGGGGTCATAGTTTTAGATCTAGAAGGGACCCTAAAGTATACCTAGTCCAATCCCCTCTTCACTAAATTGTTATTTCCCAGAGACTGCACAGCTAGAAAATGTCAGGAATGGGATTTGATCCCAGGTCTTCCTGACTCCCTAGTCCAGTACCCAACCCACTACATCCCACTCTTTCAGCTACATAACTATGATACATGATAGAAAGTAAATGTTTATGAGAGACTTAAAAGAGGGGGATAAGAGACTGAAAAAAGAGAGACCCCTTTTGACTGAAGGGATCAAAGAAGGTTTTATGGAGAAGTTGGCATCTGAAGTGGGTCTTGAAGGAAGAGAGGAATTCCTGATATTTTAAGCATATAGTAAGACTAAAAAAAGTTGCTCCAGTGATTGATCAGGTATTGGGAGTCTGGGGGAAGAATAATGTTATACTTCAGTAGAGGACCTGTCATCGTTAGCCTCGTGACCTTGAATAGAGTGCTGGACTTTGACTCAGGAAGACTGGAGTTCAAATCTTGTCTCAAACTGAAGAATTTATGTGACTTCGGGTAAGTCATGAAGCCTCAGTTTTCTTATTTGTAATATGGGGATGCTAATACCTATTGTACCCACCCAGAAGGGTCTTTGAGTGTCTTAAGTGAAATAGCATATGTAAAGTGCCATGTAAAACTCAGTTAGGATTATGAAATCAGTTCTGAGTTTGTCTGAGTGGAGGCAAGAAGGATCCTCAGGTCAGACCAGAGAACTCTCCTTGCTGTTATCTTGTTTTGGAATGGTACTTGGTCTTGAGCGACGTGCTTCTACTTGACAAATGAAAACATTGGCTGGGTCTGGTATTTTCGAGTGTCAACTTGCCCTGGCATCCATCTTACCTTTGTGGCTGCCTCCCAACCAGGGCTGCCTCCCATCCTGGCCCCTCTGGCCACTCCATTTCCTAGACAAGCCCTTGTAGGGGGAGCCTTCAAGGTTGGGAGATTTTCATCGTAGCATTTCTCGAAAATGTGCAGGAAAGCAGGCAAAGAGCTTTACTTGTCTCCAGCAGAGGACAGTATTACATGGTCCAATGAAAATGGAGATGGCCTGGAAATAAAGCCCAGTGCAGGTTTTGGGATCTAAAAGAATGCCTTCAAGGAGTGTTTTTTGTTTTGTTTGTTTTGTTTTTTTATTTCATTTCTTAGTTCTCTAGAGTCTAGAGGGCTGGGCACATTTTAGAGCCAGGAATTGGGACCCCTAATGTAGCTGTGTGAAAACTTCTCCTCACAAAGTGAGGATGCAGGTGCCTTCTTCCTGTGTTTGGTGGGGCGTGGATACTGTCTCCTCAGATTTCTTGGATGAAAGCCCAGCTGCTGCTGTATACTGAGTGTTATTTCTTTGAACTTTAGGCAATCATGGGGTTGTTACTATTTTTCTTATTTGTTTTTAGAGGGAAAGGAAAGCATACTTTGTGGGGTGTGGTTCTCTTCTGAACAGGGCTGGAGAAAAGCAACAAAGTGCGAAGGGAGAAGGATGGGAGTGGGGTGCTTAAAGAAGGACAAACTTGTGTTCTTTGGGGAGGTTTTTGTCTACAAAGTGACACTGAGCCATAAAGAAGCCATAGAGTTGTAGATCCACTGCAGAAGGTCCTCAGAGGCCATTTTGTCTAACCCCCCTTTTCTATAGATGAGCAAACTGAGGCCCAGGGGGACCCCAAGGTCATTCAGGTAGTAAGTGGCAGGGGAGAGTTTTGAACCCAAATCCCCTGATTCCAGCTCTTTTTACTGTGTCATGATGTCTGGACTTAGCTAACTGGACTCAAAGATTATAAATAGCTAATAAATACCAAGTGAATGTGTGAGCAAATGAATCATGTTCTTTTACTTGAACCTTGTATGAGCAAGGACATTACAAACAGAAGAGTTCGTCACCCTCATGGTTCTCAACAGAACTCTAACTGGAAAAACGTTTTAACCTGGTACAGAAACAGTTGAGCAAGATTGGTAGAGAGAAAGGGATGATTTTTCTGAGATCACAAACTAGTAAACTGAAGAGCTAACATCTGAACCCAAGTCTCAGCTCTTTAATCCAGGACTCTTTCTACTCTGTCTTTCTACTCTGCTTTATTTTGCATTTGAGGAAACTGAGGCTCAGAGAGGTAAAGTGACTTGCCTAGGGCAACACAACTAGTAAGAGGCAGAGCCAAGATGGCTCTCTGCTTTCAAGATGGCTAACCACCTTCAGCCACCTTCAAGATGGCTCTCTGCCTTCAAGATGGCTGTCCATCTTCAGGTACTTGAAGGGCTAGCCCAGGCCTGCACAACCTGCAGCTTGTGATCTGCTTATGGCCTGCAGGCACACCAAAGGATTGGGGTGGAGGAACATAGAGGAAAACATCCTCTACATTTTTCACTAGCCACCAGAAATCCTTTGGCACGGCCTGCAGGCCTTAAATGGCCCATTGGCCGCAGGTTGTGTAGGCCTGGGATGGCCCCTTAGGAGAGGGGTTAGACGTGTTCTGCTTAACCTCAGAGGGAAGAACTAGGAATAGTGTTTGGAAGTTTCAGAGAGGCAGACTTAGACTGGCTGTTAGGAAAAAATTTCCTAACAGAGTTATCCCCAAGTGGAATGAGCTGCCTCAGCAGGGAGCAGAATCCCCTTCACTGAAGTTTTTCAGGCTAAGGTTAGCTACCTTATATTGGGGAGCTGGTAGAGGGAATGCTTGGTCAGGAATGGGTTGGACCAGATGACCTCTTAGGCCCCTTCATAATGTGAGATTCTTTGGTAACCTCCATGTCACAATGAGGCATTAATAGAAGATTTTAATGGAAAAACAGGATGGGGAATTTAAACGGGGGAGTAAGAAAAATGATTGTAACAGGGAGAAGCCCACACAGGGGATGGAGGTAGCAGTGAGGGAACAGGAAACAAGTACAGTTGAACCACAGGTGCATTTAGTTACCCTGGGAAAGGAGGCACTTTGACCTTTGCTGGCATGTGAGTCAAACCGGAAGGAAGCTCCAGCTCCATGAGGTGGGAATCTGAGCTGGGGCAGGGCTGGCTTAGGCATGGCAATTATACCACCTTGCAGTAAGAGCCAACAGAGGACTGACAGGTAAGGTTCAGAGAGAGACGACTGTGCATGGCTAATCCCAAGGAGGAAACTACTCTCCATCCCCCAAGATGTCAGTACCCTGCCACCAAGCCCAGTTATCTCTATGCTAGTTACAGCTCTACTCCTTCTCTTAAAATCAGTCTTACCTTTCCTAATAGATATGCTTTAATAGCGTAGTCCTCACACAATCCAATAAAGGATGTGGCTGAAATGAGGACTGTGCCGGTCACGCCGTGCACTCTCCTCCTATAAGGAGCAGGCTGCCAGGGTCATACTTATCAGTCTTCGGAGCCCACCCGGATAAACACAGAGACGAGCCGATCAGGAGGTACAAACACTCGAGCTTTATTCAGAGGCCATCGCAGCAAGGCCAAGCAGGAAAGCCAGAGCAAGAGAGCAGGAGCAAGAGAGAGAGTGAGCTCCGACCCCTACCGCCCCTATATACCTTCCTAGCCCCTCCTCCTCAGCCTGCCTACTAGTCATTGATTGTAGGATCAGATACCGGAAGGGGATGTCTGGGTTTAGCGCACCAAGGGAGAGGAAGTGACGCAGGAGGCTAGGCCTGGATACAGGAAGGAGACGTCTGGGGTCAGTGCTACACAAAGGGAAAGTACGTGACCCAGGAAGTCAGGAAGGAGACGTCTGGGGTTGACGTTGCACCTAGGGAGGGGACTAGTCAAAGGGAACTCGTTCTCTGCTGTCCCACTCCCACGTGGCACAGCCCCCTGCCTCAGGAGCACGTGCTCCAGCTACTTCCTTGTATCCTGTTCCTTCTCCAGCTTATCACAGCTCCACATAGCACTGCCCACTGCCTCAGGAGCATGAGCTCTGGTTACTTCTTAATATCTTGTTCCTACCCCATCTTGCCACAACCTCCACTTGGCAGTAGCCAACATCAGACAATCCCTCACAGAGGACATATACGGAAAGATCAGTTTTATCTCCCCTAGGCACAGTAGTTCCAGAGGGAATGCATGTCTCTTTCTTCCCTTAGAAGTTTCAGCAGACAGCTTTGGGGCTATCTGGGGTGTGGGGAGGTCATGGTGAATTACTACAACTAGGGAAATAATAGGGTAATTCCCCAAGCCTCTAGACCCTAGGAACTCCTAGGGTGGGTTCGAGGTGCTTCGAGACAGGTGTTGAGGCAAGAAAACAGACAACAAGCATTTATTAAGCACTCACTATATTCTAGGCACTGTGCTAAGTGTTGGGGAAGCAAAATACAAGAAAAACAAAAACAATCCTTGCCCTCAAGGTGCCTTCAAGTTAAAGGAGGAAAGACAATAATAGCTTGCACTTACTATGTGCCAGGCTAAGTGCTAAGTGCTTTACAATTATTTATCTCATTCACAACTACCCTGGGTTGCTATTAACTATACACAAAAGGGAAGGGAAAAGCAGGTAAGGAGGCCACAAGTGCTCCCGGAAGTTCCAGGTGAGAAGGCCACTAAGACATGGTAGCAAAGTATGGAAAGTCAGAGGCAGAGCCAGGAGGGGAATGGAGGCTGCCCAGCCTGGGCCTCTACTCAAAATGGAGGCCCAGGGAGGAACTCACCAATGGGAGAGGGGCTCCAACATGGTGGAGGGAGGTTCTAGGGTTGAGAAGTTGGCCGGGATGGATGGATGGATGGATGGATGGATGGAGGTTGTAAAGTGAGGAAGTCCCAGGAGCTGGGAGAAGTTTCAGGTGAGAAGACAGCTGAGTCATAGTGGCAAAGTATGGAAAAGTCAGAAGCAGAGTTAGTCAATGAGCATTTATTATGTATCAGGCACTGTGCTATGTGCTGGGGATGCAAAGAAAGTCAAAAGACAGTCCCTGCTCACAAGGAGCTCACAGTCTACTGGCAGAGACAATATGAAAACAACTAGGCATGAACAAAATATATACAGGATGAACTGGAGATAATATCAGAGGGAAGGCACTAAGGACTAGGAAGGGCCTCTTACAGAAGACAAAACATTAGCTCAGACCTGAAGGAATCCAAGGAATTAAGGATTTTAAACAAGGAGTAAATTCTAGATGTGGAGGACAGCCAGTGAAAATGCTCAAAGTTACAAGGAGTGTTGTGTGTGAGGAACAGCAAAGAGGCCAATCTCACAGAATCACAGCATATGGAGGAGAATACAGTGTAAGAAGACTGGAAAGGTAGGAAAGGCCTTGGTTAGAAAGGGCTTTAAAAGCCAGAGAATTTTATATTAATTTCATATTGATCCTGGAGGTGATAGTTTATTGAAGGGGGGGGTTGGAGTGACATGGTCATACCTGAGTTTTAGGAAGATCAATTTGATAGGTGAGTAGTAGAGAAAGTCAGGAGAAACTTGAGACAGGGAGACCAATTGAAAGAGTATTGTAATAGTGCAGGCAAGAGGTGAATAAGGGTCAGGACAAGGTTGGTGGCAATGTAAGAGGAGAGAAGGGGGCATAGAGGAAAGTTGTTAGGAAGGTAGAGAGGACAGGACTCTACAGTACTTGGATGGATGGGTGGTAAGAGAGTGTGAGGACTGGAGGATAACACCTAGATTTTGAGTCTGGGTAACTGGGAGAATGGTGGCATCCTCAACAGTAAAGGAAAACTAGGAAAAGAGAAGAATTTGGGGGAAAAGATAATGAGTTCAGTTTTGGATATGTTGAATTTAAGATTTCTACAGGACATCCAGTTCAAAATATCTAGGAGTCAGTTGGAGATTAGAGACTGGAGATCAGGAGAGAGGTAAGGGCTGGATAAGTAGCTCTGAGAATCATCTGCATGGAGATGAAAATTAAATCCATAGGATTCAATTATCAGTAAAGGAAAATTAGGAAGAAGAGAGGGTTTAGTGGGAAAGATGAATTCATTTTTGGGTATATTGAGGTTTAAGATGCTTATGTTCAAGATGTCCGGTAGACAATTGGAGACAAGATGAGATCAAGAGAGAGGTTAGGCAGGGTTAGATATGTAGCTCTGGAAGAGGGGAGGGGAGGGAGGGAGAGAATTTGAAATTTGCATTTAAAAAAAAGAACGCTAAAGATTGTTTTTGCATGTAATTGGTGGGAGAAAAGAAAATATTAAATCATTTTGAAAAATAAAATTAAGTAATTCTGAGAGCTATAGAGATAATCGTTGAATAGAGGGAATAATTGAGAATAATAATAACTGCACAGAGATAATAATTGAATCCATGGGAGCTGATGAGATCATTAAGTGAAATAGCATAGAGGGAGAAGAAAAGAGGGGCCAGGACAGAACCTTGGGGGACACCTGTAGTCAGCAAGCAAGACCTGGATAAATACACAGCAAAGGAGGCAGAGAAGGAACTGTCAGACTGGGAGAAGGAGAATCAGGAGAGCCCAATGTCATGAAAACCTAGAGAGAAGAGAATATCAAGAGGGTGACTGACAGTGTAAAAGGTTGCAGAGAAGTCAAAAGGGATGAGGATTGAGAAAAGATAATCAGATTTTGGCAATTAAGAGATCGTTGGTAACTGGAGAGAACAGTTTTAGTTGAGTGATGAAATCAAAAACCAGGCTGCAAAGAGTTGATAAGAGAGTGAAAGTACTTGGAGACACCTGAGTAGACGGCCTTCCCAAGAAATTAGCCACAAAAAGGAGAAGAAATAGAGTAGAATAACTAGGGGGGATGGACAGATCAAGTGAGGTATGAAGTAGACTCAGGCATGTTTGGTAGGGAAGCAACTGGTAGACAGATAGTGATTAAAGATTAGCGAGAGAATAGGGATGATAGAGGGGTAATCTGCTGGAGAATTGGTGGTGGAATAGAATTACTTGTGCATGTAAAAGGATTTACCTTGGCCAGGAAGGAAGAAAATAAGTACTTATTGAGTACCTACTATGTCCCAGGCACTGTGCTAGATGCTTTACAAATATTATCTCATTTGATCGTCACAGCAATCATTCGAGGCAGTTTTTATTATCTTCATTTCACAGATGAAAAAACTGCGGTAGAGAGGGTATTTTTTTTTGTGCCTTGACCAGGGTCACACAGCTAGTGTCTGAGGCAGGATTTGAGTTCAGCTCTTCCAGACTCCAGACCTAGCACTCTATTCACTGCACCACCCAGCTGATTAGGAGGCAAGGAGAACAAATTAGGCTCCTTGCCCATGTGACAAGAAAATGGCCACTTCTTCATGTGAAACAGAGGTACCATAGGAGATAGTTGCAAAAGACATATAAGTGATGTGAGATGAGGAACAGGGGAGTTCCCTGCAGATGGCATCAATCTTTCTAAGGAGGGGAAAGAGGAAAAAACACAAACTATGATTCATCAGCCAACATACAATTGGGCCGAGAGACCTATGTGTAAGTCCTGAGGAAAGATTGTTCCTTTAACCCTTGGGAAGCTTCTTCTGTATGAGCTATGAGAATGTGAATTATAGTACATGAAGGCTTTAGAAATAGAAATCCCAGGGCCATGTTTTTGAGCTGTGATTCAGAAGGGCCAGGGAACCAGGAGATGGAGACAGATGGAAAAGGCAATGACCACCATCCACCAAGAGGTGAAGGGAACTTATGAAGTTATAGTCAGAATAACAAGGAGGGAGAAAGGGTGGAGAGACAGAAAATATTTATCTAAAGCCTTTTATGGGAGCAGCAAGAGGCCTGAATTAAAGGAGAAGCAATATTATATAGCCAGGCCAAGGAGGCACAGAGGAGCACTGATGTGGAGGATTAACCCTTAAGAACTTCCAGGTAGGCACCTACCTTGTGGAGTACTTTAAGTGACTGAGATGTTATAGGCCTCTAGGGCTGGGGTTGCTTGTTTGTGGATAATGGTATTTTCTGCAGGGTCTGATGTAAATTTTGTTTGTTTCCCTTAACCCCTAAATAATCATCCATGTCCCAAGCCTTGTGAGTCTGTGTGCTGGTAAAGGGAGCTGTTGATGGAGGTAGTGATGTCAGATATTAAAATTCTTGGACTCTTTGTATCAGCAGGGAGCCTATAATGTGAAGGTTTCATGTGCACTATTTTTAAAGGTTTTTGATGCTCTTTTTTCATACCACAGCCACATACTCTGTTTTAATACAAACAACGATTAATTTATTTGATCCTTACAACAACTCTGTGAATTGGGTGCTATTATTACCCTCATTTTACAGATAAGGAAACTGAGGCAAATAAAGTTTTAAGTGTCTTATCCTAGATTACATGACTAGTAAGTGTCTAAGGCAGGATTTGAACTCAGGTCTTCCTGACTCAAAGTCTAGTAACCATTTTTCTATCCAATGGTATTTTCTAACAAATGGAGCTATCTCATATTCCAAAACTCAGGGAAGCTACCTCTAGGTATTCATAGTGATGTGAGACTTTTTTCCCTTAGTGGCGGCAATAATGTCTAGGAGCATCAAAAAATTCATTGAAAAAGGTTAATCTGCCTGACTTTGTTGGAAGGTCCATGTTATTTAAATCCTGGGCTCATATCAGCTCTGCCACTTACTAACCATGAGGCTTTCAGCAAGTTGCTTAACCTTTGGAGAACCTAATGTCCTCCTCTGTAAAATGAAGGGATTGAACTAGACGATCACTAAGGGCCCTTCTAATTCAAAATTCCACAATTCCTATGACTAGTGCATTGGGAATGGGACATGGACAGTATGGTTTGTCTGGGATGGCTTAAGGTGCTCTGCTCTTTGGCAGCAGACATGTATATTAGTTAGATCACTCTTCTGAGGCCATTGAGCCTCATTCTGGGAGTCTAAGTGCCAGAGTGGGTGGCTACACTTGTTGCTGGGGGTGGGGGTGGTGACTTGACTGAAAAATCAAGGATCACTAGGGTTGATTCATGTCTCTTCTCTCAAATTCCCGGCTATTTACTTCATATGCTTTTATACACTTTGTTGTGGCTTTACCCGTATTAATGCAGATTATTGACTTCTAATCTCATGCTATGCTTGTCCACATGGGTCCATTAATCCTCCACAGAGGATCTCCCCATTCCCAGGATGGAAGCTTTCCCCTTTTTCTTTTAGCGTGTTGGTGGGAGGGGCCAGATGGAAAATCTGTTGTCTCGTTATCCCTACATTACTGGTCTAACTCTTTTTCAGGACATATGTGCCCTTAATAATGATGACACACTTTCACCACACATGAGTCTTTCCATTGCCTTTTGGGTTGGTTGTATTTTGAATTCTTCTTTGATTATCGCGTTCTATGATTCACAGCCACATGGCAGGGCTCACTGGAGAGCTGCAAATAAATTAATGAACATCCTACGATGTTGGTTTTCCCTACTACAAAATTAGAAGTTATTCTGAGGATCAATGAGTTATTCTTTGCAGAGGACTCAGAAAACCTTGAAAAGAAGATGCTTTGCATCTCTTTCTCTCTCTCTGTCTGTTTCTCTCTTTTTCTCTTTCTCTCTCTCTCTCTTTCACACACACACAAACACACACATAGTCTGCGTGTATTATAGAAATGTACCTCTGTCCCTCTTCTTCTCATTATCTTTCCCTTTCTATAACTCTCTCCTCTTTGGTCCCTCTGTCTCTCCTCTTTATGTCTCTCTGTCTCTCTCCCCTTTCACTTTCTCTCCTCCCTCCTTTCTCTGCCTCTGTCTCTTTCACATATTTATTACTATGATGGAAGCTGTGGATAGATTAAAATGAGACTTTAATGTAATTCAATATACTTCTAGAAAGCATTTTATTTAGACCATCCAATGACAATGAAATGTAATTGATGAAAATAGGAAGGTCAGCTTTGTAAGAAGCTAATGGCTGAAATATCACACGTAGAAGCTGCAGCCTCAGTCAAAGACCATACATCTAGGGAAGGTCAGGGGTGTGTAGCAGATCGCCCAATTCTGCCCATTTTACTTTCCCATTCATGATCTGTCAATTGGAGTTGGCTTGCCAACCTGCTTCGAGCTCCTCAATGTCTGCTTACTGTTGGTTTGGCTGGCAGGGCTGGGTGCGTATTAAATTCCTTTTCTAGGAGAAGAAAAGGCCAGCTAGTCCATACATCATCTTCTGCTGCCTGCCAAGGAGGCAAAACACTGCTAAGGAGAAAATAGCTCTGGCCTAATCTCTCCCTGACCTTCCTTCCTCCTTCTAAGCAAATGGTCTGTCCCATCTCCAATAGTCTGAGTGCACTTAGACTAATCTCTCCTTTGCTCCTTTCACTCTCTCATTCTGTGTACATGTCAGCTTTGGTCCAGTAGAATGGAAGTTCCTTGAAGGCAAGGACTATTTTATCTTTGTGTTTCCAGTTTCTATGATAATGTCTTACACGTAGTGAATTGCAGCTGTTGTACTAGGGTTTGGGTAAGTTGTACTGAAATGGTCCCATTCTATTTTGCCTGCTCTTGAATAAAGCACTAGAAAGATTATAATTCAGTGTCCAGAATCCTTAGGTGTTATTTTTTTTCCCATCTAACTCTGCCATTCACATCCCTCCCTATCCTACAACTCTTCTCTCTAACAGGCTAGATCCTTTATCATCATGGTGGCCTTACTCAGAACTAGATATAGTCTTCCAGATGTGCTATGGCCTGGGCAGAGTTCAGCAGGACTTTCACCTCTCACAATCTAGACTCCATAATTCTGTTCATGAAAACCAAGACTGTGATAGCTCTTTGGGAGCCACATTACATAGCTGACTGATGTTGAGCTGGAAGTATACAAACCCCCTCCTCTCCCCTACTCAGGTATGGTTCACATCATGGGAATAGCAGTTCCCATCCTTTAATTATACACTTAATTTTTTTTTGAAACTAAGCACTTTTGTTATACCCCCTTTGTGATCCCTTTTCTAACCCACTGTCAGGTTGGGTTCCCATAGGGCTGTTGACTAGCAAGTTATTTCCAAAAAGAAAAAGATCCTCTGTATGCACTCTTCTCTGCCTTTTGCCAGACCAAAATGTGGAACTTTGAGGATATGAGTTCTGGCCACGAGTGACTGAAAGACTGGCAGTATGTGATGATGAATTTTCTCTTTTTTATTTTCAATAGCATTTTATTTTTTTCTGATTACACATAAAGAGAATTTTTGACATTCACTTTTTATAAAATTTTGAGTTCCAAATTTTCTCCTTTTCTCCCTCCTTTCCTCCCCAAGATGGTAAGCAATTTGATATAGGTAATGTATGTGCAAGATGAAGACTTTTCTATTTGGCTTCAGACTCCCTTGGAATTCTAGGGGTAACCCAGAATAGAGGTATCAAACTTAGCCTTCTAAACTCAGAGTGCTACTGAATCAGATGAAAATATAATTGGGAATGTTTAACAAAATAAATAAAAATACAGTACAACATAGATAATGCTGATTTGTGTTTTTTTAAAGTCAATATATGCCTTACATCAAGAGAGGGCCAGGGCCGTTTAACCAATTGCCCAGTTCTGCCCACTTTATTTTCCCCTTCATGATCTGTCAGCTGGAGTTGGTTTGCCAAACTGCTTCACACTCCTCAATGTCTGCTTTCTGTTGGGTCTGTTTCTATTTAAATTTGATACCATAAATCCAAAGGGTGTGGAAGTATTCTAATAGTACTATTCACAAACTCCCAAATAGTATATTCTCTAATATCAATATTGATTAATGTGTTAACATTTCTCCAATATCAACCAAATAGTTGACATTAGCTTTTAGATAGTTGGCAAAATCAATATTTACTGAGAAATAGTAAAGACATAAGTACAAAAAAGTGCTTCCTCTTAATCCTGGGGCACACTCTCCCTTTGGCACAAAGTTGGTCCCTTAGAAAAGAGGGCTCAAACTTAAAGTGGTAGGTATTCAATAGTTCCACAATACCAGATCTACTCTGCTTCCTGCACATGTACGAGATCCCTGGGGAAAGTAGACTTAAATTTAAAGCTTAGAGCTACTGAGAACCACAGATAGGGAACACTGTTTGAAGGGCACCTCCTGGTCTTGGGTTTTCCTTTGTCCTTTTCCTTTCTCCTTCTTGCTTGTTCACCACTGAGGAAAAGTGTTTATTCCAAATTCATTTCTGGATATGTCATAGCTCATGAATGAGTTACTCCCTTGATTGTAGGACATAGGATCTTGGCTGCTGGGCTGAATCAAGGAGGTTACTTTTCAGAGCTGGCTCCACACTGGACTTGGCTGCTACTAGTACTAGCAACTCTCCTACAAACTCCAGTTGCTGGACCTTTGATGGTGACACTAATCTTTTAAAACTAGTCTTTCAGTCTCTAGATACTTGCTCACCTAAGATCAGCAAAGACGAAACAGAAGAGACCAAGGAAACACATGTAGCATAAGTTCATAGAAGGCAGGGGAGTGGGGGAGGAAGGGAACAAGCATTTATGGGACACTGAGGTCCTTTCTTTAGCTGAACTGCCAAGCATTCAAGCTCTACTGCATAGAATGCAACTCTGATGGCCTGGCCACATTTCTCAAATGCCAAGTATATGTTTGCCTAAAAGACTATTTTACAGAGAAGTTACTGAAGGCAAGTGTCCACACGGAGGGCAGAAGAAGTGTGCAAGGACTCTCAAGGTCTCTCTGAAGAACTCTGGAATTGATTATGAGGCGTGGGAGACACTGGCACAGGACTGCCCAGCATGGTGTGCCCACATGAAAGAATACACTCTATGCAGAATTGAAGTAGCTCAAAAGGAACATGAGATGCACAAATTTAGAGACATGTCCACTTCAAATGTCCATATGAACTATTTATGCTCGACTTGTGGTAGAGCCTTCCGAGCTCATATTGGTCTGATCAGCCACAGTTGGACACACTGTACCTTGACCCTGACATAGTGATGTTATTTTGGTCCTCTTTGAACACAAACACAACAACCAACCAACCAACCATGTGCCAGGCATGGTGCTAAGTGCTTTTACAAATATTATCTCATTTGATCCTCACAACAGCCCTGGGAGGTATGTGCTATTATTATCCCAATTTTACAATTGGAAAAATGAGGCAGTGATTAAGTGACTTGCTCAGGGACATACAGCTAGTAAGTACCTAAGTTTGGATTTGAACTTAGGTGTTCCTGACTCTAGGACTAGCCCCTAACCTCTACTGTTCCACATCTCATCATGAGACAGGATGAAGAGATGTTAGCCACAACCTCTACCCCTATCCTGAGTTCCACGGCAATTTTTGCTTGTTTACCATTAAGGAAAAGTGTGCAAAGGGCTGAGGGAAGGTGTAGCAATACTTTTGCAGGTGAACCTAGTTATAGCACCATCATTAGTCCTTCTAGCTCTGAAGTCAGAAAACTCCTTATCACCACACACCAGTCACTCACGGCCAGAATTTAGCTCCTCAAAGTTCCACATTATGGTTTGGCAGCAGACAGAGAATGTTGTATACAAGGATTCTTGTTCTTTTTGGGAATAACTTGCAAGCCAAGAACTACTATTGAAAGCATACTCTCAATGGGGAGATGGTCTATGGATAATTCTATGGTTGGTACAAATAACTGGATGACATTGGACATGCAATTTAACATCTTTGGGCCTTGGTTTCCTCACCATCATTTGGGGGAGTTAGATTAGAGCATACTCCATGAAGCATGCCTAGGTAATGGACTTGAGAGGGGCCTCTGACCATTTCTGGTGATACTTGTATTCTGGCTGGGACACATTTCATGGAGATGAGTATATTCCAGGCCCCTTTTGGTGAGTGTGCCCCTTGCTAAAGGACATGCATGACAAGCACCTTTTGATTTGTTCTCATGGTCCCCAGCACTGGAATCTGTGGCAGTGATGATTGGTAACTGAACCAAGAAAATTGATCTATTCAATAGACTTTCAGAGGTGTGATCCCCTTCTTTCTGCAATCTGTTTTTGTCTGTCTCTCTGTCTCATTCTCACTGTGTCACTGTCTGTCTATCTCTCTGTCTCTATCTCTGTCTCTCTTTTTCTGTCTCTATCTCTGTCTCACTGAGAAAACTAAGACCCTTTAAACTCTCTCTCAGACTTTAAGGGGTGCAGGCTCCATGTGACATCCTTCTTTATCCTTTTCATCTCCACATAGGTGGTCTGCTCCAATCTAAACCCAGGCTATATGCAAAATGAAAGGGCTGGGTTAGCTTATCTCTAAGCCACCTTCTAGCTCAAAATCCTATAGAATGGGGAAGTGGCCCTTGCCCAGAATGCTGCTACTTCAAGTCCCTGTAAGAAGGCAGGAAACTTGCTTCCAGGACAGTTGAGATGAAGCATAAGGGGACTGCCTCAGAGAGACTAGTGCAGGCCACAGACAGCCTGTAATGGGATTGGGTCTGTTACCCACAGCAGCCTCTTTGATTGCCTGCAATAGCAGGTCTGGAACTGTGAGAAACTTCAAAAGGCATTACTCAGTCTGTCTCTCTTGGTTAGATTTCTGCTGTTGGACTGATACCTTTGCTAGAAACATCTGGTGAGAAACAGTGTTGTGAGGGGAGAGGCCTTAGGCCCTCTTACTCCAGCATGTGAATACAGACAGGCCTCAGTTCTCTGCCTGCCTCCATATTGTTCTTTCATTTTAGATGAAGAGACTGGAGATGTGTGGCCTTGGGAATTCCAAAGGGTCAGGAGAGTGGATAATCTGGGCATGTGGTCACCCAGGCATCCTGGAGCCTGGGAGTTGGGTCCATAATGGGTTTTGCAGCTAGCCCAGCATCATTGCCTCAGGGGTAAAGGAGTGACCTTCGAATAGGTAAGAAGAAATCTGACATCAATTACCCATGCGGATGTGAACTTGGTAAGATCAATGCTATGTAGAAACTGTGCTAGGTCTGCGCCTACTGAGGTGGGATAGGGGAGAGTGTGCCCCTGAGGTGGTCTAGCTCTGAGAGACTGATCACAGAGCAGAGTGGAGCATACTCCTCCTTCTGGCTTCCCTGTTTTCCTTCAAGTCCCAGCTGAAATTCCATCTTCTGCAGGAAGCCTTTCCTGATCCCCCTTAATATTAGTGCCTTCCTTCTATCGATCATTTCCAAGTTTTCCTATATGTAGCTTGTTTTCACTTAGCTGTTTGCTTGTTGTCTACCCCGTTAGATTGTGAGGTCCTTGAGGGCAGACACTGTCTTTTGTCTTTCTTTGTATCCCCAGCACTTAGCACAATGCCTGGCACATAGTAAGCGCTTAATAAATGTTTATTGACTGACTGATTGTACCCATAATCCTGAATTTTGTAGAATGGGAACAAATAGAAATCTAGGGTGTCTGATCCACAAGGGTTAGGCAGTTCTGACTCTCTGCTGATGTAGATCTAATTTGTAACAGCACTCGTCTTTCTCTAGGATTCAGAGTGGTGTGGTGGAAATAGTCCTCGATTTGGGGTCAGGACACCCAAGGTGACACAAATATTTACTAGCTGTGTGGCCTTTGGTAAGTCACTTCACCCGAGCTTCCGTTTCTTTATCTGAAAGTGGGACTAATAAAACTTGCCTGGTCTTCTACCTTGATTGTATGAGGATACAATTATGTTTGTAAAAGCTCTTTGTAAAAACATAAAGTACTAAATGGAGTGATTATTGTGTTGAGACCTTCTCAGAAGGCAGAGTCTATTCAAGGGACTAGGACAAAACATACAATGTTTCCCCTCAAACTCTAACGTTTTTATACTGCTGGAATCAGGTTAAAATGAACATGAATGAATGGAAGCCTTGGAGAGGTAAGTCAGATGCGAATAGTGACTTCCTATGCCTGGGTTGCTAGCTGAGCGCCCTTTCCTTTTCCTGCTTGGACTCTGGACCAAGTATCTGATTTTCATTGTTTGTCAAATGCAGGGGAAATGCTCTTTGGAAATCATTTTTCATTTTGGGCTTTTAAACTTGGACACAGTGAGGTAGTGGGGTTTCAGGTGAGAAGACTGGGCTTAGAAACATCAGGAAGTGGGGCAGTGGGGCAGTTAGGTTGCACAGTGGATAGAGCATTGGCCCTGGAGTCAAGAGGACCTGAATTCAAATCTGGCCTCAGATACTAGCTGTATGATCTTGGGCAAGTCACTTAAGCCCTGATTGTCTCCAAAAAGAAAAAAGAAAAGAAACATCAGGAAGTCCTGAATTCAAGTCCTGTCTCTGACACATGGGCAGAGGCACTATGTAACTACAGTTAAGCAATTTAATCTCTCGTTGCACCCAGCAATAGCACTTCTAGGACTATATCCCAAAGAGATCATGCAAATGGTAAAAGGACCCACATGTACAAAAATATTTTTAGCAGCTCTTTTTTGTGGTGGCAAAGAATTGGAAGTTGAGAGGATGCCCATCAATTGGGGAATGGCTGAACAAGTTGTGGTATATGAATGTAATGGAATACTATTGTGCTATAAGAAATGATGAACAGGCTGACTTCAGAAAAACCTGAAAAGACTTGTATGGTCTGAGTGAAGTGAGCAGAGTGAGCTGAGCGAAGTGAGCAGAACCAGGAGAACATTGTATACAGTAACAGCCATGTTGTGCAATGACTAATATGGATAAACTTAACCCTTTCCAACAACACAAGGATCTAAGACATCTCCAAAGGTTTAGTGATGGAAAATGCTATCCACATCCAAAGAAAGAACTATGGAGTTTGAATGCAGATTGAAGCATACTATTTGCTATTTTTTTCTTCTGTTGAGTTCTGTTCCCTCTTTCTGGTAGTTCCTTCTGTTGGTTCTAATTCTTTCTTATAACATTACTAATGTAAAAATATGTTTAATAGGAATATATATGTATAACCTATACCAGATTGTGCCCCGTCTTCGGGAGGGTAGTGGGGAGGAAGGGGAAGAAAAATTTTAAACTCAAAAGCATATGGAAGTGATTGTTGATAAATCAAAATTAATTAATTAATTTTAAAAAAATCTCTCATTGCCCCAAGCAACCTGGTAAGACTATAAGCTCCAGAAGACTTTGTGGAGTGAGTTTCCATACTGGGAATGCCTGACACCAATTAAATAACAGATCTAGACCAAAAAACCAACAACAAATCAATTCTATTTCAACAAGTCTGACTATGCACCAAGCAATCAACCAGTGATTATTTATAAACACCTAATAGGTTCTGGGGATACTGGGCTGAGCATTGGGGATACAAATGAATAAAACAATCCCCAGTGACAGGGAGCTTATATATTAAAGGAGAACAATTACATATATAAATATATACAGGAGTATTGCATTGGTGCTAAGGTTACAAAGACAAAAGTGAAATAGTCTCAGTCCTGAGAGCTGGGCACCAATTTTGTGCAGGTTGCATATAGTAGACTCAATTCTCCACAAATCCTCTGCTGCAGGAGTCCTCTGTAAAAAGGGCTCGGTTTGGAAAGTGGAGATCAGGTATCCCATATGTTTTACCTCCAGGCACTCTGAAAATCAAGGCTTGTTGTTTTGCAGTTAGTGTATTTACAACAATCTGCAACCATTGAGAAAGTCTGTTTAATGAAATGCTGGTAGGTCTTTAGATGTGTTTGTTAAAAAATCATTCTTGGTAAATATATGTCATGATTTTTTATTCCCACAGAGGTCTCTTGGAAAAGTCCCTGAAGGTAAATATTTGTATGGTTTTCAGTTTGTATTTCCATAGCCTAATTTGGTGCTGAAATGAATGTCTGGGTCTCCATTCACTGTGCTTGTTAATATTCACAGAGGTGATTCTCCCTCAGTGGGATGTGACATTCTAACCCAGCAGCTGGGACAGAGCCTACTTGTTAACCATTAGCTTAATACAGAGGAATGGTCTTGCTGCTGTGCCATAGTCCCTTGTTTTAGGGAGGAGGGATTTTAAATAGGACTGGATTATAGTTTTTTTTTTAAATGAGCACACTTAGTTTTGGAATTATTACAGCATTTGGTTATTAGTGCCTGGAGAGGTGTTTGAAATCCTTCCTGGGAGTTGTGTAAGGTTGGCTTGAGAGGCTAGAAATTCTTTGAATACTCAAATTGTCTCTGAGAGAGAAGCTGAGTGAAACTTCCCTTCAAGCCTTTTGTTTTTCCTTCAGAAACTTAATTACAGTTCTGAAAACAACCAGGACATGTTATCTATGCTCAGTCATGGAGAACTTGGCTAGTCCCAGACTCCTTTTTAGGGTACATGTGAATGAAGAAGAGAGGAAATTCCTTTCTAATTAAAAAAAAAAATACAGTTTATTTTAAGCTACAATGAATGATGTTAAGACTTAAACTATCCCCAATATGGTATGATGCTTACTCATGTCAGTGTAGACCAATTATTATACATTTGCCATCAAAGTTGGAGAACAACTCTGCTATACAATAGATAAAGGACTAATTGAATTATTTCACGGCCCAATGCTTGGGCCGTGAAATAAGGAACTTAGAAATGGGGACCTGGATACATTTCCTGACATCTGGGAAACTCGTCCAACTCAATAGGCACAAAATACCATCCACAATCCTGAAGACATTAAGCTATGAATTATGTTTGTTTCTGATGGTATCTTGAAGCATACCTGTGGAACATTTACAAAGATCTCTGATCATTTCCTAGAGGGAATGTCCCATCACTGACCACTGATAAACTTTATGAAGACTGTGGCCAGAGATCAGGTACCAGCCCATGACAAGGAAGTGCTTTTTATTTACTCTAAAAGGGCCAGGCAAGTTGAATTAAACCTGTCTGAACTAGGCCACTTGTACTTGTTATGCTTTAATGGTATTTAATAACTAATAACAGTAATTAACATTTATATAACATTAATATCTGCAAATTGATGGACACAAATTAATGAATGAAAAATTAATTGGACACTAATTAATTGCAAATTCATTAATATTGTCTTATTTGATCTTCTCAGCAACTGGATGTAGGTGCTGTTATTATCCTCACTTTACAGAGGAAGAAACTGAGCCTGAGAGAACGTAAGTGATTTTTCCAGGGTAAAGCCACTGCTTTTCCGAGAGATTTAAACAACTAAAAAAAAAATGTTCATTGACAATATTGAAGGGAAAGCTATGACCCATTTTGGCTACTTAGGCCACTCACTGTCCAGTGATATGCAAATTGTCAAAGAAATAGAAAACCAAATAAAGAAGGTCAGCATGCCTTTTAAAATTTTTGTTCAATTAATAATAATCTAGAACACCTAAGTTATTCAGAGTATTACAAATACTCAAATCCACTACAAAGGACCTATGAAGGAAGATGCCATCTAGCTCCAGAGGAAAAAAACCTGATAAACAGAAGTATGTATAGTATGGTTTTAAATATATATGGATGTATGTATACACACGTATCTTCTCTAGTGTAGGTGGGGAGGGAGGGAGTTCAGAACTTAAAATGGAACAAAAATATAAATAACATTAAAATTGAAAATTAATAGCAATCTATTTTCTCTCCATCTCACATCCCCCACCATTGAAAAAGAAAAACAAAATCCTTGTAACACATTTGCATAGTCAAGCAAAAAAATTCTCATATTGCTCTAGTCCCCCAAAATATGTCTTGTTCTGCCTCTCCGTCCTCACCTCTCTGAGGAGGTGAGTAGCATGCTTTATTGTTAATCTTCTAGAATAAGGGGGGATCTGTTGTTGATGAGGGCTTCTAAATCTTTCAAAGTTATTTGTCTTTACAATGCTGTCATTGTATTAGTTATTCTCCTGGTTCTGCTCACTTGGCTTTGAAGGTGTCCCCTTCACTATTTTTTACAGCACATTTGTGTTCTATTAAATCCATATGCCATAATTTGTTCAGCCATTCCTCAAATTGCAGGTGCCCCCTCAGTTTCCCGTTTTTTTTTTTGCCACCACAAAGAGTCAGCATGCTTTTTGGGGAATTAAAAGATGGTTCTATAGATCTATTGGCATCAATGTCTTACATTCTAGCTGGTGGATCAACCATGGGTTTGTGAGTCAGTTATAACCAATCACAGATTCTGCAAATGGCTGCTGCAGAAAAATCAACAATTTTGGACAATTCTGGTCATAAGAGCATAGATTTAGAGTTGGAAAGGGCCTTAGAGTACAACTCCCTAATTTTTAGTTGAGGAAACTGAGGCCAGAGGAGTTAAGTGACCTATCGAAGGTCACACAGGTCAGAAGTGGAAGACTAGGGTCTGATCCTAGGACCTCTGACACCAAAACCAGTGCTCCATAGGGAGGTGATATGGTGCAATGAACTTGGAGTACTGAACACGGAGTCGTGAGATGAGTTCAAATTCTGGCTGTATTAGCATGTTACCTTCACAACCATGTTCACTTAGGCAAGACTCTTAACCTCTCAGTCTTAGTTTTCTAATCTGGAAAATGGGGAGGTTGTATTAACTCACTCCAAGGTCATTTCCAACTTGAGACCTGAGATTATATACCCCTTCTGACCACATCATGTTCTCTTCCTAAGGCACAGCACGTGACACAGAGATGCTAGTCCTGGAGAAGTATGCCATCTTTAAATGCAGAAAAAATAAAGTATAGTGAGGTTAAAAAACAAAACAAAATAAAAAAAACAGCTATGTTTAGCAGAATTGAGTAAAAATGGAGACTGGGGGAGGGGGGGCCCTAGTCCTCAGTTTACTGTCATATGTAAATTACTTGGTAGCTGTACTTACTATTCTGGCTTGTGTAGGGCAGCACCTTCAAAAAAAAAAACAATAAAACACTGTTATCATCATCCTTTAATGGGCAGATGTACCCTGGGCTAGCTGCTGCACAGAATACACAAAAGACACCTAATAGCAATCAATACTGGTCAAGTGTAGCCTTGGGAGAGCAAACGTGGTTCCTGGGCATTCTAATGATAAGGCGCAGGTGTTTTTCACCTCCATGGAGGATTCCTTTATCTGCATTTCAAAGTAGCAATAAAAGCTGAGCTATGTGCATGCACACGTTTGGGGTTATGGACTGCAATGGGAAGGTCCACAGCAGCCAGATTTCAACCCACTCTAGCCTTCTCATTTAAGCCAAATTTCAAAAAGAGGCAGAAACTTATTTTTATCCTTAAAATGTGAGTGCCTGGGGGGGCTTAATTCATTCTTATGACTCTACATGTGCATGCATAGGTATTTTAAAAAGAAATGAAGAAAAATGACTGAATTTGTTGGCAATCCAGCATTTATTTTTTTCTGAGTAGATGATTAGGTGGGCTTTTGTTATCTGAGCTCCTTGGAAGCAGGGCAAGAAAGAACCAGGGCCCAAAAGCCCATCGACTCACAGAGAGGAAAATGCCTCCCTCTCCATGCTATTGTACTTAACTGACCATTAGCTGTGAAACAGCAGCTTAATTGGCCTTTCAGCTGCTGCACCAAAGCATGAAATGGAACAATTAAGTTAATGTCACTGGGAAACCTCCTGAGAGGAGAGAGTGGGCCCGCAGGTTGTGCCTGCCAAGGTAAGGGCCATGAGGAAGGTTAGATCTCATACGGTTTCCTGAACCTCAGTGGACAACCTAGAGCCCATTGGACACTGGGATGTCAGAAAAGAGGGCCTTATAGGAAACAGCCACCTCTGTGGTTGTGATGTAAAAGAAAACAAACAAAGCATCCCCATGAAATAACTTCACTAAGTTCTTACCATGCTAGGAGGCAGAGTACAGCCTGTAGTCAGAGGAGGTGGGTTCAATTCCCCGTTCAGCCAGTAACCTACCTCCGTGATCCGAAAGCAAATCACGTAACTTCTCTGATCTCAATTTCCTCATCTGGGAAATAAAGGGAGAGGGTGAGTGGGATGACCTGAACTGAGACAGCTTCATGGTGGTAGTGGGTGAAGAATGAGATGGGAAGACTTGATTTCACATCCTGCCATAGGTATCTCCTTATGTGATACTGCTTTCAAATTGTGCTGGAGAAGACTTTTGAGAGTTTCTTGGATAGCAAGAAGATCAAATCAATCAATACTTAAAGAAATTAATTCAGTATATTTGCTGGAAGGTCAAATACTGAAGCTGAAGCTTAAATACTTTGGTCACATAATGAAGAGATGGGAACTCTTTAGAAAAATCCTGATAGGGCAGCTAGGTGGTGTAGTGGATAGAACACCAGCCCTGGATTCAGGAGGACCTGAGTTCAAATTCGGCCTCAGACATAACACTTACTAGCTGTGTGACCTTGGGCAAGTCACTTAATCCCATTGCCTACTCAAAAAAAAAAAATGAGAAGACCCTGATGTTGGGAAAGATTGAAGGCAAAAGGAGAAGGGAATAGCAGAGGAAGAGATGGATAGATAGTGTCATAGAAACAATGAACTTGTACTTGGACAGGCTTTGGGAGATCGTGGAGAATGAAAGGATCTGGCTGCTATAGTCCATGAGGTCAGAAAGAGTAGGATACAACCGAATGACTGACCAACATACAAATGCTGGCTATTATTAGATTTAGTACATCACCACGTTCTATTCACCCTTTCTTGGAAATACCTTTCCAGTCACCATTTCTATTTCTTTATTTTCATAGGCACCATCCCAGCCCTTATCACCTCGCACCATGGACTACGGCAGCAGCCTCCAAACTTGCCCCATACCGCTAGTCCTTTGCTACTCTCGTCCATTCTGCATACTGCTGGCAAATTAATCTTCTTCAAACACAACTTCATCAGGTCATTTCCTGCTCAAAAATTTTAGTGGCTGCCCATCTTCCACCATGTCAAATCCAAGCCTCCTATGTCTAGCTGAGTGTCCCTTTTACAACATCCCCACAAGTGGGGGCAATATGGACCACATGTTCACATTTCC
>NW_020954557.1:44424852-44540481 GCF_900497805.2 Vombatus ursinus | reverse complement strand
TCCTAGCCAAGTCACTTTCTCTTATACCAAATTGCCTCTTCAATATATTTTTCTTGCACTATAGTCTATGTAACCTTTGAGTATGAATGTGAATTGGAGGGTGGTGAGCCCAGAGAGCAGTGCTACATGTTTCTCATGTTCATGTATTGTCTTCCTGTGTCTTCCTCCAGCAAGACTGTAAATTCCATTAGTACGAGGACTCACTTTTTCAGTTGTTTCGTGTCTCCTAGAAGGGAGGTAGGATCATAGGATTGTAGACTTAGAGCTGGAAGAGACCTTAGAAGTCAGCCAGTCCAACTCTCCTCATTTTATAGATGAGGAAACTGGGTCACAGAGAAGTGAACTGATTTTCCTACGGTAATGCAGATAGTGGGTGGCTAGGTGGCGCAGCGGATAGAGTGCTGGGCCTGGAGTCAGGAAGGCTCCTCATCCTGAGTTCAAATCTGCCCTCAGATCCTTACTGGCTGTATGACCCTGGACAAGTCCTTTAACCCCATTTGCCTCCATTTCCTCATCTGTAAAATGAGCTGGAGAAGGAAATGGCAAACCACTCGAGTATCTTTGCCAAGAAAACCCCGAATGGGGTCACGAAGAGTGGGCCGTGACTGAAGACACAACACAGATAATAATTGTCTGGGGAGGGGGGATGGAATCCAATTCTTCTCAACTACAAGTCCTGTGCTTTATCCGCTATTAGATACTCAATGGATGCTTATTGAATTTAATTAGATTGAATCTCCCAAGGATTGAGATCAATTCCTATTGAAATAAATCATGGATACAAATGTCTTCTCTTCTGACACTTCAGACAACCTGCTTTCTTTGTCTCATTTCAAATTCCATTGATTTTGGTGACTTTTTTCTCTTGAACTCTCTTTTTGATTTATTTATATCCTTCCCCTAAAAGAGAAAGCCCCTGAGGCATTTTGGAATATAATCCATAATAGATATTTATTATTAATAATAACAATGAAAATAAACCAGTAGTTTCTACCATTACTTCTGACAACTTGGAGTATTTGCAGCAATTTGATTCCTGCCTAAAGGCGGGTTGTTAGCTATGAGGCACTCAGAGGACCTCAGCTGCACAATTAATACGGGCCTTATGTAAATCAGGCCAGCTAAGATGCAAGCACATTGAGTCTCCAAGGCGAGGAATTCTTTAGCTGATTTTAATAGGAAATATCAATTCCTCAAGGGGAGGCCATCTCTGTGAGAGAAACCAAAGAAGGAGATGATTTTGAAGTGAGATTTGAGAGAAAAGAAGGTTGTGGGTCATGTATAATCTCTGGTTGGGGGCAGGCTGGGATGAAATCATTTGGGTCCCACAGGATCTTGACAGTCCTATTTTTTTTGGCTGCCAAGAAAAACCCAAATGGAGTAATGAAGAGTCAGACACGACTGAAACAACTGAACAGAGTCGCCCAGCTGACAGAGTCAGAGACAGGAGCTGAACCCAGGTCTTACTGGTTCAATGTCAGCTTTTTATCGATTACATCAAGTTGCCTCCATTGATGCTGGAGGAGATGAAGCAAAAGGAGCTTGTAATCTAGATGGGGAGTGTTACAGTCTGCCTTTGTGACTTAAAGAGGGCTTTGCAGAAGAATTTGAGGATCTGGTCGCTGTTGGAAGCTGTTGGATGTTGGTTTGGTTGTTGCTGTTGTTGTTTGTCCTTCGTTCTTGAAGAGGACCATGACAGCAAGAAGGTGATGTCGTGACTTGCAAGTGAATTGGATTTAAGTGAGGCAGGGCTGTGCAAAGTCACCAGCCTCACTCTCTCCTCTGGAACCATCTGGATCCAGTGGCCAGATATAGATCAAGACAACTGGCGATGGCCCCGGATGAAGTAGGAGACCTTGGCCTTTTTAAGCTAAAGTCTTTCCCAGGTCTCAATTTGTCTGAGACTCACCTTCCACTACCACCCCAGTGCAAGGGTGTGCTGGAGCCAGATCTGAACAGTCATTGTTAAATTTTCAGTGACAGTATTTACACCTCAGGAGCAAACTATAAATCAGGACTTAATTTATTGTTTTTTGATTGTCTATACTTAAGAAAATGATGGAGAAAATGTTAATACAGATTAAACTTAAAAGTATGCTGTGGGTATATATATATATATATTTTTTTTTTCCCCCAGAATGTTTCCAACACACCTCTGCCCAAGGGGAGAGAGGATTGAAGGCGAGGAATGGGCAAAAGAGGAGGATACCAAAGAAGCAGCGATCACCTCCAACACTTAGGGGGCTGATTAGGCCTTTCGAAGAGGATATCCATAATTGTTCCCTTAGTGCTAAATATAGGGTGTCCCAAAAGTCTTAGTGCAATTTTAGGGGTTTTTTTTTACTTTATTTTATTTTGTTTGTTTGTTTTGTTTTGTTTTGTTTTTTAGTTGCTTGAAAGTGCAATAAGACTTTTTGGGCACCCTGGATGACCACATCCTTCCTTAGATTATGTTCACATTATTTTTCCCTTTAGAGCATAACTGAAAATTACTTTTGTTCTTTTTTGTTGCTCTGAAATTTCTTCATCTTTTGTCTCACAGATTACTGTGAATGTGAGTTGGAAAATTGCTTTAAATAGAGAGTTCTTATCTAGCAGGGAAACTCTTGGCCATTCTCTCTCTTTCTCTCTTTGCAAGTGATTGTAAAATAATAAAGGGTTCTCTGACAGACTAAAAACCTAAATGCAGAGTGAAACGTGTTTTCTTCCTCAACAGGGAGACAAGACAGGACAGAGAACGGTGAGAAAGAGTGTGCAATCATACAGTACAAATCATACATGGCTATTGAAATTTCAGAACTGAGAAAGATGATGTATGCTGGAATAGCCAGTCAAGGCCTCCAGGGACTGGTGGAACTTGGACTGGCCCTTAGAGGATAGGTAAGAGGAGGGTGCTATTAGTAGGAGCAACAGAATGAGGTAAAGCACAGAAGTACAAGTAAGTCTGACTTACCTGGCTAGAGTAAAGCTAAGCCTAATAGGAGAGGGATTGTCTTTTGAGAAAAAGGGGAATTGAATCCATATGCACACATGCGTGCAGTTTACTAGTACTAGCAGTTTGCTAGTAATGTTGTGATTGTTCAAACTGCTGAGCCCCCTAAAATTCACTCACTATGACCCCCAAGTCTTGAGAGCAAAAGAAATGGAAAGTGGCTTTTTATTTTCCAGAAATTAAATGGTGCTATAGAGGCTAGAGAGATAAAATTGTGCTGTAATAATCCCACAGACAGAATAAATGTTGCAATGGAGTATTATGTTGTCTAAAAATGTAGTCCTTTTGAATGTTGAGTGACATCCCCAAATTTCAGCTATTTACTTGGTAGTGTTTTCGTTTCCATTCTGTTTGCCGTAATGGTTTCTTTAACCCAGATCCACCCCACGTCCCTCCTTCCCTTAATCTTATTCTCTTGACTGTGGGAAATAACCTAAGTGCGTTCAGGAGCTCTCTCAAAGTATAGCCTATCAAAATCCTCCAGTCTTTGGAATTCACAAACACACCCCTCCCTCAATGACCCAGGCAAGTGACAATGGGGGGGTCTCCTCCAAAAGTGAAATTCCACTGACCCTTCTGCCACTGGCAGGAGAAGGCAGTTGTGAGGGATCAGAACAAAGACGGCACTATTTAAAAAAAAAGTGTAATTGCTTTGTTTTGTTTTTATATCAAAGTCATTCCAGATACCACCCCTCCCCCAGTCCCTGTCTTATAACAAAGTAAAACAGTTAAGGAAAAAAAACTGGCAAAGTGACTGTGCCCAATAGTGCATGCAGCACTCTGCCCCTGTAGTCTCCCATCGCTCTCTTTTCTGCTATGGAGTCAAGATTGATCATCATTATATTTTTTTTTATTTCCACATAGTCGTGTTGTGAAAGAAAAATCAGAACAAAAGAGAAAACCATGAGAAAGAAAGAAAAAAAGAGCAATTAGTATGCTTCAATCTGCATTCAGACTCCATAGTTCTGTCTTTGGATGAGGACAACATTTTCCATCGTGAGTCTTTTGGAACTGTCTCGTATCCTTGCATTGCTGAGAAGAACTAAGTCTATCAAAGTTGGTCATTGCACAATGTATACAATGTGTACAATGTTCTCCTGATTCTGTTCACTTCACTCAGTATCAGTTCATAGAAGTCTTTCCAGGTATTTCCGAAGTTTGCCTGCTCATCATTTCTTATGGAACAATAGTATTCCATTACACTCATATACCACGCCTTGTTCAGTCATTCCCCAATTGATGGGTATCCCTTCAATTTCTAATTCTTTGCCAGCACAAAAAGAACTTCCTTAAATATTTTTGTATATGTGGGTCCTTTTCCCATTTGTATGATCTCTTTGGGATACAGACCTACTAATGGTATTGCTGGATCAAAGGGTATGCACAATTTTATAGCCCTTCGAGCATAGTTCCAAATTGCTCTCCAGAATGGTTGGATCAGTTCACAACTCCACCAACAAGGCATTAGTGTTCCAATTTTCACACATCTCTGATATTTAACTGATCATCATTATTACTCCACATTAAATTTCATTCTAGTGTTTTTTTTAATTAACCTTATCATAGTTCTTCTGTATGTTGTCCTCCTGATTCTACTTACTTCACTTTGCATCAGTTCATATTAGTCTTTACGTGTTTCTCTGATTTTTGCCTTTGCCTCAATTGTCAACTGTCTTTGTCTCATCTACTCACTGCAGTAGCCAATCAATTAATTAATCAATCAGTCAATAAGTATTCATTAAGGACTTAATTAGGTGCCAGGCACTGTGTGTAATAGGTTCTGGGGATAGAAAAACAACAACAAAACTGTCCTTGTACTTATATTCTATTGGTGGAAGTGGCATGTATATATATAAGTATAAAAATTATATGTGAGGTGTTCAAAAGTCTGAATGCAACTTTAAACTTATTGAATCTTAAGTAGATATTTTATGCTTACTAAAACTTATAACTCCACTAAGACTTTGGGGGGCACCTTGTATACAGAATAAATAGAGAATAATTTGGGGAGGGAGAACACTATTAGCTGGGGTGGGGAATAGGAAAGGTCTATACATTTTTAAAAATCTAAATTGGTTGTTGAATTTCTGCTCTTATTTTTTTTTCTTAAAACAACTCTTCTTTTTCATCCTCATTGAAATTGTTCTTTTTTGTCTCTTTAGCATTTCATTCCTGAGAATGTCTCATTTAATTTTCCTCCTAGGCTGACTTTCCTTGTAAAATTTTGATTCCATGGCATCCCATCTGGCATCCTATCTATTCTTCATCTGAAGCTTTTGAAATGGGCTATCCCCAAATCTTGGGTGTGTTGTAGCAAAGAGCAAACGTGCCCTTCTTCTCCCAGTGCCTTCCTGGTGCATTTGGTTTGCAGTTACTAGATTCCTAGGGCTAAAAGTAATCCCATCCCTCAGCTGTTGTGTGCCGGGAGGTTTTCTGCCCTCTTCCATTCTCTGCTCTCCCTTCATCATTGATTAGACATCAGATGTTACCTGTGGTTTGCTTCTTGACAGCTGTGCTGTTCTGTGACTAGCCCATAGCTAGTAGGTACCTAGAAATGAAGCCCAACTGGGGTCTTCTGACTCCAAACTCCTATTGTAATGAAAAGAAAAAGCTTTGCATCCTATGAGTCTCAAATTCATTTTCATATGTGCTAAAAAGAAAATCACTTTTATCTGGTGGTAAGTTCTCTTTGTTACCACCCTTGTTGACAAGTGAGCATTCCTTCCCTTCACAGTAGCAGTAAAATGAGATGGTGAAAAAAATAGAGGCCCCAAAGCTTCTCTGGAAAGTATGAGAGGCTGCACTTTATTCTCCATTGTTCCCAGGTTGCTGTGGCCTCTCGGCTACAGGTTTCCTATTTGTTCATTGGGGACCACACCTCCGGCATTCTGGCTGAGCTCTTTGTAGCTAAGCCAAGGTTTGCAGACAGCTGGGGTAGTCAAACATGCTAAAGAGGAAGGACCCCTCATCCTGTCATCCCCTCGCAAACCAAGCCAGCAACCTTGGTCTACTACCCAGCCCCTAGGGAGGAGCCATAGGCTTAGCACCATTTGGGTTCTGAGACCTTTGGCCAAGGGGGTACACATGCATCTCCTATGGAGAATTCTTCCCAATCCTGCTGTCTTCAAGTTAAGGGAACCATTACTGAATGAGGAAGCCTGAGAACCTTTGGCTAGTTCCCAATAATGTGAGACATTTCTATTCCATTGGGAACGACTCATGAGATTCCTCCCCTTAATATCCTTCAACCAAAAATGAATATATTTGTTCTATGAGAAGGCTTCGGAGTGTAATGGAAAGAGTACTAGATTTGGAATCAGAAGACCACGGTCCATGTCTGGCCTCTTCCACTTACTACCTGTGTGACCTTGGACTGGTCATTTCATTTCTTTGACCTTAGTTTCATCCTCTATAAAATAAAGGGGTTGCAGTTGAGGATTCTCTAAGATACCTTCCTGTTCTCAAATCCTATGATACTTATGATACTTCTTAGAGAAACTCAAGAAACAGTTCCCTAAGCACTAGGAACTTGTGAATCCATCAACACTTCCCAAGAGGAGTTGAGGATGACTAAAGACGAATGATGGTTGAGGGTGATTGACTACAGAAGAGTTGCTTCAATGTCCCAGTCCAACATTTTAGATATTTAGAAGCCATAATAAGTTTTGAGGTGACTGTCCAAAGCATATGGATTGCACATCCTGAAGATTCAGATTTGAAAAAGACAAAGATCTGAGGAGTAGGCGAAAGAGGGCTAGATGTGGAGTTCTAGGACCCAAGTTCATATCCTGGCTCTGTCACTCAGTACCTGTGTGACTTTGGGCACATCACTCCACTTCTCTGGAGGTTTAATTTCTTCATCTTATATGTGAAGAGTTGTTTTAAGAAAAAAAAAATCAGCAGAAATTCAACAACCAATTTAGATTTTTAAAAATGTATGGACCTTTCCCATTCCCCACCCCAGCTAATAGTGTCCTCCCTCCCCAAATTATTCTCTATTTATTCTGTATACAAGGTGCCCCCCGAAGTCTTAGTGGAGTTATAAGTGAAGGGATACAGCCAGGTGGTAAAGTGGATAGAGCACTCGCCCTAGAGGAGGACATGAGTTCAAATCCAGCTTCAGACACTTACTGGCTATGTGACCCTGGGCGAGTCACTTAACCTCAATTGTCTTCAACAACAACAACAAAAAAAACTAAAATGAGGGGGTCACTTCCAGTTCTAGATTTATGATTCTATGGTTCAGGGCTCTCATGAATGACCTTGGCAATTGTTTCTGTTACACCTTTATGATGACAATGATTTGTACAGCACATAATAGGTTTTGGAGTACTTTACCATATTTTATTTCATTTGAAATAGTGAAGTAGGCAGGGTAGGTGCTATGCACTAGATAATTTCTAATTCCCTTCCAGCTGTAAATCCATAATCCTATGATTCTTGTTGTCTAGAAGAAGAAACAAATCAAGGGGATTGAGTGACTTGTCCAGGGGCTCAAGTTAGGTTGGAGATCCCAGGTTTTCTCACCCCCAACCAAATATCCTTCCTCCTGCACCACATCCACTTAGTCTTTTATGTGGCCTTGGGTGGGGGTGGGAGGAGTGGGGCCACTTTACCTTATTGGGCCTGTTGTACTAAATGTTCTAAGGGCTATTCTGATTCTGAAAATCTATGCTAAAAATACTGAGGGTCTGTGTCATTGGAGAAGTGGCTGGTCTATATTTGAAAAAGACAATAAAATCCACGGTGGAAGCAGCCTTTAGGAACCTCAAGAGGCAATTTGTACCATGGTAGGGCCAATCCTGATTACTGTTCATTATTGTGAAGTCTAGAGTAAGCAGCTACCTGTATGGTAGTTAGAGGAGCAGCTACACAGACATATTTTTTCTCCTAGACCAAACTGAAATTCCTACATTAGGCACTTAAATTTAAGAAATGGAAAGTTTATGAAAATGAAAGTAGGTTTAGGGAAAGGGAGGAGCTAACTTGACTTCAATTAATACTTTAGTCTAAGTTAGTTTATTCAATTATCTAACTAGTAATCTAGCAAGCACCTGAAACAAGGCTAGGAGGGGAATTTTGCCTGTCTCTGCCATACTTTGGCTGTGTAAGTCACTTAACATGTCAGGGCCCATAAGTATTTCTCTAACACCATAAATTTTCTTCACACTTGTCCTTCTGCATTTGTAAAGGAAGTTTCTTTATCTCTACAGTTCGCCATACCAATGAAAATATAGGTCCAGACCAAAAGAAAGCAACAGCAAAATAAACCCACCCTTTATCTATATCTATAAAATTTTATATATTATATATTGAGGTGCTTATATATATGTATATATGATATTTTCCCCAGTTACACATTAAAACAATTTTTTTAACGTGGTTTTTTTTTCAAGTTTTGAGTTCTAAATTCTATCCTTCCCTCCCTCCCTCCCCTATCCTCTCTCTGAAATGGTAAGCAATTAGATATAGGTTATACATGTGCAATCACGTAAAAAATTTCCATATTCGTCATTTTGTACAAGAAATTTTGAGTAAAAGAAAATGAATGAAAAAGAGAAAATGAAAACTAGCATATTTCTGTATGCATTTAAACAATGTCAATTCTTTTTCAGGGGGCAAATAGTATGCTTCATGGTTAAACTTTTGGGATTATTCTGGATCATTGTATTGCTGAGAATAGCTAAGTCATTCATAGTTCTTCATCGTACAATATTTCTGTTACCCTGTACAACATTCTCCTGGTCCTGCTCACTTCACTTTGCATCAGTTCATGTAAGTCTTCCAGGTTTTTCTGAAATCATCCTGCTTGTCATTTAAAACTTAGAGGGTTACAATGGACTTTTCTTATAACAACCCTATGTGAGTGATATTGTACTGACGGATTCCTCTGAAACAGTTATGGGACATAGTCAATGTGCTCTCAATCACCATATAGCCAACGTTATGGGTTTTAATTGTTGAATACCCAAACTTGGCTAGCCTCATCCTAAATGACTGCTGGGACAGCCATTGACCAGAGGCAGGAATAATGGAGATCGCTGAGTCAGCATAAGAGGAAGCCTCCAGGCTATTGAGAAGTCTGGAGATACAAAGTGCCTAATGCCATTCTGAAAAGATCAGCGCAATGACGGACACTATAAAATCCTTGGATTGCTGTTTAGTTTCTCCTTCACCATCTTGTATATGGAATGCAGAGCAGGGTTCTAATTAGACCTAGAAGTCACAAGTGACATAATATTCCCAGATGCCCAAGTATGACTGTAGTCCTTCCCTAAGAGAATGAAACACAGGGCGGAGAAGTCTTTGACCTTTGTCAAAAGGAAAGAGATACGGGGGCAGCTAGGTGGTACAGTGGATAGAGCACCAGCCACGGATTCAGGAGGACCTAAGTTCAAATCCAGCCTTAGGCACATAACACTTACTAGCTGGGTGACCCTGGGCAAGTCACTTAACCCCACTGCCTAGCTTAAAAAAAAAAAGGAAGGAAATAGAGGTTAAAATGTGAACCATCCCCTGGGAAGGGCAGGATCTGATGGAGCATCATAGTGGTGATCCAGGGTAGTCCTGGCCCAACCAGTAAAGGATCACAGATGCCCAGATATGGAGAAGGGGAAGGGTTTATAAATATAAGAGAGGGTTTGTAATGGTGGAAGATAATTGTAAACGCTTTGAGCACAGAGACTGTTTAATTTTTGTCTCTATGTATATTTGCATAGCACAGAGGTGTCAAACTCCCAGCCTGAACTAAAATGCAATTGGGAAGTATTTAAGAAAATAAATAAAAATACAATATACCACAGATAATGTTAATTTGTGGCTTCTCAAGTTAACACAAAGTCCACAGACATCGGCCTCTATGTGAAGTTTGATGCCGCTGGCCTAGCACATAGTAGGGCTTATTGCATTCTTTTTGATTAATTTTACACTGTGCCTCAGGTGTCCCCCACACAAAGGACTCTGGGTTTAGTGGATCATCTTGGGAGGTCTGACCCCAAAGGGGCCACATTGTCTTTCTTTGACTTACTGTTCCTACCTAGATACATCCAGGAAAGTCTTTGAGATACAATTTAATTAAAGGACTTGTCTAGGGTGTCCCAAATGTGTGTGGCCAGTTTCCCAACTCCAGTACAGACACTCATCATACAACATGGTTTTGGGGTATCATTCAGTCCAAATTTCACTGCAAAGAAAATGCACATGATACTAAGAACTC
Organism: Vombatus ursinus; assembly: GCF_900497805.2. Classification (NCBI taxonomy): domain Eukaryota; kingdom Metazoa; phylum Chordata; class Mammalia; order Diprotodontia; family Vombatidae; genus Vombatus; species Vombatus ursinus. The sequence continues at coordinate 44,530,273 of NW_020954557.1, read as the reverse complement.
ACAAACCCATGGACTTACAGAAGCATAACTCTCACAAATCATAAATTCCTCCCCCACCCCTACAAAAGGGAATTAAACTTGGGGTTGTTTTTTGGCAGTCCTGTAATTTCAGGAGTCCATCCTCCGCCCCAGATTCCTGCAGTCTTTCTAAGACCCACAGTAACACTATGTGGTTTAAATGATCTGTCTTCTCCCTACAGCTCCCCTCTTTCTTGTTGAACCTGCACTGTCCATATAACTCACTGACTTTGCTCTCGAAGTAGGCTGCTAAGCCTACTCTTCTTTCTTTCTCCAAGGAGCATGCTGCACCATCTCTCATGGTCTTGCCTTGCTAGAACCATGACCCAGTGTGGGTGATCCTTAGCCAGTCAATCACTAGGCATGTCCTATATCTTATTACTTACCTTCTTATTACTTACCTTCATTCAGTTGTCAAGGTCTAGTGGTTGAACTCTTGAACTCACAAATTTTCAAAGCTGGTTCTGCTTGGGCAATCTTCTCTCTTTGCTAAAAGGCTTGATTCTAGGATCATGCTGCTTAGAGAATTCAAAAATCTCTTTCCTCTCAACAGGAAAATGGGGTTCAGGAAGGGAATTAGAATTTATATAGCACCTACTATGTGCCAAGCCCTGTGCTAAGCATTTTTTAAAAATATAAATTCATTTGAGAATCACAACAACCTTGTGAGGTGCTATTTTGTAGTTGGGGAAATTGAGGCAAACAGGTTAATTGAGGATTGCCTAGGGTCACACAGCTAGTAAATGTCTGAGGCTGGATTTGAATTTAGGTCTTCCTGACTCTAGATCCAGTGCTCTACCCATACCAGCTGCCTCAGTGTGCTTGGCCTCCCTTCTCACCTGCAAACACATATCTCCCACTGCCATGGGCTTCCGTAGTAAGTTACTGTTGCTGTTCTTGGTGATGGTGGTCGGAGGGGAGAGGAGGGGAAGATAAAGAAATCACCCTGTCCATTGGAAATAGGCACAAGGGAAAAGGTAAGTCCTAAATAGCTCATGTTCCAAAGAATACTGCCAACCTGTTTTTTTAAGGACCATAGAGTGGGGCTAATCCTTAGTCACCCAGATACCAGGAGTTTCTTGAATGTCATTAATTGCCTTCATTGAAGGACCAACCTTTTTTCATTAACCAGAAAAACCTCTGCATTTTGACCAGGTATTAATGGCCCACACCCAATAATCTTATCAGAATGTTTAAGGAACTCTTCTATTTCATTAGGGAGTCCCTCAGATCCACCCTTTACAGACTAAATGATTGAGGAGCATTGAAAACAAGACTAGTCTACTTTGAAATTGTTACCTTTCCTTTATGGGGCTCTTCCCTTTTCCTTCATATGGTTCCCTGTGCCTGGTCCTCCTATTATACCTCCTCAGTGCCCACAAAAATAAAATTCTAAAGCAAAACCTGGTATCGTGAGTGAACACTGACTGGGTTGGGAGGTTAGCATGTTGCTGTTCAGTCATTTCTGGCTCTTTGTGACTAAATGATTGAGAAACATTGAAAACAAGGCTAGTCTACTTTGAAATTGTCTGAATTTTCCTTTATGGTGCACAGAGGTCCACAAAGTTCTGGCAAAGATGCTGGAGTGGTTGGCCATTTCCTTCTCTAGCTCATTTTACAGATGAGGAAACTGAGGCAAACAGGGTTAAGTGACTTGCCCAGGGTCACACAGTTAGTAAGTGTCTGAGTCCAGTGTTGAACTCAGGTCTTCCACGCCCAGTGCTCTATCCACTGAGCCCCCAAGCTGCCTGAACACAAACTGAACATAAACAACTTGAGTACTCGCAGACCGATATGTTATTTCCTTTGTGGTAGTTTGTTTTTCACACTAGGGAATTGTGGTTCCTTCATGTGCATTTCTTCCTTTGTTGGGAATGGCCAGTCTCAACCAGTCCTGTGCAGGAAGTTAGAGGACAGATCTGAGTAGGTAAGAACAGAAGATCTAGCCACTGTGACTCCATAATTAGGGATTCAGTGTAAAGAAAGAGGCAGGAAATGCACTTTACTGCTCCTGCTGCACACGTACATAATTAAAGATACAGTCTTTCCTGCTTGGGTAAGATAAAGTCAAAGATAACAGTTCTACATTGTATGACTATCCGGTTGCTTTGCTCTGCTTATGTCATTTGGGCTTTTGGTTTCCCTGTTATGTGGGGAGGCAGAGAGGAGGCTAGTTTAGTTATTTCAATTTTGCAGATGGTGAAAAATGAAGTTGTAGTTTGTCTGTAAGGCAGAGCAGTAACTAAGATGAGGTGACTAGAACTTTGTTCCTGTGTGTTAAATTTATAGTGTGCTGATATTACTGGCAATCCTTCACCAGTGTAGAAACAAGAGAGCTTAGCACCTAGCTAGCAAAAATCAATTGGGAAGTGTTTATTAAATTCTCATTATCCTGGAATCAGAAGGACCTGAGACACGCCTTAGACACTTACAAACTGTGTGACCCTGGGCAAGTCACTAAACCCCAATTGCCTCCAAAAAAAATTCCTATTATGTGCCAGGCACCGTTAGGGATTGAGGAAATAGAGACAAAAATGAAATGTTCTCTGTCCTTAAAAAGTTCACATTTTATCAGGAGATACAACATATACACAAATAAGTAGATACAACATATAAACAAAGCAAATTAAAGGTATGAGGATGGGGTGGGGGCAGCTAGGTGGAGAAGAAGATAGAGATTGGACCTGGAGCTGGGAATATTCATCTTCAGGAGTTCAAATCTGCATAATGAAGGGGCCCTTCTCTCTCCACTCCATCCCTGTTCCCCCATATACATATGCTATAGAGTGAGAGATATCTTTTGACTGCTTCCTGTTGGTCAGGATGACTCAGAAGCTCATGGCTATGTGGGGTGACAGAAAGTCTTTTAATTGGCTGTTAAGGTGGCATTCCATGGACATACTCAAGGGGCCATTCCAGCCCTTGGGCCTCTTTTTCTGGCTAGATCTGGAGAGCAAGGAAAATTCTCTGAGAATCCTGGAAATCAGGATAAAATAAATTTCCCACCCTACCCTACTACCCAGCTGCAAGCCACTGGCTCATTGCCTCCTAGGCAAGCCTATGCTTGGGATGAGGCCTCCTCCCATTTGTTTCTTCTTTCTTTTGGTATAGGGCCTTGTGGAATCTCAAAAGGCAGCTGGTATCTTCTCCTTCCCAGGCATCTTAACTGTAGGATATCAGCCATTGGAGCAATTGTGGTGGTAACAGCTACAGAAAAAGATAGATCAAAAGGGAAAGAATTACCCCCCAGAGAAAGACTGCTAGAAAGAAAGGGTCCACTTGATGTGATTGGATTGTAGGAAGTAGAGATAAAAATCTAAAATGGCTAATTAGCAGCCCTGGAAAAGAAGCTGTTTCCAAATATTCCAATTAGTATTGAATATTAATCTCTTGCCTGATTATACCAGCATCGATAAGTTGCTGGATTCTGTTCTAATCATTCTATGATTTAAAAAAAAATTATTATTAGCATTCCCTTTTCTGTGTGGGAATAAAACCATCAGTATCATATGGGATTCATGTTTGTACTCTGGGTTCCTTTCTTTTTCCTTTCCTCCCTTTGCTGAGTAGAATCTTTAGACTAGAGTCAAACATTGAATTGTTCCCAGAATAGCCAGGATGGGGACATGAGGCAAAACTGTGAGAATGGGGAGCCTGCTTCCTCTACTGAGAAGTCAGTCTCTGTGAACTGAACCTAGCAACCTACAAGGGCAGGCCACTAGCCTTGGTGGTTTCAGCTAAAAATGCCTGGCTAGCTGCTGATATCCCAGAGTCTCCCCACTGTAGAACAGGGTCCTAGCTTCCTCTCTACCCTTCTGCTCAACTGAAGGCACTCACCCTTCCTATAGTTTGTCTTGGACATAAAATTTCAGAGTTATGACTGTAATGCAAAGTCACAAAACAAAAGGCTGAATTCCAAAACCATAGCCAAAGCCCAGGTCATCTGATGCACTGTCCACAAATTGCTACTAGACTTAGCAGCATGGGTTAGTTTCTAATTGTCATTCCCTTTCTCTTTCATGCTGGGCAATGATAGGAAAAACTTGTAAGAAGTGCCTTCAGATCTAGGGTAGTATTAACAGTTGTTTTGCATGGGGGAATAGCCCCAGGGGAAACGATTAATTTCCTCTCTAAATGGATTTGGATGTTAGTGAGTGCATCTGGAATGGGCTGGTTGAAAAATATCTTGAATATTCTTGTGTGTGCAGCCTATCATCAAGGTGTGGAAATGACTAAGCAGGAAAAGCCTCTGACAGAACCTCCTGCCCACCCACAGACCAGTCCTGAAGAAACTGGTGCTGTCACTAATGTGGGAGCAGGGAGCAGGAAAAGGGGTAAAAGATAGTATTCTTTTTGGATAAGGTGAAGGGCAAGTCCCCAACCCTGATGGCAGCTCATTTCTGTGCTTTGGGAGCTGATCATGTCATTAAACCTCAAAAATATGGAAAGCACTGAAACTGGAAAACACTCTTAAGCAAATTGTTTTATTACTAAAGAATTCATCACAGGTTCCTCCTATAGGGACAACTCCTCCAGAAAGCCTTCCCTGGCTTTGCATTCTCCCAGCAAATCTGTCCAATCATTGATTATACCATAGGTTCTCATCCTTGTTATTTGCAATCTTCTATCTAGTTGCCCCCACTTAGTTTGGGGAGGAATTATATCTTCTATTTTCTGATACCTTCTTAAAGAGCCATGCACCCACAGGTCTCAGAGCACAGAAGCTGGTCTATAAATATACAAATTAAAGTTTCCTTTAGTTAACTTCCCTTAAAATATGCCTGGACTCCAATGGCTTTTCATCTCTGTCTCTTAGAATTCTTAGGGTCTGTTAGGTGTAACTCCTTTCCTGATCCTCCCAGTTGCTAAGGCCCTCTTCTCCCTTGAATTATTATATAGTTTTATCTAATTATTTACAAGTTATATCTCTCCAACAGGGAGTATTCTTGATTTTTATTTTGGGTCATTTTTGTCAATGTACAGGGTGTGAGGTGAAACCTCAGGGTTATTTTGATTTGTATTTTTCTTATTATTAGTGTTCTGGAGCATTCTTGCATGTGGTTGTGAATACTTTGCATTTCTTTTTGACAACTTTGTTCATATTCTTTGGCCATTTATCTAATGGGTGATATTATTATTCTTGGTAAATGTTTGTTGGATTGGATTGGTTACATAGAAACTTGCTTCCCCCTACATTTTCAGGTGTAAAATAGTTTCTGACTCTGTAAAGTGAGGGCATGAAATTCAATGATGTTTTAAGTTCTCTCTTCTAGCTCTGTGATTCCATGATACTTCAGTGAGATTATTTCATATACCAAAGTGTAATAGAACCTGACTCAGTTCCCTAGCCTTAGGTGGAGTTGCTATGCTGGCTCATTTGAATCCAGTAACCCTTGGAAGGAGGTTTGCATTGCTGGATGAGTTTCTGGACTGTGAAAACAGCTGGAAAGTGGAATGGCAAGGAGCTTGTCAGCTACTCTTCTTTTAAAGGGGTATAGCTCCAAAGCTGGTCTGCAGATGGACTTCCACGCAATGGAGCTCCTCTGGGCTAGCGATCCTATCATAGGCTCTTGGGTGCCCACGAAAGACAATGCAGAGGCTCTCCCCGGCACTGTGGCTGAGCGTCACCCAGGTTTGGAGTCACATAGTTTGGTAGGATCACACAACTGGGGACAAAGTATCCATTACAGTTGGCTGGCTCCTCTTTGATTATTGTGGTTCCACTTTTGAGGTGGGGAAACCTTTTCTTTATTCAGTTTTTCCGAATGCAGTGTTATCCACTAGGCTTCTGATCTCAGAGTAGAATTTCTAGGCCACTGAAGCTTGGCAATATAGGAAGCCAAGTATAATATATTATATGTTAAAAATATAATATAATATATTAAATATAAACATAAAGTAAATATAAAGTAAAATATAATATGAAGTAAGAATTACTTGCTTTATTAAAAAAAGAAAATGAACAAGAAGAAAAAAAGGAACAACCCCCCCTCCCAAACCAATCACATACGGGGTAAGAGATTCCCCAATTAAAAGAAACTATAAGTGTAGCTATTGATATTTAGCTTTGGGCATGTGTGTGTGTGTGTGTGTGTGTGTGTGCATATTTACATTCAATGCTGCCAATTGCCTGAAAAGAGATTCTCTTCCCCTAGCCAAGTGTCTTTTTTCCTGTGCTTTTGTGCATCCTGGATATTGTCTGCACAGTGTGTCTGTCAGGAAGGGGATGAGTCATGATGCCCTTATGACAGAGCTCTGAGTCACACACAAAGGCACACACACACACACACACACACACACACACACACACACATAGTTCAGTGAGTCAACCTTACAGGCTCCCAGGCAGGGCAGTGATTGTACTGCCAAAAGAATGTGCTCTGGGCATGGCAGAAGACACCCGGGTGCCCATTAGTGAGAACATTCCTGAGAGGATCCTCCCAGTTCAGCTAATGAAATGCAGTTGCACCTATAGTGGTCTCCCTAGAGCCCACAGCTTTTTTCTCTGGAATCACCACCCATTTAAAAAAAAAAAAACTGAGTAGGTGATAATCTGAGCAGGGGGTTTAGGGAGGAGGGGGTTATATGTACTTGGTGTGTCCATAGATGGCCTAGATGGCTTGGGTCAGGAAAAAGAAAGAATGCTACATTTATATTTATGGAATCATATATTTTGAGGTAGAAGGGACCCTAGAGGTCATTGAGTCAAACATGGTCATTTTATAGATCAGGAAATTGAATCATATAGATGGTAAGTGTCTTGGATAAGGTCACATAGGTAGCAAGTAGCAGTGTCAGGACTTGAACTCAGATCTTCTAACTCCAAATTCAATGCTTTTCCCACTATATCATCAATCAGGAAGGCCCAGGTTCAAATTTCACTATTGATGCTAATTTAATTGAGGACCGACAGGTAGTTCACTTTATCTCTCTGAGCCCCAGTTTCTTTATTTGTAAAACTGGGATGATAATGCCTATAGTATCTACTTTGTAAAGCTATGAGCATTAAATGATATGAGGAATTATTATAAATATCAAATGAGTTAATGTTTCCAAAGCACTCTATAAATGTTAGCTATTATTTTTATTTAAGGGCCCATGCTTCTAAAAATTTAGCTCATTATCCCCCATCAGTGCATTCACCTTTAATAGTTAGCTAGTATAGACAATCAGCTCAAAGCAAAGGCATTTACTGAGACAGAATCCTAACAACTACACTAATAAAATATTTTCACCATAAACAGAATCAGTGAATAGTGGACACACAAACAACCAGGGCCCTGACGTCTTTTCTTCTCATTGTATCCTCATTCTGCTTCCAGTGGGTATAACCTCTCCGCTAGACAGGTTCTTCCCCGGACTGTTCGTTTCTGTAGTTCAACTTCACAGCTCTCTGCCAGAGGACACAGTACTCAGAGTTACTAGAGTTCCTGCCTCAATTGTTGAGCCCACTCTCTGCTGGTTGCTATGTCTCCTACTGATTGAACAGTTCCTTTTCCCTCCATTGCCCATTTAGGGAGTAACACAGAGAAAGAAATCTTCTCCTTCTCTCTCTCATTTTCATCCCCCCATTCACTTACCCATGCCATCTGCAAATGTGAAGAATAATTCTCTCTCAGGAATTGGGTTCTTTTTCCATAGCTGGTTCTTTACTGTGTTGTCAAAGATCACATTCCTGGTTTCAAATTTGGCCTCAGACACTTACTAGCTGTATAACCTTGGGCAAGTCACTTAACTTCTGATTGACATAGTTTCCCATATTGTAAAGTGGGAATAATAATAGCATCTACCTTCCTGGGTTTTTTTTAAAAGGCAATTTGGGTTAAGTGACTTGCCCAGGGTCACCCAGCTAGTATGTGTCAAGTGTTTGGTCTGAGGCTGGATTTGAACTCAGGTCCTCCTGACTTCAGGGCCGGTGCTCTATCCACTGTGCCACCTAGCTGACCCTGTACTACCTTCCTGGGTTGTTGTGAGGATTAAATGAGATATTTGTAAAAGTGCTTAGCACAGTGTCTAGCACTGGGTGTATATTGGGGTGTATGGGGTATTCAGGGAGTACTAGCACCTTTTGTGTGAGGGCTTTCTGAGTCCTTTTCAGGGCTGCTCATCTACCTTTGATGTCCACCTTTCACTTGAATCTCACCTGTTGCCCCAAGAAGCCGTAGCATGTGTACCAGCCACACCTGGTAAAACCATCTCGGCAGACGGGCCAAACCAGGTTGAGGGTAACTGGCAGGCCTCAGATTTGTCAGTGAATTAGGGGGATGTCTAACCCAAGCATGTGAAGACTTCCTCCAGCAGACTGGGCAGATGAGAACAGTTTGTTCCAATGGCCATGAAGGCTGCTGAAGCAGACTCTGTGGGGCACTTCGAGCTTGGTCAGACATCAAATACATCAAGGTCATCCATTGCATCCCAGGCCATTGCTAGTTGTCCTGACTTTTGTCCTGCCACTAGACTTCAATGACTCTGAAAGACAAAGTGAGTCTGACAGCTTCCCTCAACTCTGCCTCACTTAAATCCAATTCACAGACAAGTCCTCTGCTGCACAAGTCATTGGTCCTCTTTGAAATGAAGAATGAACAACAGCAGGCCCCTTTATAAATGCTTAATTCCCTCCTTCCTTCGCCTATCAATGGTTAGCCTCTAATTACATCAATTAGAGAACTTCATATCTTGTAAAGGGATAACAGAGTTAGAAATTATTTTTTACCTTTGGCTTAAGACCTTAACCTCTCTTTGTCACTCTTACCTATCCCCCAATGGCTATGATTTCACCAACTGGGCTAGAGGGAAATTAATTGATCAAAGGTATCCTGATCACTACCTTTTATCCCCAACCAATTTAATTTTTAGAACCGCATTTGTCAAATTGGCCAGTGTTTGTAATGACTCTATATTGCTCCTTGAAACAGAGGCGCATTTTTAAAATGTCAGTATGTTTCTAGTGACTTTGTATGCCTCCTAAAAATTAAAGTTACAAATTACTGAAAAGGCAGTGGAGAGATGCGTCCCCATTGGAGGAAGCATTTGGATCCAAGAAATCCTAGGTCCACTAAAATATCAGCGTAGCTTCTCTGTCCTGACATTCGTGGCCACCCCATGCAATGGACATGCTGTCTTCCCTCAGTTTCAGTTATACCATATGCTCTTGGTTTTCTTTCTCTCTAACCACAACTTCTGTCTTCTTGACTGACTCTTCATCTTTTCCTTGATCAATTAATGCGATTTTTTTCCCCAATGGACTGTCTCGATCCTTCTGCTTTTCTCTTGCTAGAGTCTACCCCTTGGCCCTCTCATCTCCTCTCCTGGCTTCAAACACCATATCTATGTAGATGATTCTCTAATCTGCATTTCTAGTCATGACTTCTCTTCTCTTCAGATTCACATCTGCAACTGCTTACGAGCCATCTCTACCTTGTTGTTGGCACCAACACCTCCAACTCAAAATGTCTAAAACTGAGTTCGTTATCTTTCTGCCTCAATCTATTCTTCCTTCTGACTATTTCTATGGCACCACTAGTCAGCTACAAGCTTGAAGTAATCTTTGATTCTTCCCACATCCTCACTTCTCATATCCAATTACTTAGTCTAGTTACTGTCCAGCTGAAGACAAACATCTTTTTACTAGACTTCCTATGTCCATTTTTTTCCCACTCTAATTCATCTTTCAGATGCATAAATTGAGATACGGCCTTCCTTTGTTCAGAAATCCTCAGCGGTTCCCTACTCTGTTTTTAGTAAAGTTCAATTCATCTGCTTGATATTTAAGGGAATCCATTACATGACACCATATTATTTTGGCAGTTTTATCTCATATTACTCCCTTCTGTGAACTCTGTTTCAGAAAAATGGAAAAATCCTACTTTCTTCCCCCTAAACACACACTTTGCTCTCACACTTACATGAATATTCTCCCTCCCTCTCTTTGCTGTTCAACAAATCAATAAGCACTTGTTAATCATTTAACACATTCCAGGCACTATGCTAGGCTCCAAGGTACAAATATACAAACCAGACATTCCCTACCCCCAAGGAAGTTATAGTCTATTGGGTAGGGAGGAGTGAGGGACCCAACATATTCACAGTTAAGTAAAAATAAGATACTATATATGCAAAACAAACACAAAGTGATTTTGGTGACAGTGGGGAAGCATTAACAACTAGGGGAATATGGAAATATCTCTTGGAGGAAGTGGAACTTGAGCTAAACCTTGAGGGAACTAAGGGTTCCAGGAAGTAAAAGTGAGGAGGGAGAACATTTCAGGAAGCCTTTGCAAAGTTATGAAGATGGGATGTGGAAGGTTATGTACAAGGAACATTAAGTAGACCAGTTTGGCTGTATCAAAGAATGCAAGAGGAAGGGTAATATCATGAGGGAGAGAAAAGAAGTGGTGTGTACCAGGTTAGGTAAACCAATGCCATTACTTTGATGCCATAGAGACAGGCCAAGATCCCAAGTCCAAGAGCCCTGGGAATAGCTGTGCTCTTTAGACCATTGACCCTGTTTCCAGCCTTCCCCCTCTCTGCCCCCATCCAACCATCATTCAGGGGAGTAACTCCTATGAGAATGAGGCCACCATATTTGCCACAACCCAACTAGACCAACTAGACCCAAGACCCCTGAGAACAGCACCACCCTAGATGACTAGACTTCCTTTTAACTCAACCCCCACAACCATCATCCAGGAAATCACCCTTCGTAGGGAAGAGACAGGCCAATTACTAGTGAGTTCTATAGCCTCTGCCTTCTCAATAGCCACAGCTACCAAACAACCCCAAAAGAAAGTTCTTGACATCAAACGTCTAGGTACATCAAATGTTTTAACATCAGAAATGGATAAGGTTTTTATCAGCGAAAATAACATTAAAAATGCATTACCACCAGCTTTGTTGGATTATGGAGCCTTTTCAGCTGACTTACAGATGAAATACACATACACACATATGTGTGTGTATGTATGTATGTATATGTTGTCTTTCCTAATTACACTGTGAGCACCTTAAAAGGGACTCTCTTGCTTTTTTATTCATATTCCCAGCATTTAGTATAGTGCTTTGCAAATAGTAAGTACTAAATCTATGCCTTTTCATTCCTTCATTCCTTCATAAGCCTGGAAAAATAGGCTGGAGCCAGAGAAGGCTGTGTTCTTTTCTAGAGACAGCAGGGAACCACAGAAGTTCTTGGGTAGGGGAATGGTCATCCCTCATCTTTAGCAGTATACATTTGGCAGCTTTGTGGAGTGTGGGTTAGAGAGGACAGAGACTAGGAAGGAAACCAATTGGGAAGCTATTGAAATAGTCTAGGTAACAGGTGATGGAGGCTGGGACTGGGCTGGTTGTGGCGTGAGTAGAGGGAAGAATGTTGAGGAGGTAGAATCATGATTCTACCACTGATTGGACCTGGAGGAGAGTGAGAATGAAGAGCTGAGGAGAAATCCAGGGTCACAAACAGGAGTGACTGGCAGAATAGTGGGGCTTTTCAATTCCTACACACCCTTTAAAGCACAACTCAAGTACTATCTACTACAGGAAGCCTTCTTTGATGTTTCCATTGCCTCTAGACTCTTTACTCTGGAAGGACCATCCTCAGACCTCACATGAAGCTTTGTTTTGTTCTTATCTAACGTACTTAGCATGTAATAGTGTGTATCATAGCTATCTGTCTGTTTTAGCTCTCCGTAAGATTGTAAGCTCCTTGAGTGCAGGCATCATGTCTTTTCTAATCTTTCTATGTCTCCCCACTGCCTAGCACAGAGCTCTGAATATAGTATATACTAACTAAATATTTCTTGTTGATCTTTCTTCCTCTGATCCCAGATCTATCCTTTGGGGCCAGACAGAAAAAGCGCAATTCTCCTTCTATCTAATAGTTCTCCAAGCACTTGACTGTGGTTAAATTCTTGAGTTTCCTCTGTTCCAAGCTAAATATCCACAGTTCCTTTAATTGACCCTTGTTTGGTGAGGTTTTCAGTCATCTGGCATCCTGATCACACTTCCCTGGAGGAGTTGCTGCTTTCAGGTTATCCCCTATAGTTCACTGGTAATTGCTTCATCTCTGGATCCTTCAAGTAGGATAAAGGACATCTGAATCACCTACATCGTCTGTTCTCATTTGCCTGTACCAAAAAACCAAAGCAATAACAGCAGCAATAACAACAAAAACGCCAACAATTTGTAAAATTTGTGCCTGGATAAATAACCATTATTATGGTTACAATCTCTAAAAAAAAACCCAACAACAATAAGCGACTTGTGCTTTTTGAATTCGGTTCAAGTCTTCCCTATAAAAATATACACCAGGCATCCTACTTGAAGAACCACCATTCTAATGAAGTCACACAGTGCTTCCATTTGTCTAATCTCATTTTAGGCTTCACTAATAGAAGTCTGGTGCCCAGAATGAGGGCGGTTAAAGCACCAGTGTATTCTGCACTGGCCAAATAAGCTTTAGAGTGTTATATTCAGTTAGAATCACAGAAGCATAGAAACCCAGAGTTGGAAGGGTCCCCAGAATTATTAAAATAAATGAAAGTTGGTCTATTTATACCTCAGGGGCCAAGAAGGGTTATTTAATAGCAATAAAAAAAACACACGCTTTTTGTAGAGTACTTAATAACTTAGAAAAGTCTTTCATGCATATGATCTCATTATTATAACTTATTATATTAGCATATATTAGCATAACTACCTTGTGAGATGGGCAGAACAAGCATTATTATCCCAATTTTCAGATGAGGAATACGCGTCTCAGTTTCCTTACCTCATTATGGTTTGAGTGACTTTCCCAAAGTCATAGAACTAGTTAGTAGCAATGATGAGATGAGAATCCCCAGATGTTCTGCCTCTGAGTCCAATGTTCTGTCCTTAATACTTAATATCGAATAGAGTCCTGTGTACTGTTATATTTTGTTAAACCAAAGATGAGATTGTTTCAAAGGTATGGTCTTGGTGGTTTTGCTAAATGGATTTGATTTTTCAAAATTACTCTGTCTATATGCATTAACACTGGGCACAGGTGCAGAAATAAAATATCTCAAGTTGAAATAAAATGGAGATGCTGTTTGAGAACAGAGAGACATAGTACTCACTCTTCATTATGAAACTAAGTGGTCATGGGAGTTGGGGTCCAAGTCAGAATGCCTCATTCTATTTCCCACTGATTGACTTTTTGACCTTGACTTTCTCACTTTGTACTGTGCCTCAGTTTCTTCAACTGAGGACTGGATTAATATTTACCTGTTGTGTCGAGGTGTGAAGAATCAAATATAAGCACAAGAATATAAGACTGTAAACTTCTTGAAAGCAGGGAATATTTGATTCTTATCTTTATGCCCCACCCCCAGTGTCTAGCATGGTGCCTTGCACTAATAGTCACTTAAGAAATGATAATGATAATTGAATGAATGAATGAGTGAATGAATGAATGAACACTAGCTTCCAATTCCTAAATGTTTGCTTTACAACCTGGGGCTGGGGCAAAGGGTAGATGAAGGGGCAGGTAAGTGCAAGGATATCTATGTGTACAATTTTATTTCAAAAGGGGAAAATGTGTACAATTTATTTCAAATGTCTATGTGTACAATTTATTTCAAATGTTTCCTCTGACTTCTCTAAGGATTGTTGGAAGACACAGAAGAAGTAAAAAGGGTTGACATCTGTCTTAAGGGAGACTTTTTGCCTAAGCACAAACCTCTCTGGTAAAGCACATTCCATGATGTTGTGAAGCTGAAGATGCTGTGGAGGCTAAGTGATTTCTTGGCATCCAAAATGCATCTCTCTCATGTCAAACCTACCGAAAAAAAAAAATAAACACTTTCACCTTGCTCAGTGCCAGTAAGAGCCAAGTTGACTTCAGCTATCAGAGAAAAAAGCTTTTAAAATAATTACTCCTAAATTACAATAATATTAATGATTAGCTTTGTATGAAAATTGAAGAGATAAGTAGTTAAATACTAGGAATAATGAAGCACAAAAGTGTCATGGGGTAATAAGTTTGCTTTTAGAAACGATCATTTTTCAATGGTTATGTTCATGGTGAATCTTCTAGAATAAAACATTCTTCGTTTCAGTAATACTTTTTCCTATCACATCTTCAGTTGCCACACATTAGCCTTTAAATACCTACAAAACAACACTTTGTGAAATCTTTATTAGGACATACCTGAGACAAGGCTGAGTATTGAACAGTAGAAGCCCATTATTATTACCCAGATCTGGGTATACCGCTTGTCAAGTTGTATCCTCTGAAACGAGAGACCCCTATACAGTAAAAGCCTGGTGTGTATGCATTGGAGAGGCAGGCTAAATGGAGTGGGAAGAAAAATGAGACTCTCAACCTAATGAAAAGTATAAATAGATCTGAAAATTACTTAGCATGGACCTTCTAAAATATAGCTTTATCAAAATAGGTTATCTCCTCCAATTACTTCCTGAGCCCTGGGCACAGACTTTGCCTGTAACACTAGAGGATAGCACTGACAGGGGCTGAAAGCTCCCCTGCATAAGGCATCATTTTGCTACTAGCAAGATTCTTCATTGCCCATGAAGGGAGTGGATGACTCTCTGGTTAAATCTGTCTAACTTGTAATTAAGCAAATGGCAAGGGAATCATTTTTGGACACTTTTTTTTCCCCGGGAGGCTCAGGATTTAAACATTAAGGCTTATTTCTATTTAATTCAACCCAGGAATCATTAGGTGCCCAATAATAATATTGTCTATTTCTATAGTACTTTAAGGTTTGCAAAATGCCTTACATCTTATTACCTCATTTGATCCTCACAACTCTTTGAGGTAGGCACTGTTATCATCCCCAATGAACTGAGGAGAAAACCAAGTTTTAGTCACATTCACATATGCTATTGGCTGGATTTAAACCCCAGTCTTCCTGATATCAAGTCCAGTACTCTGTCCACTCTACCACCCTGCCTACTGGCTGCCTGCCACATGAAATGATTAGGAGAAGTAGAGAATCCTAAACCCCAAACTCCAGTGAAAGAAAAATCCTAGGGTAAAATGTAGCTCTTGCAGATTTCATTTGATTTAAACAAAAGCTTAGTCAATTCTTGTACTATGCCTTAGAAAACCAAACCTGTATCTTCTTTCTCAAAGGAATCTCCAGGAGCAGAGTTTTGTGGGGACAATGGAAAGATTATGCTTCTAGAGTCAGAGGTCCTGGATTCAAATCCTAACTCTGTTATTACCATTGAAATAAATGACCTCTAAGGTCCCTTACAATATTCAATCTAGAATTTTAAGATAAATATTGCAGTTTTTTGGTAATGGTTCACTTGGTCAAATGTGTCTCTTTACTAAAGAACCTAGTAAAGTTAATAGTCAATTTCTATGTTTTAGGATATGGAATCTGGGCCTACACTTAGGAGCTAAGCCCTGCTTGCTAATGATCATTTTCATTTCAGAATTACCTATCACAGAGGAGTGGAGAGAATGACTTAATCTATCTATTTAGCCTCTCCACCATGTAGCTCTCTTATTTTTTTTTTAGTTAAAAAAAAGTCATAAAATATGTCTCTGATAAGAACAGGCCAGCTGCCCAACACTTCAGGCCAATCTTTTTACCACCTGGACCCCATGGTCCAGCTGATGTCACTGTGAAAGGCAGAGGCCACACGGATCCCTTGACTAGAAAATAGTGCTTTTTTGTATGGTAGTGGGGGAGTTGCTCTTTCTTCCTGGGCTACCCTCCCTCCCTGACTTCCCCACCCTCCTGTTGGTTGGTAGAAGTGGAGAGATCACAGCTGCTGTCATCATCATCATCCTCGCCATCCCTAAATGGGCAATGAATCAAGTGGAGCAGAAACAGGCATTCCACAGATGGCAGCTCAGAAATCAGACCCCCCGACCTCAGCCCCATAGAAAAGAGCCAAATAGCAGATCCTGAGGACCCCATCACTAGAGCAACTTATTCAGTTATTGTGAAAACTCCACCACCACTCCCTCCCCGACCCTGCAACGTCCTTCTATTTAAACAAAAGATCTCAGAATTTAGACTGGATCCAGGAAGTGTTGTTTCCTGTGTCCTCCAACCAGAGTTAATATGAGTGTGTGTGTGTGTGTGTGTGTGTGTCTGCGCATGCGCATGCATCTATTCGAGGTACTGGGGCCCTACAGTGTTTGTGTTTGTGTGTGTAGCACTATCTAGACAGGGATTAGCAAGAAACTCTTTAAGAATTTTCTGATGGCTGATGATGGAAAATCCCAGGATTTAAAAGGGTTTGGAAAAAAAAAAAAAACCACCCGACTTGTTTTCCAGACAGATGCGAAATCATCTTCTTCTCTATAATTAAAGTCTCAAGCTTTAATGCCAGGGCGGGTAGTGTAGGAAGCACATGCCCTGTAGAGAGCAGGAAGAGAATGTCAGCTATGCTGATCCCTTGGTGGCACTGAGTATTGTTTAAAAGATGAAATCTGATGAGGAATAATTCCTCCTTCCTCTCTCCCCGCCCCCTACCTCCCCCCAACCCCAAGCCTTCTTTTCTGATTTTCCATACTTAGAATTTAAAATGCAGTAGTGGAAGGGGCAGCTTGCAGTGAGCTAAGATTAGGGTAACCAGTCACTTTACAAACATGCATTAGCAGGCATTAGAGGGACCATGACACTCTCTGCTGTCTTACATATGCTATAAGGTACAAATTTTGCCAGTACATGGAATACAGTAGCAAAAAAGCTCAGCTTTCTCCTCTTCCAGTAAGTTACCTACAACCCCGGGGGACTCCTTTGATCTGTATCTCCTTTTCTTCTCTCTCTGTTTTCTTCCTGGTAACCCTTCTTTCCTTTCAGTGTGCTCCTGACAGTTATGGCACAAGGCCCTGCCCAGTGAGTCTGGTCATTTGGCTTTCTTTGTTCTGGCTTTGATTGCTGTCAGGCAGGCTGGTAGTGCCCAGACTCCCCAGGAGTCAAAGTTCCCATCCTGACACATTCCACTTAGCCATTGTCTTTCCAAGGCCAGCATCAAGTCCCGGTGGTTTCCTAGGAGGGAATTGTTTGATTTAATACCAACCCAGAAGATATGCTTTGAAGATCTAGTTAACTTTTTTTTCTTTAAAAATAGGAACAGGGTTTCCCCTAGCATATTTCTGAGACCCAACTGAGAATCTGGGTGTGGTTGAAAGGAACCATGACCCTATCCAAGGGCCATTAGTCACCCTCTGTGGTTTACGTGATTTTTAAAATTTGTATTTAACGACAAGTTCTTACATGACATTAAGTGTTAGGATGACCCTTCCCTGGTAGAATTTAAGGTACCACACATTACTGTCTTTGGAATTTTTTTTTTAAAGCAAAAATGCTGACAAAGATGGATCCTAGGGCTCCATTATAAAGTGAAACTTCAGGCCAACAAAAAGCAATGCATCATAAAGAATGGTTTAGGAAACAAGAAAGAAAATACATCCTTTTCCTAGTATCCTCTCTGCTAGTACTTGATGCTGAGTGTTACAAGGCTCTATAGAGCTCTGGTCATTGTACATCAAATCACAGAATAACAAGACCTCCAAGTTGAGAGGAATTACACGAGTTAGAGGTCATCTAGTGAAGTCTAATCCATATACGAGAAGGGATTCCCTCTATAGGATCTGTTAGAAGTGATCAATTAGCCTCTGCTTAAAGACTTTCAGTGATAGGGGTGATCTATGACTTGAGGCCAGTTTCACTTTTGGACCACTCTAATGTAATCCTAGATTCCTAATACTGAAAGCAAGACATCATCAAGCCCAGCTCCCTCATCTTACAGGTGAAGAAATGGGTCACACTGCTTGTAAGTGGTTTTCCCCTTATCTCCGCAACTTCTACCCAAGTCTGTCTTCTGAGCTCAAGAAGAACAAGTTGAATCCTTATTCTACATGAAAATCCTTCACACACCTAAAGATGGCTATCATGTTCCCCCCACCCCAAGCCTTTTTTCCCCCTCTAGGTTAAATATCCCCGATTCCTTCAACTGAATCATATACAGCATGTTTCCGGTCCTTTCATTATGCTCGGTCAGTGAGTGAGTCAACAAGCATTTACTGAATGCCTTCTATGTACCAGGCACTGTGCTAAGTCCTGGACATACAAAGAAAGGCAAAAGATAAGTCCTACTCCCAAGGAGCTCACAGTCTGTAAGGGAGACAACATTCAAACAACTAGGTACAAATAAGATATACACAAAATAAACTGGAGATAATAGTAGAAAGGCACTAGCATTAAGGGGGATCGGGAAAGGCTTTCTGGACCTCTTTAACAACTGAAAAAGGCCAAACACTAACTTAAGGCATTAAGAGCCTCCTCTACAAAGAAAAGATGTTTAGTCTGAAAAGATGAGAAATATGGTAGAAATCCATGAAATCACAAAAGGCATAGAAAGGGTGAACATGGACTTGTTCACTCATCCCTAAGATACTAGAATAAGAGGCAGCCCCTGAAACAGTAAGAAGGGAACATTTAATATATTAAAGAATATCCTTTTTTACTGGGAAGCTAGTGGTCATGTGAAATGCCACTCCAAGCTGTGTTAGTGGGGATTATTTAACTCTCTGTATTTGCATCCCCAGAGCACATAGTAAGCACTTAATAAATGATTATTGATTATGTAAGGTGAAAAATATGCATAAGTTCAGAAAGGTAAATTCACAGGTGAGATATCCCTAACCTTTGAAAATGCCAGACATCTTGAAGAGAAACTGCTACAACATGCTTCAAGACCTCTATTGTGCCCCTATCAGAGAGCAAAAATTAGTATGGATGGGACATGATGGAAAAATGACATTTCTACTATCTTATTCAAGTATCAAATTCTTGTATTTCTTTTGAGAAAATAAAGCTTTACACAAAAGGATTTAAATCAGTATCATCTATAATTTTCCTAAAATTTTTTGCTTCTATTTTTTAATGTGGGAAAATGATAGGACTGGCCCAAGGTAACTAAATGGGTCAGTTGTTGAACAGATATAGAGTCCAACAACATTAAGGATTTTCATTCTCCCAGTTAAGTGTTCTCTTTATCCCAACTGCCTAACATAGAACAGATGCTTAAAATATGTCTAAGGAATTTTATTTCTGTGGACCATTTTGGATAACTCCCATTTATGTGTGTTTGTATCGATATGGACTCGAATTAATGGCAAGGAGTGTGCTTGATGGAATAAGCTTGGACTTGGAGTCAGAAAATATTAGTCCTAGTTCTGTTTATGTTGCTTAGTAGAAGTCAGTCATTTAACTTTTCTGAGTCTCAGTTCTCTATCTGTAAATTGGGAATTGTTATCATAAAGGACCATGGTTTTAGAGCCAGAAAAGACCTCGGAGGCAATTTTGTTTAACCATTTTATTTTATTGAATAGAAAACCAAGGTCCGAGAAATAAAGTAAGTCGTCCATAGTCACAAAATGCTAAGTAACAGACCCAGAACCCAGGCTCTCAGGTTCCAAAACTAGAGTGCTTCCCACTGTTTCATACCATTGACTTCACAACGTTGTTGGAGAGATCAAATGGGAAAATGTAGGTAAAAGTGTTTTGCAAGTTATAAAGTACTACACAAAATTAAGTTATTATGTATACATGTAGATATAGAGGTAGCCCTGGTATCACAGACTCCTTTTTCCACAAGGGTCTTAGGACACTTAGTATCTCTCACTTCTCTGTCTTACTGCTACCATCCAGGTGGCACTTGGAAACAAAGTTTGGCCGTGAGCTCTCCTTACAAGCACTCAGACCCAAAAGGTTTAAAATATAACAGTATTATTTACACATTAATGACTACAGAAAGATTTAGATTAAAGCCTCTGGACAGGATCACATGGGCTATCCTCCTCCCCACCTACTATGCACGCAGGACAAGTTTGGGTGGGGCTCAGGCGGGGAGGGAGGCCAGGATTGACTCCTTCCAGGTGTACTCTGCTCTTTGCCTCGCGGTGAGTCAGTCCCACTTACCTCCTCCTTCTCCCAGAACTCTTGAGAAGCATACTTCCATGACTCCTCACCATGTAGCTCAGCTGGCTTCACCTTCTATATCTCAGTTCCCAAATCCACTCTAGTCCTGTCTCATATAGTTCACTTCTTTTTGTTAGATTCCATAGTTTGTCACTCTCCAGCACATGATGCTTGCCACTTTTCATAGGGGATCCAGTCTCTAGCAGCTGACTGTCTCAAGAGTCTACTTCGGAGACTTTAGTCTCTCCCACAGATCTTTACAATTCAAAATCACACCTCTAGTGCCTTCATTCTTTTAAAACCTTTTGTTGTAGGTTCAGATCCCTCGAATACAAAGCATCTCTCTGATGGCTATGGTAATTACCTCCTTCTTAGACTGCTTGAACAAGTATCTGCTTTCTAAACCTGGCTGGCTCGAGATGACCAGTCCCTAAAGGGCTAGCACCTCACTGATTCTAGGGTTTTGGAGAGGCACACCTGCTCTCTTTTTCTTTTTCTTTTTCTTTTTTTCTATGTTCTTCTGGGGGCACTTTATACAGGGTTATTCAAATTACCTTTGTTATTTTGCCAAAGATCTCTGAAAGGGAGGACAGAGCCACTTGCAATGGTTCTTATCCTTGGGAAAGGAACAAACATTTATCTTAGTCACTCATTTAGATTGGTGCTTATATTTGATGGCTAATGTTTGTGCTTAGGGTAAGCAAGTCACTTTACCTATAACTGCCTCAGTTTCCTCAACTGCAAATGGGGATAAAATATCTGGCACATACTAGATGCGTAATAAATGTTTGTTCCCTTCCCAAGGATAAGAATCATTGAAAGTGGCTCTGTGCATACTACCTCCCTTTCAGAGATCTTTAGCAAAATAACAAAGGTCTCCTTGACTACAGGCCCAATTCTCTATCTACTGTGCCACCTAGCTGTCTTAGGAGAGGGAGAAGATTTTTGTCCCTACAGGTATGTGCACATGTTTTGGTTAAAGAGTAAAATGTGGTTAATGTTGTATTAACCAGCTAATGTTAGCCATGTTCACATGACTTTATATTATCTAGAAAATGTCAAATCAGTATTTGGATGTTTAGCCACCTCTCAGTGGTATGGTTAACACTAAGATCATCTGCATCATGGTACGAATAGATTCGCCATGTACCACCCACCCCTCTCTATTTTGGGTCTTAGTCACTTATTTAGGTTGGTGCCTACATTAGATGGGTAATATTTTGTTCTATGGTCATAGCATACGTGTGTATAATTACAACGAATACTCAAGTTCAAATGTATGCTCATCACACATCTAACACACACTTATTTAAACTTGTTGTTACCAAATGTCATGAGTGTCTAAAATCAAATGAGAACTACTCCCACAAATAGCCTGTAAGCCAGGTGGTGGCAATGTTGTGGAGGGAGGCTTCAGGGGCTCCTCCTGCCGAGTACTTGAAAGTGGCAGTTCATTTGTCTGAGCACATCGGAGAGCTGCAGCTGCAGAAGTACCATTCTTCCCTCCTGCACCAGCTAATTGCTGCTTCCTGTCTGAAGAGCCCAACACAATAGAGGGAGAATTCCTCCTCATTTGCTCCAGCCTGTGTTTGGCAGTCTTCATGCCCCTCGCATCAAAGAAGGAGTTGGGGGAAGCAGAGATCTTCGCCGTTGTCCCAGCTGCATGTCATAGTGGAGGCCAATGGCGTGTCATGTGTCTTTTGCTATAAGTGTAACTGAAACAGGTTATCTTGGGGTCAGGCACAAGCAGCACTTTCGCTGTAAAATGTCACGCCTGTGACCATAAATAGACCTGGTTCCTTTTTCATATTGCAAGCTTTAAAAAAGAAAAGATGATCTGGAAACCTCTGACTCGTAGATATTCTCAGTTCTTTTGTTTTTAGTAATGTAACTGTGTGGAGTTCATGAAGTGCTTTAAATTTTCAGTGTGGTTTCCTCACAATGCCACCGCCACATGGGGAAATCATTCATCATTCATCCCATTTTAGAGATGAGGACACTGTAGCTTGGATAGTTCTTGTGATTTGCCTAGGGTCACAGGGATAGTAGGTGGAAGGAAGGAAACAAGCATTTATTAAGTGCCTACTATATACCAGGCACTGTGTTAAGTATTTTCACAAATATTATCTCATTTAATCTTCACAACAACCCTGAGAGGTAGGTGTTATTATTATCCCCATTTTAAAGTTGAGGAAACTAAGGCAGGCAGAGGTTAAGTGGCTTACCCCAAGTCACTCTGGTAATTGTCTGAAGCCAAATTTGGACTTGGGTCTTCCTATCTACTGCATCATATAGCTGCCTCTAGGTGGAGCATCAGAATTTGAATCCAGCTCTTGTGACTGAAGCCCAGGGTTTTTTCACTTGTCTTCTCTTATCTCCTCCTCCTCCTCTTCTTCCTCCTCCTTCATCTCTCTGTGTCTGTCTGTCTGTCTCATTTGTTGACCTGTGATTTCATTGGTATAAGGAATTCCTGGTGATGAAACTTCCCCTCCCAATGCAGGTTGGCAACTACTCTACAAATTATAGCTTTACATCATTGCCTGAGGACATTGAGAAGTCAGTGACTCCCATGCTTTTTCCATTACACCATTTTCTTAAAATTTTAAAGAAGAAAAAAAGTTCATGAGAGTTATTTCCTGACTTCACACCCTTCAAATTACTAAAAAAAATAATGTTTATGGGGTGTTGAGTTGCATCAAAAACAGATTTTCCAAGGGCTGTATAATGGATAAAACACCTACAGAGACAACTCATGGCATCTTCTCACCCGTAACAGATATCAATTAAAATTTTTTCCTTCGGTGAGTTCTGTGTTTATGAGCAGAGGTTCAACCTCCACCATATGCATCCCCATTTTGGCTGTACTGCTGTTGGGCAGAGGGTTCTTATACTGGGGTGATACACTCTCCTAAGTTTTTAGGTCTTTGCTTTCTGTCACCTTCTCCTCTGTCCTGATCCTTCAAAATTCTTTTTGCCAACCTCTCCAAAGAAGACAAGTTCCCATGAGTATTAATTGGTAAATTAATTTACCTCATTAACTAATGATGCCTTTATGGCTGATGGGAAAGAAAGAACACAAATAAACTTTGAGGGGAGTTATGGAGAAACCCCAGATGCATGTGGGTTATCAGTCACCTAAATAACAAGCATTTATTAAGCAGTTACTACATGCCAGGCTCTCTGATAGGCACTGTGGATACAAAGAAATGAAACAGCTCCTGCCCTCAAGGAGCTTACATTCTATTAGGGGATATTAGAGCTAGTAGGGACCTCAGAGGTCATTGAGAAGTCATCCAATTTGACTCTCACTCGCACTCTCTGGAGGAGAAAAGTAAGATTCTGAGAGTCTAATAGACCTGTTCAAGGTCACTTAGGCAGTGTCAATGGTAGGTTACCTGAACTTCAAAGCCAGTATGCTATCCTTTGTAACATGGTGCCTCTCTGACTATTCCCTAATTTCTCATTTCCATATTCAACATTTCCATAAATTGCTCAACTTAGATCTGAACTGTCTTTGACCTAAAACTTGACCTTTACAGTATGCTTACCTCTTGGTGACAGTGGATGTGTACAAAATAGAGAAATCACAAGCTACTTCCTCCTTTAGAGGCAACACTCACTGTGCAGACAGCTTATAATTGTTCACCTTTGAGTGTGGTTGACTAATCACATGGATGGCTCAAACTCCCCTTGTAAATGAAGCACTGTTCCCTCATTCCAAGTTACAGAAAGACCCAGCAGAAAAATCTTAATGGACACACATACTAAAATTAATGTAGAAAAATGACAACACCCATAGAACTAAGTATTAAAAGGCTTCCTATGAGCATGACACTTTCTCTATCTCTGAATCTTACAGACCATGCCATAAAGGATGTTGCACTTTTTTGATCTCAGGGGGATCCACCTTCACATCTTCAAATAGTCTGTTTAGTTTTGTGAGGCCTGAAATTGAGACCTTTCTAATACCTCTTCCTTTAAGAAAATCCCTTCAAACACTATCTTGGATAAATTTAAACTAGGGAGACCTCCCAGACTTTTAACTGTATTTGCTCCCAACCTAATGAGTTCTTTGCAGCATCAAAGTAACCTGGCATTCTTTTTTCATAAAGGAAATGCGGATATATAATCAATGTTGTGACCTCTTTCCCAACATGAAACACTGCTTATATTTTTAATATGTGTCCTGGCTTGGGGAGTCAGGGTTTAGAATTCACTTCTTCAGCCAAGTTTTAGTCTTTTCCTCTTTAAGCAAGCAGGTGGTGAAGAGAACTGACTCATGTTGGTTAGGTGTGTGTGTGTGTGTGTTTAGGTATAGATTGTACTAGATGGCCTTTGAATTCCCTTCCAGTCCCTCTGAGATTCTGTGATTCTATATTCTTTTTTAAGAGAAATGGAATAAGAACTGGAAGGATGCAAATTCTGTGGTCTTCACAAGGTAGAAATATGAAGTCTACATGCTGGAAATAGGAATGATAGAACCTACAGGGCAGGTGAAGGAGCTCAGGGATGACACTTCCTTAAGAACAACCTCCTTTAATTTTCTGCCGTTCCTAATGATGGCATCATATTTATTGACTCAGGAGGGAGGTTGAGTTGCCAGAGCTTTGTTGTACTAATAGCAATAAATTACCTCTTTGTTTCATGTAGTAAATAATGTACAGTTCAATGCAGATTGGGCCAGGGAGATGGGATATTGCTGGAGAATAATAGAATGTGAGACTGAAAGGGAGGGTAGGATGATCTGTTTGCAGTTTTATGGTTGCAGTTCAGCGGGCTGATGTGGGGCCAAAATTGAATTTATGTTTAGTTGCATTATTTAAAATAAAACCATATAGCCTTTGAATGAATAGAAGCTTGATAGCTTCTTTGTCTTGATATTTCTATTATAGTTTATATGTTCTGAGTTTGGCTTTACCAAAAAAAAAAAAATGAAATCTCAGGTTATTTCTGTTAAAGCTCTATATAATGGAGTCCTTGTCTAAATCTCTTACAAAAGTTTTTGTTACCTTAAGTGAAGTTTAAAAAACAGTATTTGTGTTATAAACCAGTTAAACAGGAAATGAGTCTTTTCTTAAACAGAGACAAGAGTATTTATATTTAAAAATCTACCAACTTCATTTGAGTATATTTTTGGAGTCAGCATTTGCCTTAGACCTATACTAAGTTTTGTTTCCGTGCCTGCTGCTCTTCAATGCAGCTCTCCACTCAACCTCCAGAAGTCTATCAAGAGCAGACATGTGAGAAGGGTATAACTTCTCTTTTACCCTTTCTAGATGGTCTAACTGCCTTAAAGAGCTCAAGATTGACTCGGGCTCAGCTCAGATGTCAACAATCATTATCACATCATGGCACAATGAGGTTCTTTAACACTTCAGGCAGGACAGATTGTGTCTGATGGCATCAGCCATAAAGGGGATGCCATGTCAACAGAACGTGTCAATGGAGGCAGCAGCTGGAGGTGCCTGGCTAAAGCATCATGACTTTATTAATACTTCTGGCGCAGGGGTAGCCCATCACTGTTGCTATCTTTGGGCTGCTGTTGATGAGGGGTGGGGGCCAGTCCAAAGTAGGCAAAGAATAGAGATCCTTGCTGGTGGTGATGGTTGAGGGGGGTGTGTGTGTGGAGGGAGAGGGTGCTACTGGTAGATGCAAAATGTCTACTCTTGAGGGCCTAAAACAATAGCTTTCATAAGAATATCTGTATGAGAATAATGTTTTTCCATTAGAAATTAATCCTAATTAATCCCAATTAATTAATTAATCCTAATTAATCCTAAATAATTCATGTATATACTGAGCCTGGTATAATAAAGGGTGAAAAGGAGACCTAAAAACCATCACATGGAACTGAACCACTTAGGAATTCAAGGATAATGTCCTTGCAACTCATTTGAATTTACAGTGGTGTTTTTCTTAAGTATAATAACAACTAGCACTTGTATAGGGCTTTAAGATTTGCAAAGCACATTATAGTCATTATCTCACTTGACCTTCACTCACATCAAGTCTGTGAGGTAGGTGCTATTATTATTCTCATTTTACAGATAAGGAAACTGAGGCCCAGAGAGGTTAAGTGACTTACTCAGTTTTATACTACTAGTATCTAAGGCAGGATTTGAACTTTTATCTTCCTGGCTCCTGGCCCAGTACTCCTATCCACCAGACTAGGGGAAAATCACCAGGGCTCTGATTTTTGCTGAGGGCTCTGGATCTAGTATTAAAAAAAAAAAAATAAATTCATTTTGCTATCCACATCCAGAGAAAGAACTTTGGAGTCTGAACGCAGATGGAAGCATACTATTTGCTATTTTTTGCTGTTGTTGTTGTTTTATTTTGTTTCTACTTTCTCATGGTTCTTCCCATTGGCTCTAATTCTTCTTTACAACATGACTAATGTGAAAATATGTTTAATATTAATGTATATGTAGAGCTTATATTAAATTACACACCATCTTGGGGAGCGGGGAGGAGAGAGGGGGAGAAAATTTAAAACTCAAAATGTTATGGAAGTGAATGTTGAAAACTAAAAATAAATTAATTAATTTTTAAAAAAAGGTTCATTTTGCACCCTCAGTGGATTCAGCATCTATTAAGCACTCACTATGTAGCAGACATCATGCTAGGTGCTGGGTAAAAAAAAAGGCAAAGAATAAGACAATTCATACTCTCAAGGAACTTACTTCTTTTGGAGAAGACATATAGGTTTCTAATTGCTATATATATGTATATGTATATGTGTATGTGTATGTATATATGTATATGTATATATGTGTAGATGTGTGCATATATGTGTTTGTGTGTATATATACAGATATATATCTCAAATAAATATAAAATAGTTAAGTACAAAGTAACATGGGAGGGAGGGCACCAGGAATGTGGGAATAAATTGTTTAACAACCATATCTTCAAAAAAAAAAAAAAGATGCATGACACACTTTTAAGTTTAAGCCATATTATTAACATTTTCTCCATCACTTGGTTAAGTCGAGGCAATCCATAAAGCAATAAGTGAAGCTCTGATTTGCTGATTTCTGAGGCTTAAGCACTCACACTGAAAATTTAACAATCAGTTCTCCCCAGCTAGGTAGAACTGGTTCAGAACACTCCTGGAGGATATTAACAGTTACAAACCCTTCCTGTAGAAGATAGTATTTTGAGATGTGCCTTGAAGGAAGAGAGGATGTAAGTGAGGAGGAATCTGGTACCTTGCAGTAAAGCAGGGATTCTTAACCTTTTTTGGATCATGGACCCCTTTGGCAGTCTGGTGAAGCCTATGGACCCTTTCTCAGAATAATGTTTTTAAGTGCATAAAATATAACACATAGATTTACGAAGGAAAGTATGTTGAAATAAAGATGTAATTTTTTTTTCTCATCCAAGTTCAGAGACTTCTTTAAATCTATCCATTGACCCCTTGGGGGTCCTTGGACAAGGTTAAGAAGCCCTACGTAGGGCTCATCAGAGGCAGCACAGTGAGTAGGCAAAGTGAGCTTATAGGAACTTTTCCCTGCCTTCTTCCCTCTCTTCAGCATCATCTTTCCCTTTGCTTTCTCCCTCCAATCAAGGTGTGCTGTGCTCTCCCTGTCTAAGAATGTGGCATTTTATTTAGACCTATCACCTCATCAGTGATTGTGATAACCACATTATCCTGATAACCATCAGTGATAACCACATTATCATATTTTCTGCTGACTTGTTCATGGTTCTTCAGACCTTTCCTTTCCCACGTCTTTCCACATTAAACCATAACCCATTTGCATAACCCATTGTGGTGTTTCCTGATCAAATGAGATGATAATTGTAAAGCACTTAGCACAGTGGTTGGCACGTAGTAAACACTATAAACATGTTGTCTATAATTTCCCTTTGCCAGCTAATCTAATAAATTCTGATTAAGATGTCAGTGCTTAATAGCGTGATCACGGGGACTGACCAGCGAGCACCCAGTACTCAGAGCATGCATAGATATTCTTGGTCTGTTTTATCTTCCAATACAACCACAGGGAGGCTTCGGTGAGCCTACATCCAGCGATGAGTGGCTGAGGGGTTGGTACTATGTGATGATGAAAAGTCTTCTATTTGGCTACAAAGTCTGGAAGAGCTGATGATGCCAGAACAGAGTGTGCCTACTTCTCATTTGTAGTCTCTTTCTTTGACAACATCTGAAGAGCACTGCTTTGGACTGCTTGATGAAGAGGGGCAGTTGGCAGAACACCCTCATCTCACAGCCGTGTATCCATGAACACATGGTATCCCTTTCGTGTGTGTGTTTATTCTTTCCTGATTTTAGATTAATGAGTATTGTAAAAGGTGAAAGCCCAAGTGACTGTGAGTTTGGAAGGTCCAGAGATACCATAAGAGGTCCTGCTGGTCACTGGTATTCCCTTCATGGAGTCCTCATGAAGTTATCCTTAGATATGGGCTCTCTGTTGTGCAGATTATCTGCTGCTAGGCCAGGCTAGACCACTCCTCTGCTATTGGTTCTGCTTAGATGTAAGAGAAGGAGAAAACACTACTTGTTCCCCATCTGCTGTCCTGGCTCCTTATCAGGCATGGCTGCCACTGGGGCAGACTGCTTAGAGGCCACCCTGCAATCTCTTCAGACCTAGCAATGCCCACAAGGTCATTGCCTGAGCATATCTATCTCAGGATTGCTGCTTAGCAGAACCAGGAGAACATTGTACACAATAACAGCAACATTGTGCGATGATCAACTATGATAGACTTAGCTCTTCTCAGCAATACAAAGATCTAAGACGATTTCAAAAGACTCTTGATAGAAAATGCTATCTATATCCAGAGAAAGAACTGTGGAATTTGCATACAGATTGAAGTATACTATTTTCACTTTTTTTTCCTTTCTTGTGGTTTTCCCCTTTTGTTCTTATTCTTCTTTCACAACATGACCAATGTGGAAATATGTTTAATACAGTTGTACATGTATAACCTATATCAGATTGCTTGCCATCTTGGGGAGGGGGGAGGAAGGGAAAAAGGGAGAAAAAATTTGGAACTCAAAATCTTATAAGAGTGAGTGTTGAAGACTATCTTTACATGTAATTGGAAAAAATAAAATATTATTAAGTGGGGGGAGGGAATTGCTGCTCAGTCACCTCTCAGTTTTTGTGACTATCCACATTGGCTCTAATAGATTATGCCACTGACTGGTTGCTGATGGGACCTCTACCTTTCCCCTTCTCACAGGGAACCAGGGCTTCCACCATGCATGGCTGGAACTAGGTTAACTGAGATTTCCATATGGCTGGATTAGAAGCAATCAGTGAATATCTGCATGTAATCTAAGGACTGAGCTCTCACGGGCCAGTACCCTAATTACATTAAAAAGAGCATGCAATACTTCAGTACAAAAGAAGGACTAATGAAGGAATTTTAGGCACTGTGACAAGCACCTAGTTAAATATAGAGAATCTGATCACCAAAAAGTTGGCTGCTAGGTGATGAATTCAGGGTTTATTTTTGGTCATAGTTATCCATAAAACCCTACTTTGGAAACATGGATGTCATGTTAGACACTTGCAAGCTATGTGACTCTGGGAAATTCTTTAATCTTTCTGAGCCTCAGTTTCTTCATCTTTAAAATGGGGCTAATGGGAGCACCATTTACATTACTAGGTTGTTGAGGTAATCAAATGAGATAATGCCCACAAAGCACTTTGCAAACCCTAAAGCTTTCTATAAATGTCAACTGTTATTATTTTTAGCTTAGTAGAACCTGCCAACATTTGAAATAGGTTCTGAAATACATAGAGACCATTTCACTAAACATCAGAGTTTAGTGGAAAAACAGGATTCGATTTTCAACAGTGACAGAAGAAAAAAAATCCTTCAATACTTTATTGAAGAATCAGCATTGTATAAGTCAAGGGCATTAGATTGTTTAGTCAAATCTTTAAATTGCAATTTTCTGATCCTGTAGCTAGGACATCGACTCAATAGAAACTGATTGATGGGTGACCACTATGTACCCCTGGACAATGAATGTCCTGTTAGCTTGTTACTGTTAAATAAAAATATGCTTACCGTGAGAGCCAGTCACCAATCAGGCAAGGTGATCACTACAAAAGCAGAAGAAAAGGCTGACTTAGATGTACTGAATAGTCTTGCATTTTGGGATGTGCTGACACAAATGCTGAGTATAGCTCATGAAGAGGATTTTTTTCCCCAGCATCAGTCTTAAACTTTGCACTTGTCATCCTATTCAAGGCCTCTGCATCCATACCAGAACTTCACCATAAGACCCACGTTCAGGTTATTAATTTCCAAAGACTGAATGAGCCACCGTATTTTAGACTGCTGTCCACTTCCCTCCTTTTATTCCTCTTCCCCACCTTTACTTCACCTGTGTTTTGGATCATAGATTTATAGATGGAAGGGAAGGAAGAAGGGAATAAGCATTTATATAGAGTTTACTATGTGCCAGAAACTATGCTAAGCCCTTACAGATATTACGTCATTCGATCCTCACAACAGCCTGGAGAGATAGGTGCTGATATTATCTCTACTTTACAAATGAGGAAACTGAGGCAAACAGAGTGAAGTGATTTGTCCAGGGTCACACAGCTAGTAAGTGTCTGAGGCCATATTTGAACTCAGGTCTTCTTGACTCCAGGCCTGGTGCTTTATACATGGCACCACCTAGCATTTCTAGTAGAATGGAAAGAGCATTGGACTTGGAGTCAGGACATCTGGGTTTGAATGACAGCTCTACCACTTAAGATCTGTGTAATTTTGGACAAAGCATTTCAACTTTCCAAGTCTCCGTTTTCTGGTCTATAAAATGGGGTACTAATACTTTCATTCTACTCACACCACAGGGTTTCAAGGAAAG
Source organism: Vombatus ursinus (assembly GCF_900497805.2). NCBI lineage: Eukaryota > Metazoa > Chordata > Mammalia > Diprotodontia > Vombatidae > Vombatus > Vombatus ursinus. The sequence continues at coordinate 44,499,472 of NW_020954557.1, read as the reverse complement.
GAATTTTAAAAAATATTTTTATTGATATCTTTTGTCTTTACATTCCCTAGATTTCCCTTGTTTTCCTTCTTCTTTCCCCTCCCAGAGAGCCATTCCATATAACAAAGTTTTTAATCAAAAAGAAAAGAGTAAGAAGAGAGGGGATAAATCAGCAAATAAAACAACTGTCAAGCAAATTGACATTACATACAATGTTCCACACCTATGGACTTCTGCAAAGGAGCAGGAGGAAGCGGCATCTTCTCATATTCCCTCTTTGGGACCCAGCATTTTCTTCATAATTTTGCAACATTTAGTTTCATTTGTTGTAGTCATCAGGCATATTGTTTTCCTGGCTCTGCTTACTTCACTTTGCATCAATTCATGCAAGTCTTTCCATGCTTCTTTGTATTTATCTTGCTTGTTGTTTCTTGTAGCACAGTATACCATTACATTCATATCCCACAATTTATTTAGCTATTCCCTCAATCATGGGCTTCTACTTTAGAGGAATGGGTTCTGTAAACCTTAATGTGTTTTCTAAATGACTTGCTATTTCTGTCAAAAATTGCTTTTTTTTTCCGTACCACAGACAGAGCTACATTGTGTGTGTATATGTGTATATGTATATACATATATACATATGTGTATATAATTGGGGTGATGTTATTTTGTACACATGTATGTGTATTGTGTGGGGCAGTTAGGTGGCACAGTAGCAGTGAGTACAGCTCTGGGCCTGGAGTCAGAAAGACCTGAGTTCAAATCTGGCCTCAGACATTTACTAGCTGTGTGACCCTGGGCAAATCACTTAACTCTGTTTGCCTCAGTTTCCTCATCTGTAAAAAGAGCTGGAGAAGGAAATGGCAAACCATTCCAGTATCTTTGCCAAGAAAACCCCAAATGGGGTCACAAAGAGTTGGACACAACTGAAACAAATGAACAACAAAAATGTGTATTGTCTATGTGGGAGAGGTACTCTGTATTATAGACCTACAGTGCAGGAAATTCCTAATTTAGATACTTCTCTCACCAATGCAGACTAGCAACTCATATGTGGCTACTGGTCTTAGAGCATTGTCTGGATGCCCCGGGAGGTTAAGTGACTTGCTCTTGGTCCCACAGCCAGTATGTGTCAAAAGCAGGACCTGTACCTTCATCTTCCTACCCAGAAAGCTGGTTTGGTGTCTACTAGTTGTTATACCATCTGCCTTTTAGAATAGGAATTACCTTAGGTAACAGGCATAATGGAAATGAAAGGCGATTTCATTTACTAATGGGCAGCTTGGTGTGTCTGCTATCTGATTTTGTAACAAGTGTTTTTCCCTAAAGCAATTTGAATGAGATCGACATTCATTCTGATTATTACGATTTCCTGTTTTGAGCCTCCTTTTTGATATGCCCCCAGTATTTTATTTCTGGAAATGACTTCAGCCAATTACATTACATCTTACTCCCTGCATTTGTGTGTGGTTCACCAGAACAGGAACTATGGTCCTTGAGTGCACTTTCCAGATAGCAGGGTACAACATACAGAATTGGGATAAAAATAACCTAAAATGTTATGTGGTTGGAACAAAAGGCTAAGTAAAGGCGTATGGGGGTTTGAAGGATTCAGGGCCATCTCAGGTGGTAGGTAATGTCTCTGTGTCTGAAATATCTCATTGGCCTAATGCAAAGGATGAACCCCTTCAGGGACTCATAGCATCCTACAATTATAATGAGAGGGCTGAAAAGTACTTTAAACTCATATGGTTCATTCCTTTCATGAGCTTATCATTTACTGTGCTTTGTTATTGTTCAGTTGTGTCCAACTCCATATGACCCATTTTCCATGGTGTTTTCTTAGCAAAGATCCTGAAGTGGTTAGATGTTTCCTTCTCTAGTGTGTCCCCATTTTACAGATGAGGAAACCGAGTCAAATAAGAGTTAAGTGACTTGCTCAGGGTCACATAGCTAGTAAGTGTCTGAGGCCAGATTTGAACTTCAATCTTCCTGACTCCAGGACTGGTGCTCTATCCACTGCACCACCTAGCTTCTCCCAACTTGTGGTACTACAGTTCAACAACTGAACAAATATGAATCATATTGCTAAAATAGGTTTGATCAATGAATAAGCTTAGTGACAACGGGGATAAATTCATCAACAAACATTTATTAAGGACCTACTAGATGTCAGGCCCTGTGCTAAGTGTTGAGGATACAAAGAGAGGGAAAAAAAGACAGCCTCTACCTCAAGGAGCTTGCAATCCAATAGGGAAGCCAATATACAAATATATATATATATATATATATATATATATATATATATATGTATATATAAGCCAATCCAAATACAGGATAAATAGGAAATAATTAACAGAAGTTGGGAAAGGCTTCCTGTAGAAGATGAGATTTTAGACCGGACCTGAAGCTCTCACAAAAGAAGGGCTATATTAATGGGCGGCTGTCATGTTCATGGCTGCAGCCCTGGGACTACTCTGCCAGGCTCCCACAGTTGTTTTCCCTTCCCTAGAAGCTGGCGATGTGGCCACTGCTTCTTGGGATAGGAACTGACTCAGGTAAAAGGTGGGATGAAAATGGGCTAGGTGGGAAGTTGCTTCTGGGGTGTGTGACCCCAGGATGGCCTAGTGGTTGAATTGGAGAATGAGAAATACCTTCATCAGGTGTAGTCAGTACCTTCTAGATTTTGGTACCCTGGAGCAAAAACCTGATTGCCTCATTATAACTGTGGCTCCCTCCACCATCACCACCCAGACTATCTAAGCTGCCATGACACCTACAAAGTAAACAGGAAGAGTCTTATTGCTATGATGGGGACTGCCTCCTCTCCTCCCCCTCCTAGGTCACACTGACCATTTTATGCTGGAAACAATTGGACAAAAATGCCCCAGCTGTACTGACCTTTCTCTTGGCCAGACTCTGGTTGTTAGAGTAACCATGGAAATAACCCAGGAGTGTTTAAAAAATCCTAAACATCTGAACTGACTTTAGGAAAAATAATACCCTTTAACTCTGAAACTAGGAATGAGGCTTAGGCTACTGGATCATAGATTTAGAGCTGGAAGGGACTTTAGTGAGTCCAAACCCCTCATTTTACAGATGAATAAACTGGGGTCAGAGAGGACCAGAATCACCTATCTAAGATGAGGCATGATTCAAACTTGGGTCTTCCTGATTCCGTTAAATACGAAAAAGGCATGCTCTTTTCCAGAATTAGTGCTACCAGCCATTACCTATAATGACTAATTTAAAATAGAAAAACAACAGCAGCAAAAATCAAACAAACAAAACACAATGAAAAATAAAACCTTGTCTTGGACCAAAATTAGCTGCTGTTTTCCTTAAACCAAATTTAGCAGTGTTATTGGCAGGTGCCTGCTTGCAAGTAATGACAACACTCAGATCGGTGACCTCTGAAAAGCCTGCTTGGGCTCTGCCTCAGAGGCCTTCACAGCAGAGACACAAAGAGTGGCCAAAGAGTGGCCTGCTGGGAACTGTTAATAATCAATCGTCTTTGCCACCCCTGCCCCCATGTTCCAAGGGACACACTTTTAAGCTTCATCTACATAATTTACCTTTTCTATTATTTTCTTACATCTAGACAATCCACAAAACAATCAATCAAGACCTGATTTGCAGATTTCTGAGGTATAAATGCTCACCCTGAAAATTAAAACATCTTCTCTAGAGTTGGCTCCAGCACACCCCAGTGACAAGGCCCTGCAGGTAGGCAGGTCACAAAACAATTTCTGTGAAGAGAGAATCAAGGGGAAAAGGACAGGAAGTGCAGAAAGTAGAGAGATTTCAAAATTTATCTTGCACATCTAAGATTCTTTCATTTATTAATTTTTTTATTTATTGGCCATTCAGTAGAGAGTGAAATTTCCCTGAGAAGAGAAAGAAATTTTACTGAGAATGAAGGGATCATTTACGAAAAGGACAATAGAGCAGCAGTTTTATTCCCCACCCCCCACCCCCATCCTTCAGGAGCCTGTAAGTTGAGACCAATTTAATGAAATAACACCCAGATTTCAATGGCCAGATTATTTCTGTGCAAGAAGTAACTGAACTGGCCAAGGTTACTTAAGGATGGAGTTGGAGAGGGAGGGGGTAGGGAAGGCACAGGGCTGCAATAACCATTGTCCAAAGTGGGCTTTCGTCCATCATCCCCGGAGTAATGCTATTCCAAGGCTAGGAAGTGAGAATCCTTCAAAAAGGATGTCAGTAACGACTGGGATGATTTATGTCCTTATTTACTGTCTTATATCTGTACTCTGTAATTCAATCAGCATGAGCAGTGGAATGCTAAACATGAAATATTATGCGGTACCTTTGTTGAGGAGATTGTAAAGAGGGAGAGGCATCTCTGGGGTTTGTTTTGATGGCAGACAGCTATGCCAGGAGGCAGCCACCTGCCTACACTTTAAATTTTGAGGCTTAGGAACCGAGGTAAGGAAAAGCAATCACCTGGGGTCCCTTTGGCTCTTTTCTTGAGGTGTTATTACTTAGGAAGGTGTATGTATGTAGGTGAGATGTTCGATTGTTTAGGTTTCTGTGGTGGGTGTAAGAGGCCAGGATAGGGTCCTGGAGACAAATAAATCCTCACCTTTAACATTTACTACCTGTGTGACCAGTAAGTTACTTAACTTCAGGCAGTTCTTTATGACTATAATTAGCCCTTCCACATGGCGGGGGGATTAAGGGCACAGCGCCCTGAGATCTGGGAAATCCATGCAAAATTTGTTGACCCTCTCTTTGTACCAGAGAAGAAATCTGAATTTTTTCTTTTATGGGGTGTTTATAGTACCTTATTGTCAAATTTGGGTTAAGTATTTGGTCATAGGCTTTGTATCATCTGTGGGCCTTTGTGTGTTGTCTGAGACTTCTGCAAAACTCCCTCCAAATTCCCATTTAATTTCTTAAATTCTTAAGAAATTAGTATATCGAAACCACAATGGGGAAAGGCACAATGTGGAAGGCATAACTGTATTTGGCTCCAACTTCTCTTTCTGGATTGATTTCATTTGATATCTCCTCTGTTTTGCTCCCCACACTCATTCCAGCTAAACAAAACCACTGTATGTTCCTTTTCTTGACATTTCCTGTATCTGTGTCTTTGCTCAGGAATAGTCCCCAAGACTGGAATGTTCTCTCTATTGAACGGAATTGCTAGCTCCCTTCAGGCCTCGGCTTAAGTACTTCCTCCTTCAAGAGACTTATCCTGATTCCTTTGGCTGTTAGCAGCAGCCAGGTGGCATAATGCGTAGAGTGCCAGGCCTGGTGTGAGGAAGATTTGAGTTTGCATTTTACTCAGACATGTACTAGCTGTGTGATGTTGGACAAGTCACTTCACCCTGTTTGCCTCAGTTTCCTCATCTGTAAAATGAACTGGAGAAGGAAATGGCAAACTGCTTCAGTATGTTTGCAAGCAAACCTCAAATGAAGTCATGAAGAGTTGGATACGACTGAAAAATGATTGAACAGCAAGGTAGCTGTTAGTACTCCCCTCTTCCCCTATTTCCACCCTCTCACACACACACTTTATATTTATCTGATATATGTGGATAGAGTGCTGGACCTGGAATCAAGCAGACTTGAGTTCAAATCCAGTTTGACACTAGTTGTGTGACTCTGGATACGTCACTTAATTCAGCATGGCATGCTCTCATCAGAGAAGTGCTGTGCTCTATGAGCAAAGCAGAACTGAATTATCTCGAAAGAGACACGAGATGCACAAATGTAGAGAATCCAATCCAAATGTTCACGTGGACTGTCTGTGCCCAACCTGTGGTAGAGCATTCCAAGCTCATATTGGTCTGATCAGCCACAGTCGGACACACTGTAACTTGACTCTAACATAGTGGTGCCATTTTGGTCCTCTTTGAGAACAAGGACAGCAACCATCTCGGTTCACTCTTTTGTAAAATAAAGATTACAAAAGCACCATTAGTACCTGCTTTTACCTACTCGTTTTACAACCTTGCAAAATCTATTTTCCATTCTCTGAATCTCAGTTGCCTCATCTGTAAAATGAGGTGAATAATACCAATCTTGTTTCCTCCTAGGACGCTTGAATGATATGATTGATGTGAAAATTATAATTCATTAAATAAATGTAAGGTATTATTATTGTTGTTCTAGGACAGGTAGATCCATAATTTGTGGCCTGTAAATCTATCTTAAACTCCTTAGTAGTGTTTAAATCTACACTTTATTTCCAAGTTCTTTGGGAGCAAATTCTGTCTTCATTTCTTCTGCATCAAGCATAAGTTTCTGAAGTGGGCAATACTGCCCCTGGAGGGTGCTAGAATGATCCAGGGGGATGGTAGTAGCCCTTGGTGCAATTGGGGGGGGGCGTTGAACAAGAATAAGGGGGCGGTAGAAGCATAAGGAAAGAACAGAAGAGAAGAAAAATTTGAAAAACCATTCACACATGTTTCATTTGTTGGGTAACAGAGTTAAAGATGTAGTGATTACATTATTTTCCAAATAAACACACAAAATGCAAGTTATAACCCATGAGTGGTCAAGTCCGCCGACAAGTGAGTGTTGGCATTGTTGGGAAGTCCAACATGCACTGACAAGAATATGTGCGGGTAATGACTTGTTTACAGTATGATACTATATGGTTATATGATGCAATATTGCATCATCAAAATTTCAATGCAGGAAAAAAACTCACAAATTTATAATAAAGTATTAAATTCAAGATGCATCTTTTTAAAAAATATTTTATATTTTTGAAATGATGCAAATTAAAAAAAACATTAAAGGGTTAAAGAAAGTAGATTTCCAGGGCATCACTGAGTAATTTTTTTTGAAAAGGGGATGGTAGATCAAATAAGTTTGGGAACCTCTGGTCTAGAGCCTTAACTAGGAATATTTTCATCTGAGATAAAAAATGATTTGGTACAATGGGAGTAGGGGAAGGAGGATGAACAAAGGACTCCTCCTCCATGGGAGACAGGTTGATCTGCCCTTTTTGAGAATTGGAGTGGGGGGGGAAGGTGGGAAGAAGATACCATGGTGATAATCATCTAGGGGTGGTTTGCTGCATGGAGGTACAGGTTAGTGAAGAAGTACAAAATGAGATATGGGGGAGGGTGGCCTCTATGGGGAGGAAGCTGCCCTACAGGTAAGAAGCATGCCCCTGACCTAGATGTCAACAAAGCTCTGTTTGCCCCATACTGTTTACAACTCTGCTTAACTCCATATTGTTGCTGTTGTTCAGTTGTATTCAACTCTTTCATGACCCTATTTGGGATTTTCTTCGATATTTTTTTGGGGTCTCCTTTAGCAAGCTGTTGACTTGTTTTTCATGATTTTCTTGCATCACTCTCATTTGTCTTCCTAGTTTTTCCTCTACTCTTACTTTCTTCTCAAAATCCTTTTTGAGGTCTTCCATGGCCTGGAACCAATTCATATTTTTCTTGGAGGCTTTGGATGTAGGAGCTTTGGCTTTGTTGTCTTCTTCTGATTGTATGTTTTGATCTTCTTTGCCACCAAAGTAAGATTCTATGGTCTGAGTTTTTTTGGTGCTGTTTGCTCAAGATCCCAGCCAATTACGTGACTATTAAACTCTTTGTTAAGGTAGGGGTCTGCTTCCAGTGTGGAGGGCATACTGTTCCAAGCTTCAGGGGTTCTGTGCAGCTGTTTTCAGAGATACTTCTAGGGACCTGTAAATTTTCAGTTCTTCCACGGTGGTATGATCAAAGGTGAGGTGTTTACTCCTTTCCTGGCCTGTGCTCTAGTCCATGAGTGACCACAAGCACTCTTTTCTGCCTTGGAATTGGAAGGACAATTCCCTCTCCACTGATGCCACAAGCTCCACCACACCAATGCTCCTCCTCACCCCAGGACCGCCACCCAGATCTGTGACCCAGATCCAAGCACGGACAAAGCAAGAGAATCCTGCCTCAGCACCAGCAAAGAGACCCCTGCAATCCCCCTCTGATCAGCCACTGGATCCCCTCTCCGTCTGTGGGCCAAGAGCTCCATAAGCAGCTGCAGCCCCAGGTCTGCGCCTGGTCTGGGGCCAGACCAAGTTCTTCTCTCAACCAGGTCCGACAGACCTTTCCTACTGACCTTCTAAGTTGTCCTTGGTGTTTGTGGGTTGAGAAATCTGGAAACCGCCATAGCTGTGATTCAGTCTCCTGAGGCCTGCTCCAGGTTCACTGAGGCCTGGTCTGTGCCTGTGCACCCACGATGAACTGCGTTCCTCTCCCAGCCTGGCGCAATACACCTTTCCAATCAACCATCCAGGTTGTCTTGGGCTGGAAATATGTTTCACTCTGTCTTTTTGTGGGTTCTGCTGCTCTAGAATTTATTTAGAGCCATTTTTTACAGGTATTTGGAGGAGTTTGGGGGAGAGCTTAAGGGAGTCACTAGTCTTACTCTGTCATCTTCGCTCTGCCTACCCCTACCCCTCTTTTGGGATTTTCTTGGCAGAGATACTGGAGTGGTCTCCCATTTCCTTCCCCAGCTCAGATGAGGAACTGAGGCAAACAGGGTTAAGTAACTTGCCCAGGATCACATAGCCAGTAAGGGTCTTAGGCCAGATTTGAACTCCGGAAGTTGAGTCTTCCTGACTCCAGGTCTGGCACTCTATCCACTGTGCCACCTCGCTGCCCTAGCTGGCTTTGTACCACTGTTGCTGTTGGATTTTAAGGAGCTTCTCATAAATGTTGCTTACTGGTCTTGGCTGAGTGGGCATACATAATCTGTTGGCATCATTTCAATACGATTTTATATTAGCTACTAAGTAACCCTCATTGTCACTAGAAGGAGAGAACCAAACAAATGCCTGGAGAGTTCAGGGGTGTGTTATACAGCAATGTGTTGGCAAATATTCAACAACCAACTCAGGAGAAAGGGGGGAGGGAGAATATATGCAGAGGACACTTTTAAGCTTAATCTGTATTATTAACATTTTCTCTATCACTTTGCTTGTCCAGACAATTAACCAAACAAGACACTAAGTCTGGATTTGAAACATTTGCCAATGTCTGAGTAAATGCTCACACTGAAAACTTAACAATTAGCAGGACTGGTTTCTCCAGTACACCCCCGGTTTTGGTTTAGGATAGACTCCCAAGTTTTGTTAACTCTTAGCATTATATGAATTTTTAGTTCAAATTTTTAAAGACTTAGAATTTTTTATTAAGTTATGGATTGGGTCAGTAAAGGAAGCTGTAATTTGATATCCTTTGAAAACATACTCTGGTTTTAAAATGAAAGAGGCATAATGCATTTGCCAAACTCAAATATGAAAGACCTTTGGGCTTGCTCACAACCAAGAGGAAATGGCAAGAGAGTAAATGCTTTATCTAAACTGGTCTGTGTGTTATTTATGGAACTGGGAATAGAACCCCGGATTCTGGACCCTAGCTCTCTTTTACTAACGACCATTCCATATTCCGTCTATAAATAGGCAATAACACAATACTCTTTTTCTGACTTGAATTGGATCACACTGGTGGCTCTCAGTTTCCTTTCCCTCCCTATCATGTAATTTTAAATGTTCTCTGACAATCAGGATGTAATAGGTTCACTGTGTCCAGAGTTCAGAATGAACACAATTTTCCAACATAAGGCATGCTAGAAATACATATTTAAGACAAAACATGGAAATCCTACAAATTAGTGGTAAATTCCCACTTAGGTTTTTTTTCTTCTTCTTCAGGAAGTCTGCCTTGGCTCTCTAGCTGTTAGCAAGCATACAGCTCCTCTAGGCTGGTTCAGAGTGATTACCTTGGAAATGCCACTTCCCAAGGCCAACAGCACTTTCTAAAAGGCCTGTCTCAGCTTCCCCTTTGTTCTCCAGACATAGGCCAGTAGCATATAAAAGCCTAATTACCCAGCCTCATCCCAGCCTTTTCAGAGAGCAAAGCAAGGCGTTTTGTATCTAAGCATACGGGGAGTGGCTCTGGTATTACAGATTGAAATATAAGTAAAATAATTCATTTTGAAGCGGCTGGAATTGGGCATTTATTTTTCATTGTTTTAGAATGTTGACTTCTGGGGAAAAGTTCTGGGTGTTTGCTTAGCAAATGTTACCACTTTAGCACCAGACTAGGCACAGACCATAACCAGGATGGGGTAATAGACACTTTGTTCTAGGACTCTGAGATACACGGATGGTCTTCCTCCTCTAGCCAATTTTCCATGCCTCATGCCTCCAAGACAAAGCCTGTTTCATGCAGAGTGACCTTGTTCCCTCACCGCCCCAGGAGCCTGTCACCGCGGCACATGCCCTCTGGACTCCGCCTCCTTGCTCCCTTCCCACCCCATTGCCAACTGTTACAGGGATTCAAGCCAGAATCTCTGGGGTTGGATTTCCCCTCTCAGTATGGCTTTGACCTGGGTTAGATTGTCTTTTCTATTCTTGCCCCATGCCCCTATCCCACCTTTGGATTATTATTTGACCACAAACCACCACTTCTGCTTCCCCTTCAACTTTCTTTTCTGTCTCATTTGAGAAAATTTTAGTTATGGCTCTAGCTAGTGCCTTAAAAAGGACATTGCTGTGGGGCAGCTAGGTGGCGCAGTGGATAGAGCACTGGCCCTGAAGTCAGGAGGACCTGAGTTCAAATGTGACCTCAGACCAAGCACTTGACACTTACTAGCTGTGTGACCCTGGGCAAGTCACTTAACCCCAACTGCCTAAGCAAAAGAAAAAAGGACATTGCTGCAAGTGGTTTTGCCACACTGGTCTTCTGGCATGATCAATCAGTCAGCAACCAATTGTTAGGTATTTACATGTAAGGCACTGTGCTATACTCTGGGTGTACAAAGAAAGGCTGTTCCATAGTTCCATAGCTCCTCAAGGAGCTCTTGTTCTAATGGGTGAGACAACCAGCAAAAAACAAAACAAAACCCTGTATACATATAAATAATCTTGGAGGGAAGACCCTAGCTGGGGTGGAGATGGCTTCCTGAAGAAGAAAGGAGTTGAACTCAGAATTGAAGGAACCCAGGAAGCCAGTGGGCAGAGGTGAAAAGGGAAAACTGGGTACAGGCAGCCTTTGAAAAAGCCCAGAGTCGGAAAATGAATGTCCTATGTGATGAACAGTATGGAAACCACTGTCACTGGGTTGCAGTGTTTGTGAAGGTGAGTAAAGTGTAAGGAGACTGGAAAAGTAGGACAAAACAGGCTAAGCCGCAGCTTTTTCCCAATTTCAGTCAAAAAGACCCAAATTGTGATTTAGATCTTTAGAGATGAGTGTTAGAGATGGCATAGCATGAATTAGACCCAGATAAAGTCCACATTGACCATGTTTTTCACCAGAGCTGCTAATGCAAAGCAAAGATAGGAAACATCTAGTATCTGATAGAAAAGATAATGGAAGTGATTTTCATCTAGCTTGCTTTCTGCATTGAGCAGTGAAGTAGATGAAACTTCTCTCTATCATGGTGTATTGGACAGAATTTTGGACTTCAAAATAAACAGATGTGGGTTCAAATCATACCTCTGAGATTTGCTAGTTATGTGACCCTAGGCAAATCTCTTACGCTGTCTGAGCCTCAGTTTCCTTATCTGTATGATGAGGATAACATCTTTCACATGTACCATAGGGAGATCAAGGATCAACTGAGAAAATGTAGGTAAAGTACTTTGCAAACTTTAAGCTGCTATAAGATATCAATTATCATATTTTTAAAATAGATGATCAAAAGACATGCAGAAGGAAGGAGAAGAAGAAAAGGACGGCAAGATTGGAACTAGGAGAAGAGCTTACATTATGACCACAACAATACAAAGGAAAACTATCTCCAAAGACTACAGACCTCTGATACACTCAGTGATTGTTCATGACTTCAGAAGACTGATCTTTATGATCAGGCTTCTTATCTCTTGGCAGATATGGGAGTCCCCTACAGTTCATTCATCCTAAGCCCCCTTCTCTTTTCGCTCTGCACGATCTCACTTGCTGATCTTATTTTCACCTCCTATGTGTTTAATTATCATCTTTATACAAATTATTCCCAGATCCATATATCCAGCCCTAGTCTCCCAACTGAGCTACAGTCATGCATTTCTTTTCTTTTCTTTTCTTTTCTTTTTTTTTTGGTTAGGCAATGGGGTTAAATGACTTGCCCAGGGTCACACGGCTAGTAAGTGTTATGTGTCTGAGGCTGAATTTGAACTCAGGTCCTCCTGAATCCAGGGCTGGTGCTCTATCCACTGCGCCACCTAGCTGCCCCTAGCTACAGTCATGCATTTCTAACTGCCTGTTGGACACCTCAAACCAGATGTTCTGTAGTCATCCAAAACTCAGCATGTCCAAAACAGAATTCATTATCTTCCCCTAAACATTCTTCCTCCTTCCAAATTTCCTGATCACTGCCAAGGGAATCTCCATCTTCCCAATCACCCAAGACCTCAACTTTGGTGGCTTCCTTGACTCCTCACTCTCAATCACCCCACCTCTTCAATCCGTTGTCAAATCCTGTCATTTCTACTTTCACAACATATCTCATGTACATCTCTTCTCTCTACTCCTAGAGCCAGGAGCCCAGTTCAAGCCCTCCTCACCTCTTGTCTAGACTACTGAGATACTAGTCTCCTTGAGTCAGGCCTCTTCCCACTCTGATCTACCTTTCATGCAGCCGCCAAGGTGATTTTTCTAAAACATGGCTACCTTTCCCTGCTCAATGAACTCCATTGGCTTCCTATCCCCTTTAGGATAAAATATAAAGTCCTCTGTTTGGTGTTTAAAACTCTACATAATGTTGAAAACTATCTTTACGTATAATTTGAAAAAGTAATACTATTAAGTGGGGAAAAGATCATCTTAAAAATAGATAACTTTGATTGTTTGAAACTAAAGAGCTTCTGTACAGATAGTAGTATTGATGAATCTAGGATAAGAAGGTTGAAAGGGAAAAAAACATCTTTGTATCAAAATTTTCTAATAAGGGTTTAATATATAAAAGCAAATAATAAATATATACCATATATGTAAAAAACCTCTTCATAACCTTGCCCATTCCTACCTTTCTAGCCACTTTCACCTTACTCCACTCTGTGATCTCTATATACCCCTTACACTGTCCTTCCTGCAATTCTTCAAACATGGCACTCCATTTCCCATCCTTGGACATTTGCAGTGGCTGTCCCCCATGCGTAGAATGCTCTGTCTCCTCACTGTTACCTCTTAGTTTCTTTGGTTTCCTTCCAGATTCAGCTCAACTCCCACCTTCTGCAGTAGGCTTTTTCTGGTCCCCCCCAAATTGTTTCATATTGCCTTCATAGAGTTTGTATATATCTTATGTATCTAAATATTTACATGTTGTCTCTCCCATTAGAATGTGTACTGTGAGAGTAGGAGTTTTTTTTTTTGTTTTGTTTTTGGGTTTTTGTTTTTTTTTTTTGCCTTTCTTTGTAGACCTATGGCTTGGCACGTAGTAAGCAATCAACAAATGCTGTTTGACTAACTAGAGATAAAGAAAGAGGTGTGTATTTTCAGGCATGGTCATAAGTAGATTTGTTTTGCTTGATGTGCCTACTTATTGCAAAAAAGGGCTTCTTTTTGAGGGCAGGTAGCATAGGAGGTAGAAGTGAGTTAATGGGTAGTGATGGAGGCATAGAGACTGGCCCTGTGATTATTTTGATGTAGGAAGCTCTGAAGAGAAACTCTCCAGAGGTTGGCACCTTCTCTATAATTTAAAGTCTCAACGAGCTGCCTAAAGAATTGAGACTTACCCAGGATCACATAACTAGAGGCTATGTCAGCATATCAGAGGCTGGACTTAGAGCAGGCAGAAATGTGAAAGAAAAAAAGAAAGGAAGGAAGGAAGGAAGAAAGTGAGAAAGAAAGAAAAAAGAAAGAAAAGAGGGAAGAAAGGAAAAAGATACAGAGAAATAGAGAAAGGAAGAGAGGAAAGAAGGGAGAGAAAGAAAGAGAAAAAGAAAGGAATAGAGAAAGGGATAAAGAGGAAGAAAGAGAGAGGAAGAAAGGAAGAGAGGAAAGAAGGAAGAAAGGGAAGAAAGAACATCAATAAAATGCTAAAAAGTATGCAGAAAAAAACAACATTCAGAAAGGGATATAAACAAGACAGTCTTGTTACTATCATGTTAAACTTAATATATACTTAAAAAAACAAACTGTAACTGTAGATGACAAGTTCACAGTTTCACATATAAACTTTTTTTGTTCTTTACATACTGAAATGTACATATGGTTGATGATTATTAAGTTCATAATTCTTAAAAAAAATGTTTTTACAAAACATAGCAAACAAAAGAAATGGGCCTGGATGTTTGCCAGAAGAAGAAAGTTCCCATGCTTAATCAAGCACGGGACTGAGTCTTGTGTTTCCTAACCTGTGGCTTGTAGACCCTTGGGGGTTGAGGATTCAGGGGCCATACTCAGATATTAATAGCACAACTGCTATCATGTTTGCTTTGTGGTTCTTCAGATCCATAAAACTTCTTGATGTTACAAAGGTCCTCAAGGTCGGGAGCTCCTGCTTAATCTGCTCTGCAGCATTACTAGGGATCTGGCTGCTGCTCTTAGGGTTTGCTACGTGAAGGGCTCTGCTCTAGTTCAGAGCACTTTCCCACAGACCACTCATGCTGGTCCCCAGCACATAAACCACGCTGTCAAGTAGCCATTATTTATGGAATGAAGGATAGACAGGGGCCCTAGCTTGCTAGTTAATTCCTTCTTGCGTATTTCGGCAGGATGAGAAATAGCATTCAGCAGTCATAGAAGCGTGGGATCGGGGTTAGAAAATTGGGCTTTGAATCCTGGCTCTGCTATTATGATCTGCTCTCTATGTGATCTTGAGCACATTACTTAAGTTCTCTCTGGCCTCAGTTTCCTCATCTGTAAAATGGGGATAATAATAGCATCTACCTCCCAGGGTTGTGAGGATAAAATGAGATAATATTTGTTAGCAGGTAAGTGACTTGCTCAGGATCACACAGCTAATTAACTATCTGAGGATAAATTTGTACTCAGGTCCTCCTGACTCCAGGTCCAGCTAGGTCTCTATCCATTGCACCATTTAGTTATCTAGAATAGAACAATTATTAATGGTTTGTATTTACACAGTATGTTCCAGAAGTCTTAGTGCAGTTTTAAGCTATTATGTATTTCAATTTCATCATATTAAAATGTTTTTAAAAAAACAAACTTGGACGTATAATATAAGATGATAGACCTAGAGTTGGAAGGGAACTTAAAGGTCATCTATTCTATTAGTTTACAGGTGAGGAAACTGAGACCCAGAGAGACTAAGTGATTTGCCCAAGATCATTTATGTAATAAGTCAGAAGCCAGGATTTGAGCACAGGGCTTTTAGTTTTCTAATCTCACACTTATGCCACGAATAAGCTTGTTTTCTGTTTTTAAAATGTTTTAATACTTTTGAATGATATCATAATTTTTTTGTGGCAATTGGGGTTAAATGACTTACCCAGAGTCACACAGCTAGTAAGTGTCTGAGGCTGGATTTGAACTCAGGTCCTCCTGACTCCAGTCTGTGCTCTAGCCACTCCACCATCTTGATGCTCTGATACCATAGTTTAAAAAAATTATTATTTTTTATTTCATTAAATATTTCCCAATTGCATGTAAAACTTTTTTTGTATTTTAATGATTTTTAAAAATTTTGAGTTTCAAAGTCTCTCCCTCCCTCCCTCTCGCTTTTCTTTCCCTCCTCCTTGAGAAGGCAAGCAATTTGATTTTGTTATACATGTGAAGTCATGCAAAACATATTTCCATATTAGTCATGTTGCAAAAGAAAATACAAACAAAATAAAACAATTAAAATAAAGAAATTTTTTAAAAAGTATGCTTTAATCTGCATTCAGAGTTTATCAATTCTCTCTCTGGAGGTTCGCAAAACATCTTATATATATTATCTTAATTGATTCTTACAACAAACTTGTAAAGTAGGTGCTATTATCCTTATTTTACAAATGAAGAAACTGACCTGAATGTGTCATGACATGGCAGTGAAATTCAAACCCACAGTGGCAGTACCTGATTGGCCCATGACACAGCCATTCCACCCAGTTTCTTTTTGACTTTATACTCTGTGCAGCCTAACCACAAAGCTCAGTTCCTATGCAGCTCCACATGCATGCATACTTGCTGCCACTTTGAGAGAAAATAAACATGCATACAACCTAATTCTGTTTGTCTTTCTTAAACCAAATTCTGAAGATTGACAGAAGATACTGGAAATTAAGGGGGGTTGGGGAACGCTTCCTGTGGAAGGTGGGATTTTAGTTGGGACTTCAAGGAAGCAGAGAGATGGTGTTTTTTGTTGGTGGGACAGATAGATATAGATAGATGAGAGCTAGCTATACATAGAGAGGAAGAGGCTGATAGTAGGTGATAGTTATAGATGGAAAGATAGAGACAGATAGGTAGACGATAGATAGAGATAGAGATAATATTGTTGTTTAGTCATTTTTTCAGTGATGTCTGATTCTCTGTGATCCTATTTGGGGTTTTCTTGGCAAAGATCCTGAAGTGGTTTGCCATTTCCTTTTCCAGTTCATTTACAGATGAGGAAACTGAGGCAAACAGGGTTAAGTAACTTGCCCAGGGTCACACAGGTAGTAAGTGTCTGAGGCTGGATTTGAACTTAGGAAGAGGAATCTTCCTGAGGACTTCAATCCAGCAGGCTATCCACTGCTTGATCTAATTGCCCCAACAATAATAAATGTGCCTGGCACTGGGCTAAGTTCTGGGGATACTAGTAATACTAGTAATATAATATACTAGTAAAATACTCGTAAAAATGACAGTCCCTGCCCCCAAGGAGCTTACATTCTAAGGGAGTAAGACCATCCCAAAGAGAGGTGGAGAGAGGGGGAGGAGTCATTGGCAGGACAAAGAGGCTGCAGGAAGTGGTGGGGAGGACAGGTTCTCTGTAGGACAAGGCATAAAGCTAATCTGTCAGTGCCAGGGGAAGCTAAGGGGTGGAGACTGAGGATCTTTCAGGACATCGCTTCAATCTTTCTTGCCTCATCAGTCACTCCTCCCCTACATGCAAACTAGGCTCTGGTCAAAATGGGCAACCCTCCATGACTCCCGCATGCTGGACTTCTGCTTCCTCCTCCTCCTCCTCCTGGCTATCTTCGTGGCCTTCCAGGAATGCAATTCTCTTGCCTCACATGCGCAGTGGCTCTCAGGAACTGTAAGCCTCACAGACTCCCATACAGAAGCCATCATTCCTAATTCTGCTGTTGTTATTGAGTTGTTTTCAGTCACGTCTGCCTCTTTGTGACCCCATTTGGGGTTTTCTTGGCAAAGGTACTGGAGTGGTTTGCCATTTCCTTCTCCAGCTCATTTGACAGATGAAGAAACTGAGGCAAGCAGCGTGAAGTGACACAGTTAGTGTCTGACGCCAGATTTGAACTTGGGTCTTCCTAATTAAACAAGACACTCTGTGCTTTCTGAGCAGCACACCGGGAAGGGCAGCCTTGTTCCACCCTTGCCCTCTCTGAGGGTCCTCACTTAAATGCCTTTCTTCTGACAGATTTATTCCCCGACAGTTCTGTAGACCCCCTCCTCATACTCAGGTGATCACTACGCTCTCTGCTTTCTCTCACCCACCCCTCTGCCTTCACAAATGTACTCAGAGGCCAGATCTTGTGGAACCCCGTCTTCTTTGGGTTACTTCTCTTTGGC
This sequence comes from Vombatus ursinus, assembly GCF_900497805.2. Lineage (NCBI taxonomy): Eukaryota > Metazoa > Chordata > Mammalia > Diprotodontia > Vombatidae > Vombatus > Vombatus ursinus. Next base: position 44,481,839 of record NW_020954557.1, on the reverse strand, counting down.
TTCTCAACCTTAACACTTAACACCTCAGAGATCTTATTCCCCATCAGACCTCTGTTGCCGCCCCAAGCTCTTCCCTTGAGCTCACTACTTGGAGAGGATGAGTACCCCCCAGGGGAGGAAGAACGCTATCACCAAGATTGTCAGAGTAAGAGCCGGAAGGTGCCTTAGAGAGCATGCATTCCAAACAACCCACTCTGTGACTGATGAAACTGAGGCTAGATATGGCAACTGGCTTGTTAGAGGTCATCCAAAGAGCCGACAGCAAAGCTGGGATTTAAATTGGGGTTCTTCTTTATTTGAAATCAGTCTGGAAAGACAGGATGAAGTCAGATTGTGAAGGCCTTTAAATACCAAGCTAAGGAGCTTGTATTTCATCCATTTCAAATGCTCTTCCTGCCAAGTCATTAGAAATTGCTTATTGACAATTTGTACCACCTTTTTCAAGGTGATCCATAGGATTTTCCCTAATTAAACCTCCCTAAGAAGATAGAGAGGTGTGGAAATTACAGATTCCCCAAACTGCCCCTAGAATCAGGAGAACCTGAGTTCAAATCTGATCTCAAACACTTACTAGCTGTGTGAACCTGGACAAGTCACTCAACCCTGTTGCCTCCAAAAAAAAAGAAAAGAAAAGAAAAGAAAGAAATTAGAGATTCCCACTTTGTTGATTATAAAAACTGAGACTGTTGGGGTTTGCCAACGAGAGAACAGAGGAAAGGCAGTGTAAAGAAGCTTATTTTCTCACTCCTTTTTCAGTGTGCTTTATCCAACCATGGCACACTCATGCTTGAGTGATCTGGCAAGCTTCCAAACACAACTATAATCACTGAAGAAGTCAAACTTGATCTTCTTATTTATTTTCCTGCTACCTACTGGGTTTCCTGATAGTTTAGTAAATAATCAAATTTAAATTGATTTTGTTTAAATGGAAGGTTTTAAATTAAACTTTCAGTTCCCAGCAGGACTTTAATGTATGATGTTATTTTATTTAGAAGTCAGCCTTCTTCACCTGATCTCTCCTCTTCCATGTCAACCATTCCTAATTCAATTCCTCACTGGCTGTAAAATAGTATAGGAAATCTGGCTGTGTCATACAGGATCTGAGTAACTTTGGGCAAGTCACTTTACCTCTCTGGGACTCAATTTCTTCATCTGTCAAATAAAGGGGTTGGGTTATATGATCTCCCATTTCTTTCTAAGCTTGAAAGATTTTGATTTTCTGATTCAAACCCTAACTTTCCTCCAGTCACTCAACCCACCTCTCCATTCATTTATTTATTCATTGATTTATCCACTCATTCATTCAAAAAGCATTTACTAAATGCCCACTATGTGTAAAGGTGGGCCCTGCCCTCAGGGTGCTTACATTCTACTAGGGAGATACAACATTTACAAAGATCAGTGAAGTATAAGATAATTTGAGGCAGGAGAGAACACTGCAAACTAAGGGCGAATCAAGAACGTTTTCTATAGGACATGCACCTGAGTTGAGCTTTGAAGAGCTCTACAGATTCTAAGACATTGAGGGGGAATGCATTCTAGGCATGTGCGGCAGCTATGCAAAGGCACTGAGGTGGGAGATGGAATGGTGAATTTTGGAGAACAGCAAGTTGACCAGTTTGGCTGGAACATGGCGTGGGTGAAGGGTAGTTACATCAAATTAGTCTGGAAGTTATATGTAATTAGTCTGGAGCCAGATTGTGAAAGCATTTAAATGCCAAGCTGAGGAGTCAGTACTTCATCCTACAGGCAATAGGGAGCCATTGAAGGTTCTTTTTTCATTATTATTCTTTTTTTTCCCATCTCCTAAACCTTTCTTGTTTCCCTTTTCCAGCACACTTTTGAATTGGACATATTCAAATCCCTAGTCCTAGTCCCTGATCAGAAAACCCTCTCATTGAGACTTTGTGTCCAATGATCTTAAAATCAGAGAAAAGCCAAGATTACTTTCCTTTAGCTGATCTCTGTATACTCATCTCCCACCCCTCAAATCATCCATAGAGATGGCACAGCCTCCAATTTCATTCTTCTTCCCCACCAGTGGAGCAACCCAGGCCCCAGGCAGAAAGCAATGATATCAGTAGATACTTTATGAGAGTTGTATCCAAACTTTATGCACTACAGTGACATCTCACTCTTTTACCCTTCCAAATTGTCGCATTTTCCCACTTTTTGTGAAAAATACAAAGTTGTCTTAGCTCATATTTTATTGAGATAAAATTAAGAACTGATTTTTTTTAAAAACTTAATTTTCAGTTCCAAAATCTTTTTCCACCTCCAACCAATTGAAAAGGCAAGAAAAATAGAATTCGTTACAAACATGTATAGTCATGCACAACAAAATTCCATATTAGCCATGTTCCAAAAAAGAAAAATCAAGAAAAAGAAAGGAATAGAAGAAAACATGCTTCAATCTATATCTGAGTCCATTCATTCGCTATATGGAGGTGGATATCATTCTTTCATCATGAGTTGCACTTTATGTTGGTCAGAGTGCCCGGGGGGCCTGCAGGGTAGGTACCCCAGTACTTGATGATGAGACAGTCTTCTTGAGCCCCCTGCCACCTTCCTGCATCCACAGGGAGATGCCAGCTCACATGCCACAGGGTGAGGCTGATGGGAAATGTCTAGTCCGCACCGGTGCCCCTGCCACCCCAAGACCCTACCTCCTCCCTCATTCCAAGATTCTCCACTCTTTCCCCTTCCAGCCAGAGTTCTTCCTTCCAGGAGGAGAAGATTGCCTGGAACTAGAACCGAAAACACAGTAAGTCTCATTTCTGAGATATATAAGGAGAAGGTGAAAGAGGAAAAATGACCTGTCTCCTGTTACCTGTTGTTATCTCTCTGCCAGCTCGACAGTTGGAATGGACTTGTATTAGTCTCGTTTTTGTTGGCTTTGGTTTTTAGCTTTGTTTCTACTGAAGAAAGTGGAGATATTTATGAAGGAGGTGGACATATGCAATGGTTTGGGCTATTGCTTTGTGGGACCTTCTCTGTTCCCATTTCCCTCTTTTCTGTCACCTTACCAGGCCCTCTGCATATCATGGAGGATGAATGGATTTGAACTCAGGTCTTCCTGACTCCAGGGCTGGGACCATCCACTGCACCACCTTGCTGTCCTATAACAACTTGAAGAGATCTGAAATGTCCAATGTCCAAAATCAGAATATTATTCATAGGAACATTTTTTATTAATAATAATTTTAAGTTTTAGGGATTAATCTAAATCCGGTAACATATTTTCTGTATGATTTAAAATCATCTTACTAAATAAAATATGGGTTTTAATAAACTATACCGAGAACAGGCAGCTAAGTGGTGAAGCAGACAGTGTGCTGAGCCTGGAGCCAGGAAGACTCATCTTCCTGAGTTCAAATCCGGCCTTAGACACTTAGTTGCTGGGTGACCCTGGGCAGGTCACTTAACCCTGTTTGTCTCAGTTTCCTCAGCTATAAAGTGAGCTGGAGAAGGAAATGGCAAACCACTCCAGTATCTTTGCCAAGAAAACCCCAAAATGGGGTCATGAAGAGTCAGACACAACTGACAATGACTGAACAAAAATACTGAAAACAAAAGGGGAAAAAAGAAGAATCGAATATTGTAAGAAGTATCAAATGTGAGAAGCAGCATGGGAGAGTGGAAAGAATGATAGCTATATTTGGAGTCAGGAAGACCTGGGTTTAAATCCCACCTCTCACTTACTAATGAGTCTTACTCACTAACTTCATCTCTTGTCAGTTTCCTCATATACCAAATTGGAATAATGAAACCAATAGCACATATTTCAGTGGGTTTTTGTGAGACCTAAATGAAATAGTGTATGCAGTTTGTAAACTTTAACAAATAATACATGTCAATCATAATAATAATAATTATTATTACATAATTGGGCATCTAGGTGATGATGCACTGGACAAAACATCAAGCCTGGAGTCAGGAAGACCTGAGTTCAAATGTGACCTCTGATACTTACTAGCTGTATAACCCTGGGCAAATCACTTAACTGCTTCCTGCCTTAGTTTCCTCATTGGTAATATGGAGATAATAATAGCACCTGCCTCCCAGGGTTGTTGTAAAGATAAAATGAGATAAAAATTTCAAAAATGCCTGACATACATTAGATGCTACATAAATGTTGATAATAATAATTATTATTAGGCAGCTATTATATGATTATTAAAAATTATATAAAGCAAATTCTGGGGAAAGACTAAGAGAATACATTGAGAAAGCACAAAGTCCTCAGAGAAAATCTACTGGTTACCCATTTAGGAAAAGTACAGTTTGTAATGAATATTTGCTGCAATATTCTTATCAACATAATATGACCTAAAAGCTTAAGGAAGTCCCACCATCTCCCTCAAACATAAACAACTTCCTCCCCACCCCCCACCTATCCAACTCAGACTTTTGCCTAATATGGTATCATTCACACCGTAGGTTTCTCCAGTGTTAGTTGACCAATGGATACTTCAGAAAGCGGAGATAAACGTGGGTAGATAAAAATTGTCAAGCTGAGATTTCCTCTTAAGATTCCTTTGAATAGTTACCTAAATTAGTTCACTTAAGTCTCCAAAGTGCTTTTGCCAACCAGATAAGCTTTGCTTTTTAAATTCACACAATCTGCCAAGTTTGCTAGGAAATTGTTAAAATAACTTTTGGCTAAATAAGTATTTTATTTTCAGGATATAGTCTAGGCTTAAAAGCTGGCATCTGACTTGTTTTAAGATTGTTAAAAGCTAGAGTACAGTAGGGTGGTGGTGCAGATTTACTCAAACAAATCCAATGCAGCTAACATTTGAAGGGAAACAGTTAACTGGGGGAAAAATCTTGCCAGCAAATTTCTCTGATAAAGGTCTCATTTCCAAGATATAGAAGGAATTGATTCAAATTTTTAAGATCAAGAGCCATTCCCCAATTGATTAATGGTCTAAGAATATCCAGGAGCAGTTCTCAAGGGAAGAAATCCAAGCTATCTTTAGCCATATGAAAAAATGCTCCAAATCACTAATAATTAGAGCAACAATTCTCAAACATTTTGATCTCAGGACTCCTTTACATGTTTAAAAATTATTGAGGACAGCAAAAAGGTTTTGGTTTATGGCAGTTACATTTGTTGACATTTACCTTATTAGAAACTGAAACATTTACCTTATTAGAAAACTGAAAATTTAAAAATACTTAGTAATTAAAAATAGCAATAAACCCAGTATATGTTAACATCATATTTTCATGAAAAAATGACTATATATTCAAAAAAAATTACCATTCACTCTGTTGTGATACATTGTTTTGGTTCAAGTATATGAAGAAAACCTTGACCTCAGATATGCAGTTAGAAAAAAGAGGACTATCTTAGGGGGAAATATGTCTTAGCATTATTATGAAAATAGTTTTGATCTTGTGAACCCCCTGAAAAACACTTAGGGACCCTTGGGCTTCCCACACCATACTCTGAGAACTGCTGAATTGGAAAAATGCAAATTAAGGCAACTGTGAGTTTCAACTTCACACCCATCAGATTGGCAAAGTTGGCAAAAAAGGAAAATGACAAATGTTAGAAGGGCTTTTAGAAAACAGGCACATGGATGCACTGTTGGAACTGTGAACTGATCTAGCTCTTCCAGAAGGCAATTTGGAACGTTGCTAACCTATGTATAACCTTTGACCTACTAGTAGGCCTATATACCAAAGAACTAAAAGAAAGAGGAAAAAGTCCTATATGTACAAGACTATTTATAGCAGCTCTTTTTTGTGGGAACTATGGGGATGTTCCTAAATTAGAGAATGGTTGAACAAATCACGGTATGTGAATATAATAGAATACTGTTATGCTGTTAGAAATGATGAAAGACATGGTTTCAGAGAAACCTGGGATAACTTGTATGAACTGGTGAAGAATCAAGGAAATAGAACAAGGAGAACAATTTATACTATAACAACAACTTTGTAAAAATGAACAATTTTGAGAGACTTAAGAATTCTGATTAATACAATGATCTGCCATGATTCTGTTTGATTGAGGGGGAAGCATGCCTTACTCACATCCTGACAGAGAGAGGATGGGCTCAGGGTGCAGAATGAGACACACATATATGTGTGTGTGTGTGTGTGTATGTATACATCTATACATACACATGCACACACATACATATATACATACACATACACACATGTATTTTGGTTATGGCCAATGTGGGAATTTGTTTTGCTGGACTATATATATTTGAATTACATTTTCTTTTGGGAAGAGGAAACTAACAGCTTGATAATTGAAAAATAATAAACTGAGGGGAACTTTGTTTTATTCTATCTTATGCCTTTCAAAAGCTTAGAATTTAAAAGTGGAATCATTGCTATTATTTGGGATATTCTCTAAATATAGTTCCCTTTCAACAAACCCTTTATCCATCCTTATTCGGTACAGAACTGTGATAGAAGCTGGATGAGATGAGAAGTTTGATTAAGACAAGACTCCTACCTTCATGGAATTTACAGTCTAGTGGGAATTTGACACAATCACAGATCTGATAATATACAATGTCGCATGATAAGCACATTAGAAAGGTCCGGCAGTAAGTCCAATGAGGCAGGTTGTTATTGATGGAGGGATCAGGGCAAGCTTCTTGGAAGATACGACATCTGAAATGGGCTTTGCGAATTGAATAGTAATTCAACAGGCAATAAAGGTAGAAAAAAGATCCCAAAAACTTTCAAATTTGAATCTTGGTTTGGGGTGAGGGGGCAGCAGCAAGATGAAGATTTGATGATTATTACATATCAAAGGGTTCAAAGGAGGAAGGTTGGGCCAAGCCTAACAGTGACTTCCTATTATACTTGTTTAGTTGTGTCCTACTCTCCATGACTCTATTTGGGGTTTTCCTGGCAGAATTGAAGTAGCTTGACATTTCTTTCTCCAGCTCATTTTACAGATGAGGAAACTGAGGCAAAAGGAGTTAAGTGACTTGCCCAGGGTCACACAGCTAGTAAGTTTCTGAGGCTAGATTTGAACTCAAGTCTTCTCCTATAACCACTAGGAATCAGTCTCTCTCTCCCTTAGCCTTTTCCCTTATATTGTACTTGATTTGTGAACGTTTTCTATCACACTGATAAAAGGTAAGCTCCTTGAGGGCAGGGAGAATTTTTCATAGCACCTCCTAGAATCAGAGAATGTGAGATCCTCAAGGAACTTCAGGGACCACCTAGTTCACCCCTCCCCCCCTTCTGCCACACACATTTTACAGATGGAGAAACTGAGACCCTGGAAGGGGAAAAGCAATTTTCCCAAGGCCACACAGAAAGTCAGTGGCAGAGTTCAGACCAGGACCTGAACCTTCAGTTTCTTAGTCCAAAGTCTTTCAATTTTTTTTTCTGCACCCACTAGCTGTTCAATAAGCACCCAGGACCAGCTACTCTGTGATCTCTAGCTGGAATCCAGGACAGACAAGCTCACCTGCTCCCTTCTCTTGAACTTTTTTCAGCACCCATAGAGCAGCTGTTTGAATCAAGTGGAGGGCTTTAGGGAACTGCTATTCAATTTCACACCAGAATGTGATCTGTATTTGTGTCCTGGGTTCTCATCATAAATTTGCAAAGTTTCTTCTCTCCCCCCCCCCCCCCCGAGATTATTTTGCCCCCAATCATGCATAAAGTCTGCTAGGAACCGGTCTGGACCATCCCTGGGAAACTGCCCTGAGACAGTTTAGAGATCAAAAACTCTTCATTCATTGGCTGCTATTAAGAGCAGAACAATTTCAAATGCCTCATACACAAAGCTGCTGCTTCCCTGGGGTTTCGATAATTCCTTATACCAATTACAGCACTTTCTAAAGTTTAACTAATTAATCTTAACTGCATACCTGTGAGATAGAGCTAAAGATAATACTTCACACTTGTATAGCACCTCTTATCCAAGGATTACTAACATTTATTCACTAATCTCTCATAACAACCCTAAAAAGCATGAAGATGACAAGGGAAAAAAATGATCACTACCATTTTAGAGAATAAGGAATAAAAAAAAAAAATCTCAACCAACCCAGGGCTAAGCACTGATGATGGATTTGAGAACACATAAGCACATATATAGATGATGAAGATACAAAGGAAATCATTCTATGTATTCTGTACCTAAAGGGTAGAAACTTCCAAGTAAGTTTACTGCCTTCCTTGAGTCATAGATTTAGAAGTAGAAAGTATCTTAGAGATCATCCCATCCAGCTACCTCATTTTACAGATGGGAAGACTGAGGCACGAAGAAGTTAGATGTCTTGTCCAAGGTTGTTCAGGTAACAAGCAGTAGAGAAAAGCATGGAATTCAGGTCCTCAGATACAAAAGTCAGCATCATTTCTACTCCTCCACACTGCCAACTCTCCCTCTTGTGTCTTGGATAAAATACATTTTATTGAATATTTCCAACCTTTCACAATCTGGTACCAACTTATCTTTTGTGATTGATCTCACATTACCCCCTCTATTATATTTTATGTTCCAGCCAAGGTTTGCCATACATCAGATTCCTTCTCCTGTCTCCTCCTTGCCTTTGCAAAGTCATGCCTCATGTCTGCATCATCATCTCTGAGAACCCTTAATTCCATCAAAGACTTGTCTGAGATGTCACCTCCTCTAAGGCTACCAGTTGTAAGTGCTTCTATACAAAATTTTTGCCTATCATTTGTATTGACTTATCTGGGTCAGTGTCATTTCTATTCCATGGGGACAGGATCAAGAACTGGACCAGGGGTGGGGAACCTGCAGCCTTGAGGCCACACCTGAGTGGTCATGGTGTGAGCTCCATGCTTTCTTCTGTAAGCAAGACAACAGTCATGGCAGCGCAAAATCTATCAAGTAATTAACTGTCTGGAGGAGGGAGCAGACATAGAAGCTTTGTAGAAACTCATGTAGGAAATTATTAGGGAAATCTGTGTTTCTTTTACCTAACCTAGGTATGTCCATAAGCTCTAGACACTGTCTTCTTCAGTCAACCATGTTGCCTGGTTGGGACAGATTTCCATTTTTGCTTTGATATCTGAAATACGGCCAATTCCCAATTGTTACAAAGAGGAGGTAACATGAGAGAGACATTTGCAACAGAGGACTATTAAGGGTGCCGGAAGTTGGGGTGGAAAGAAAAATGTAGGGGAGAAATCCCTTCTCTGGGTGCTGGAGAATTAGTATTTAGAGTAAAACAAAGACAACGAGTAGCCTCCATGCTCTGGCCTGATGATAGGTTTGCCATGATTCCTCTTTATTTCCCTCGCTAGATAACGTCTCTCAGGAGACAGCATCCATTTAAAGGACAATGAACCACTATTTATATAAACGCCTGTCAGAGAAATTCTCCAAACAATTGCAAATATTGACGAGTGTGCAACAGATTAATTTTGCTTCGCTCCCATCTTCTCCAGGAACAGACAGCCTTATCGAGCGTAGTGGCTCTCTAACAACTATATTCTCCCAGATTTCATCAGGCATTCTACATACAGGGGGTCTTTGACAACAATAAAAGAAACACTAATAGTCACTTCTGAGACAGATCCGCTGCCGCCTTAATAATGGCCAAGCAGTTGCATAATGCTTTCGCCTCTAAGCCTGAGATTATCCATGCAGACAAAATCCCCACAATGGTGTCAGAGATTTGTTGGTTTCCTTTCTTACCAAATAGCTGTGGTGGTAAAGCATGGTGCCTTGCCTGGAATGACAGGAGAAGTAGTGGGCCTCAGACTGGCCCAGTGCAAAGGCCAGGAATGTCAAGTATCTGATTGCAAATGGGTATCGGGTATCAGATCAGTAACTAGGCTGGAAAGACGAGGGCTTAGACAGTGTCAAAAATTAAGTAATGATTTAAAAATACTACGCAATTTAAAAATGTGTTAAATTTACATTTTCATAGCATTTTCACTCCTCTAGCACTATAGAAACTCGTTAACCAGTTGGTCAATAAATAGTCAAAGGATATTATTAAGCATCTACTACTAGCCAGGTGTTTTGCTTGGCCCTGGGAACATAAAGAAAGACAAAAGACAGCTTCCACTCTCAAAGATCTCATGGCTATCTGCTGGGGAAGACAACATGTATGTATGTATAATTTATGCAGGGAGTCCTTGAGGTTTCAGAGAGAAAGCACTGGCATTGGAGGAGAATAATAAAGGCCTCTTGATGAAGTTGAGATTTGAACTGAGACTTGAGGGAAGCCAGGAAAGCCAGGCAGTGACGATGAGAAGGGAGAACATTCCAGGCATGGAAGACAGCCGACGAAAATGCCTGGAGCTGGGAGATGGAGTTAACAAAAATAATGAGTTAAACTAGCAAGTTACCAGATAGCACACTTCCTTCCCTCATACCTTTGCCAAGAATGAATGCCAGGGAAGCCATTCCCCTGTTCCACCCCGTAATTCCCTAGGAAATCACCTTCTTAGCAGTGGTCTCATAGAATCCTCATAGAATCTCGTAGAATCCCAGTGGATGATTTGGGGATGAGTGGAGTACTACTCACCGTTGGTGTCATTTTGTGCTTTTTGTCCTTGCATGTGGGGCCATCTTCAGTTGTCCTGATCTATATCTTCCTCCTGGACTCAGATGGCCCTGGAAGAGGAAGTGAGGCTGGTGACTTTGCACAGCCCTCCCTCACTTAAATCCAATTCACTTGCAAGTCAAGACATCACCTTCCTGATGCCATGGTCCTATTAGAGAACGAAGGACAAACAATAGCTAATTGTCCCAGGCGCCAAGATTGCTCTTTCTCATTCTTCCAACTACATTTATCAGACTTGTCTAGAGGAAGGTTATATACATGGAAGAGTTCCTGCTTCCAAAATCCAAATCCAAATGGGGAAATTAGAATGATGAAAAGTTACATTGTGGTATTTAGTGGAAAAAAAAAAGGAAAAACTGTGAGGGTGGAAGAGTCATTACTCAAATTCCTCTACAAGCTAAGAGATAGTATGACTATCCCCACAATGTGACCCTGTGCAGCCATCCCTGAGAGTGAGCCTCATTCTATGGCATGCTAAAATTTAAAGAACACTAGACTAGGAGCCAAAATCCCTGGGTTCAAATGCCAACTTTTCCTCTTATTAGCTGTGTAATCTTAGGCAGGTCATCTTCTCTGAGCCTCAGTTTCTTATCCAAAACACGGGAATAATTATGATACTTGTCCTGCTTGCTTCATGAAATTGTGTGTAGGAATAAACAAAATGTGTAAATCAAATCAAGTGTGTGAAAGTGTTTTGTAATCATAAATGCTATGCAATTATAAGCAATTTTGTATATAATAAAATATATACATTTGGCTCAATGGTTGCCCATTGGATAAGCAATGGATAATAGTCCGTTCATTCAGTTAGCAATCTTACCATATCAGTGGAAAGGGAAAAAGACCCTTTGCTCATTGGGTGAACCACCTGGTATGAATTTATGGGAGAACACAGACAAGAGTTGTGGGCAGGCATGGAAGGGTGGAGATCTGTCTTACTGGAGGAAATACTTAAATCAAATAGATTGCAAGTCCCTTTGAGGATTTAATGATATATGTTTGACAATAATATAATATAGTGATAGATGCTGGCATGTGTAGTCATAGCTTCAAGGAAATCAGGTTTTATTTTTTGCATTTTGAGGGATGATTCCATGGGAATTTCTGTTTGCAGAGAAATTTTTTTTGGAAGGGGCAGTGGATTTGTAATTATTTTCACAAAATCGCCTTTCTTGATGAATAATTGGTTAACAGTCAGTCAACTAACATTTATTAAGATCTTACTGTGTGCCAGGCATTGTGCTAAAAATTGGGGATAAAAAGAACAAAAACCAGTCCTTGCTCTTAAAGAATTCAGTCTCATGGGGGGAAAACACGCAAACAACTATACACAAACAAGATGTACACTAGATAAATTGCAGATTGCAAATAGTAGTAGCAGTTAGTATAAGTAGCAAATCAAAGGAGTAAGGTGATATTAGTGAGAGTATAGCATAATGGATGGAGTGCTAGACTTGACATCAGGAAGACCTAGGCTCAAATTTTCCCATTGATACTTATGAGCTGTATGACTATAAGCAAGTTGCTTTATTCCTCTGAGCCATAGTTTACTCATCCGCAAAATGGAGATACTAATACTTACCTCATGAGATTGTTGTGAATTTTAAATGAGATATTGTAGAATAAGATGTGCTTTTGCAAATCAGTATATATGTCACTATTATATATGTGTGTGTGTATATATATATAATATATATATAATATATATATATACATACATAACTATTACATAGTGAAAATTTGGAGGTTGGAGAAAATTTTTTCAGGTAGGTGAAAAAATGAGAGAGAGACAGAGTATAAAATCAATTGTGTTATTTTAATGATTCTACCCAGATCTTGTGCATGGGAGTAACGTTGTTACAAGCATTTTTTTAAAGAAAAGAAATAAAAGGGCATTAATGAAACATGAAAAAAATATACAAAACAGGGCAGAAGGAAGTTCACAAGGGGACACAGATAAGGAAGTCAGTACTGGGACTGATGTATTATATTTAATATATACTTTAAAAAGCCAAGCTGAAACTGAAAGAGATTCAAAGTTCCATTTACAACCTTTGTTTCTATTCTGTTCATTATGTTCTATTCTTATTTGTATACAGAAATGTTCATGCTTGTTGGTATTTGTCCAGTTCATAATAATAAAAGATAATTTGGGAAAGGTTCGTGCTTAGTCTCAATGGTTTTTGGAATCCAGAACTTCAATAATGTTTTCTTTTTTCAAGTGGTGGCAGCTATCACAACGCCATAGAATGTTAGTGGTGGAAAGGACTTTGGAGATAATCCGATTAAACCCTCTCATTTCAATGATGAGGAACAGGACCCAGAGAGTTGAAGTGACTTTGCCCCAGGTGACCCAGGTAGATGGTAAATCATAAACTTTGGGAATCATATGAGTCAGTTTTGTCCACTTGGTTTCTTCATGTATCTTTTCTCTGATTCCATGCCAAGAACAGCACAAACTTGAGGGTGTCTGTGGATGGTGGCATAGGTACACACCCCACCTAAGATTGTCCCAACTACTGTCATTTCATCACATCCTTAAATGCTTTAGTAACCAAAACCCACTGTGAAGGTACAAGGTTGCTTGATCACCAATATGTAACGTTGACAATATTGATATCAAACTCATTTGTCTTTATATTACTTCTTCTTATTACTTTTATATTCCGCCATATTGACCTATTTACTATTCCCCATATATGATGTGCCATCTCCCGACTTCATACGTTTACCCAGGCTATCTCCCATTCCTGAAATGCTCTCCCTTCTCAGCTCTGCCTCACGGCATCCCTAGTCCCCTTCAAACCCAGTTCAAGTTCCACCTCCTTTTTTTTTTTAATTTAATTTAATTTTTTTGCCACCTCCTCTTTTAATCACCTACAGTTGTGAATGGTCACTCCTGTGCCCCCAAACCCCCAATTAATTTATATTTGCTCAGTATATATTTTATATTTACTATTTTATATTTGCTATGTTTGTTAAAGCATCTGGACAGAGGGGCTAAACCAGGTTGAAGGTAACTGACAGGCCTCCAACCTGTAGGTGAGTTAGGGGGATATCTAGCCCAAGCATGTGAAGACTGGTGAAGACTTCCCCTTGAGGAGTGGGTGGATGAGAACAACAGGCATGAAGATGACTGAAACAGTCACTGTGAAGCGCTTAGAACTTGGTCAGACATTGAAGATGCCAAGGTCATACACTACATCTCAGGCTATTGCCAATCATCTTGACTTTTGTCTTGCCACTGGACTTCAATGACTCAGGAAGAGAGAGTAAGGCTGATGACTGTGTAACTCTGCCTCACTTAAATTCACAGTCAAGTCAAAACATCACCAGTGATGTCATTGATCCTCTTCTAAATGATGAACAAACAACAATTTATATTTACTTCTCTATAAAAATGCTTTTTTCCCCAAAGTAGAATGAGGATGGAAGGCATTTTTGTATGTAGTCCCAGGAATTAGCACAATGCCTTGTACATCAGTGCCTATGAAATGCTTGTTTTAATGAATTCAAGGAATTGAATGGAATCATGTTGAGTGGAACTGATTAGTGCTGTTTGGTGGGGTGGGACTAGATGGTGAATCAGAATTCACAAGTCCTTCTGGGGAGACTGGTTGAAAATGTGTGAGAACCACTTTCCATGCTCTGATTTCTGAACAGAATCTGGTAACCAAATCCATGTTGCTGCACTTTGTCGAGTTCTTTGACTTGCAAAGAATTTTATCTCTGATGTGGTGCAAAGACATTAACGAGGCTGTATGGGCACACCTCACCTAATCGGTGCCATTAAAACAGTTCTGTTTGGGAAGCAAACAAATACACAGGAGGCTGTTAGGGAGAACAATGCATATGCAAGAACAGGGAGAAGACTGAGGGAAATGAAGGGACTGGATGCTTGACATAAACCTTGACTGATTGATTGAAGCTTAATTTATGTCCTGGGGGATTAACCAAATGACATGACAATGGATTTTTATAAGTTTGCAGTGGAGTTTGAAATGAAATCCAATTGTTAAATTTTCAACAAGGTCATTTACACCTGGGAAACTGGCAAATACTCTAAATTTTGTTGATTGTTTAGACTTAAGATAGTGATGGAGAAAATACTAATAATGCAGATTAAACTTAGATATGCGTCAGATATAGGGAGGACCAGTTGTTAAACATTTACCAGCATATCACTGACTTGTGATGTGCTAATGGCATTATTACAAAATTGTTTTGCTGAAGGCAGTGCGGTGTAGTATCACTATCTAGTGGCAGCAAGGGGGCACATAGTGCATAGAGCACTGGGCTGAGTAAGGAAGTCCCGAGTTCAAATCCAGCCCCAGACACTAACTGTGTGACCCTGGGCAAGTCATTTAACCTCTGCCTTATTTAACTTCTGTCACTTGTAAAATGGATAATAATAGCACTTACTTTCCATGGTTGTGAGGATGAAATGAGGTAATATATATAAAGTGCTTTGCAAATATTAAGTTGCTATATAAATATAGCTATTATTACCCCAAGCCAATTTAAAACCAACCAGGTACTCACTGCAATAGTTGTGCAGGTGCCACCTGTCCAGGTGCACAGACTCCATTCCCATCCCCCACTGCCCCCAGATCACTTTGTGGTTGTAGCAGTGTTTGTAAAGCCTTGATCTGACCATGTCACTCCTCAATATACTCCAGTGGCTGTTGCTGACTCTATTTTTCTTTATCTCATCCTTTTTAAATTTCTACTTTTTGTTAAAGTTTCAAGACCACATTGTTAGTCCAACACCCTCGTTTTTTGGTCCCTTCATATCTCAGTGTTAGCGTCCAGGGCAAAAGGTTGCCGTTGAAAGGGGCTTTAAGGATTGAATTATACAGCAGAATTCCCCAGCAGCCTCCGTGTTGCTGGGAAGGCAGTAAAGGAGATGGGCAAAGCTAAAAAATCCTGAAGAATGGACTCATGTCCTTGTGCCTAGAATCAGCGATCATCAGAAATGCCTTCAGGATACCCTGAGACTAAAGTCCACGTAATACAACATGTCAGGGGACTAGTAGTAAACCATAGCAACAGACAAGTGAAAAAGGACTCAGTATCTCACACTGTGGATGGACTTTTAAGTCAGAGAAAAACGTGTTTTTGTCATCTTTAAACACAAAGGACAGTGATGTGTATGTGTATGTGTGTGTGGTTGTGCATACACCTAGGAATCACACAACTCCCCTATCCCACCCCCCACCTTTAAGGAATTAGCCTGTTTTCTCATGCTTTGTGTGTGAGGAAAAGCAAATTATTTCTGTCAACTGAGCATGGGGAATAGGGATTATTTGATGGTTGCTGCAGGCTCTATCTTCTAGCACTTAATGAAATTAATTCTGAAGCTCAACTGATGAGCGATGCACCACTAGGGATATTTAACCCGTCCATAAAACATGTTCCCCTTTACAGAAGCCCCTTCAAACTTGAGGTGAACAGCTGTTCTAGTGTGCAGAACTATCTCATTCTTCTTCCATCTTCCAAATCTGTTCAGTCTTCCCTAATGGTTTTTTTTTTTTATTACCTAGTTCCTCAGGACCTTCTCTTCCCTCCCTTCCCCTCTTCAACAAGTGCCTGCCAGATTGCTGCAGAATTTATTTGACAGCAGTCTTTAACGTTTGAAAGCGTTTTATTACCCTCACTGTGTATTTGCCTCTGCAGTGCTGGCTCAGCATTTTTATCAGCCAATCACTCCTGCCCCACCTTCCATGGCTAGCATGTGGCTATTGGATAATGCTGAACTTCAGTCTACTGTGCTTGGGGTCCTCCCTAGGTGCCTTTCTTCCCCAGCTTTGCTACTGATAGTCACTTAGCCCTTCCAAGCAGAAAGGGATGCTATGGTTTCCTTGGGGCCTTACTTGAGTGGGTACAAGTTTCAAATGGGGTGACTAAGAACTTCAGCACCTGTAACAACATAATGATAAGACCTCACGCTCCCTCTTTTCTACACCCACCCGTCCCCCCAGTGCAAGAGCTGCTTGGACACCCTGCTCTTGTCCGGCCGCTATTGAGCTGTTCTGTAACATCGCTGATAATAGCTTATGTGGGGAACAACAACAATAAAACAATTGAAACTGAATGCTTTGAAGTGGTAATGACCAAGCCTGCCTGGCCCCCCAAAAAAGAGCAATGAGAAGTCATTTCCCTGTTACATTTGTACCAAAGTGGGGCACTATTAAGTATGAAACGTTGCTTATGTTTCAGGGGTTTTTTTGGTATGTTGATTAGTTTTGCTGAATTGTATTCTTTCCCTCTTTTTTGTGTTTTGTCACGAGGGATGGACGCACTGTGAAATGTAGGTGATATAAAAACAAAAGATATCAAAAAATATTGTTTATAAAAAGCTTGTTTAGAGGCTCAGATGTCCTCATTTACTGGAAAATTGTTCCTATGAATCAAGTCCCTTGGATATGTAGGTAAGAAACTCAAGAATCATTCTCTGTCATTGAGTACTGGAGCCCAGGATCTTTTGCTGAGAAGGAAGGGCAGTTCTTTGTTTAAGACTGTGATTCCTTTATTCAGGGACTCTTACTGGGTTGGGAGCACTTTAGAGCACAAGGTGAGTGAAAGGTTATCACCAGCAAACACACACCATTGTTCCACTTGTCATAGCACCTCATTTATTTAAAAATAATGATCGAATGGGGGCAGGGCAAGTCTCCTTCCCCTAGAGAGCCAAAAGCACACACCCATAATGGCCAGTAGGTGCCCAGGCCTAAGCTGGAAGGAAGGAAGTCATAAAATGTTTTTGTGGCTTTTTAACAAAATGATACTCTTCTCCCAACCCCCACAGCTCAGATCATACTTATCATTTTTCAAGGTGAGGTAGATGACAGGCATTTCTTATTAATAGACTACAGTGCGTCAGAACCAGGGGCTAATGGGATGTAGCAGCAAAGAGTAAGCTTGAGTTGGCCCTCAGCCAGAGCTGAAACTGTCTGCATCTGCTTCTGGGGCTAGAACTGGGGCCCAGAGGTCGGTCCCACCAAGGGGGATGTTGCATTGGAAGGAGGTCAACTGGTCTGTTAGAGAGTCCTGGACCTCAACTGAACAAGAGGGAAGAGGGCAAAGGTGGTGCTTTGCTATAGGATTCTAGTGGGGTGGTGGCCAGAAGTGCTTTACTCTGTAGCTCTAGAATATTGCAAAGTGGGGTACCAGGACTACCACGGGCATACCCCTCACCTCCATCATGTTGGTGCCCTGAAACAAAACCTCCTTTTGCCCTTTGTTATTTAGGGCTCTATTCTTGGCAATTAGAGTTGGGGGAAGTTTTGTCTGGAGGGAATGATGGAGCTCCCCAAGCAGAGGTTTTCCATTGCTTTTTTACCAGGGTACAACTATTTGAGGTCCACAGTGGGGAAAAACTCTGGGAGAAAAAAAACTCTGGGGAAAAAGAGTGGGAGAATCCTCATTTCCCTCCCTTCCCCCACCCCCCCCAGTTCTCCCCTTCACCAAAATGATGACAACATCCAGGGTACCATCTTTCACTATGAAGCTCAATGATACAAGTGTTCCTTCCACTAACAATTATTGAACATCTCCATTGTGCGAGGCCTATGTAATGTTCTTTGATGGATCTGTCATCTCATAGATGTGGATATTACTTCTGGTAATACTAATTTTGGTCTTGCATTTATATGTCCAACACCTACCCAGTATGGTTTCTGGCACATATTAGGTGCTCAATAGATGTTTGAATAAGGCAGATAGGTGGCACAGTGGATAGAGTGTCAGGCCTGGAGTCAAGAAGACTCCTGAGTTCAAGTCTGGCCTCAGACAGTTACCAGCTGTATGACCCTGGGCAAGTCACTTAACCCTATTTGCCTCAGTTTCTTTATAATGTAAAATGAGCTGGAGAAGGAAATGGCAAGCCCACTGCAGTATCTTTGCCAAGAAAACCCCAAATGGGGTCACAAAGAGTCAGATATGACTGAAAACGACTGAACAAAAAATGTCTGAATGAGTACATGAATAAATGCAGGATGCAACCTATCCATTCCCTCTCATCTTATAACTACCATGTTCTCCAGTAAGTTCTCCAAAGCAAGTTCACACAACATGCTGGAGGCTTTCTGGCTTTCTTGACATTGTGTGAGTAGCAATGAAGCAGATGGGCCATCCATTGATTATCCCTCACTTTCCAGGCATATGTCTCTCTAAACATCTTTATGTTATTTCTCTTATGTGATTCTTGGTGATGGGGCTGTAACCAACACAAGACCATCACACACCTCTCTGTTGCCCTTTCAGTGACTCTCAACTTTAATTCTTTGGAGACTGGTATTCCACAACATAGTCTATGATCCAATGGTATTGGCCTTTTTGTTCTTCCTGGCCCACAACACTATCTCTTGACCCTCTGCTTTTCACTGGCTGTCCTCCATACTTGGAATGCTCTCCTTCCTCAACTCCATCACCTCTTCAAGACTCAGCTCAAATCCTACCTCTGTAAGAGGTATTAAGGCTCAGATTCTTTCCCAGTTACTTCCCTTACCCCTATTCCCAATTACTATTACCTTATCTCTGGTATTATTTCCTATTTATACTCTATATAGCTTGTACGTACAACTCTTGGCATATCCTTCCCTCTATTAGAATGTGAGCTCCTTGAGGAGAAGGCTCATGTTTTTGCCTTGCTTTGCACACCCAGTGCTTAGCACTGTGCCTGCTATGTAGTACAAGTCAATAAATGATGATTGATTGACTGACACAGTTACATAGCATCACCAGGAGAATATTAGTCTTAAAAAGCTGATTCTTTGTTTCAGGGAGAAAATTAGGAGACACACGTAAAACCAGGGCATTGTCCGCATGAGGCTCAAAATCCAGTTCAGGTGACAAGATAAACACAGATAATTATAATGCACATCAAGAATATTATTATTGACTCATGAGGTTCAAAGAAAATGCTATGATAGTTTTGATTCATGACTGCCCAGAGAGACCTATCAAACTGTATCATCTGTGTTCATTTCACAGATAAGAAAACTGAGTCTGCTGACCAGGCCATAGAATGAATCATCCTGGCATTCATCTATTAAATGTCCAAGTCACTATGCTAGTCTCTCTTCTAGAAAGCTACTTTGTACATGATTCAGAATAAGCATTGCAAGCAGTGAAGATCACTTGGATGCCACATTTGTTAGCATTGTCGTCATTTTCATCAAATCATTGTCTGGGTCTCCCACCTTTCCTTCCTCTGCCTCCCAACAACCCCCACTGCTGACAGATCCCTTGGCCATGATGGGATCATTGGGGCCATACTGGGTTTCAGAGTGGGTTGGCATTTGATGCAGCTGCACTGGTTTGCAACTTATTTGATTATTCCTCTGTGGTAATAGTGAGGATTATAATTAATCTTATTTGAGATTTATATGGTGTTTTAAGACTTGAAAAGTGCTTTGTCTACATTATCTCTTTTAATTTCATCATACCACTTCACATTTGTATAGTGCTTTACACTTTTAAAAATGCTTTCACATACATAATATATAAAATATGATGTTTTCATGTATATTATATATAAATATATACTATATATACATACATACATTATCTCTCTCTCTATATATATATATTATATATATACATATATAATATTCTCACCTAATTCTAAGGTTATTGCTTCTGACTTTAATTAAGGCTTAAATTCTGAGAACATATTTAGAAACCTCACATCATTACATCATGGAGATTTTATATATATATATATATATATATATACACACACACATATATATGTATGTATATGTATATGCTCTACCTGACTGTAATTTAATCTTATGGAACTGTCTAAGGCTAAGAGAAACTATGACTTGCCCATAATAATAATAATTGTTAGCATTTATGTAGCACCTACTATGTGAAACCTGGGAAATGCCTTACAAGGAATATATGTTTCTTGAAATAGAGTTCTGGAAAACTAGGCTTTGATAAAGCCTATTGGGATTCAAATGGAGCCACTTGGCTATGCCTTAAACCCAAATCACTCTGGTTCTCACTGATTGGCCAATAGTAGGTCCCAATCCAAGCCTCACTTGGTCATTGTTTGGGTTTTGTTGTCTCAGAGTGAGTGTAAATAGCAATTGTTTCTGTTCTGGTCAGAAACACTGAGGTCCTTCCTCTCCCAGGTTGATTTTTTTTAATTTTAATTTTTTGAGTAGACAAAATAGGTCATATTTTGCCTCATTTCTTACCTAACTTTAATCACCTAATGGGTGTTGCCTCAGACAAACTGAGACCTGGGAAAGACTCTAGCTTAAAAAGGCCAAGGTCTCCCGCTGCATCCAGGGCCATCTCCAGTTGTCCTGATCTATGCCTTGCCACTGGACCCAGATGGCTCTAGAGGAGAGAGTGAGGCTGGTGACTTTGCACAGCCCTCCCTCACCTAAATTTAATTCACTTGCAAGTCAAGACATCACCTTTCTGATGTCATTGGTCCTCTTCAAGAATGAAGGACAAACAACAACAACTACGTGGTAGCCACTGTGCTAATTATTATCTCATTTGATCCTCACAACAATACTGGGCGATAGGTGCTATTATTATCTTCATTTTACAGCTAAGGAAACTGAGGCAGATAGAGGTTAAGTGACTTGCTCAAGGTTAGTAAACCACTCCAGTATCTTTGCCAAGAAAACACCAAAATGGGATCATGAAGTGTTAGATCTGACTGAAATGACTCAACAACAACATAGCTAGAAAGTGTCTGAGCTCAGATTTGATCTTCCAAACTGTAGGCCTAGGGCTCTATCCTATGCACCACCTAGGCACCTGTATGGTCATATAGTTAATAAGTATCAGAGGTAAGATTTGAATCCATGTCTCTCTGACCTTAAGTTCAGCCCTCCTGTCATGTTACTTTTATGCTGCACTGCCTTTCTATGATTTATATATCTTAAAAAACAAAAACCAGTTGCAACCTGGGCGTTGGGCTGAGAAGATAAAGCATGATTTCCCACTGTCATTGAACAAAGGGATTGTCTGTATCCATCTTTTCAGTTACTGAAAAAACAAGCAGGAAGAAGAGAAGTCTAAAGAATGTCCCAAGTTGGGGTGACCACAGTCATTAATTCTTATAAGAGGCAGCACAAGGTGGTCAAGCAATAATGTAATGGGAAAAACCCTAGACCTGGAGTCAAAATATCTAAGGTAAACTTCTGGCCCTGGCCCTGGTCCTGGTCTTGCCTTTTCCTAGTTGTGTTACCCTAGTGAATTAGTGGGCCTACCTGCTATTCTCGTCTCTCCTACATAAAATGGGGATAATGGTATCTACCTCACAGGGCTGTTATGAAGATCAAATGAGCTAATAAAGATGTGTCCTTCATAACCACAAATCAATGAATCAACAAGCATTATTAAGTACCTAAGATGTGCCAATCACTGTAGTAGGTGCTGGAAATAGAAAGACAAAAAAATGCATAGTCCTTGACCTCCAGCAGCTCTCAGGGCAGGAAACATGTACAAACAGAAGTCCACAGAAATAAATACAAAGTTGTTTTGACTAGGAGACACTAGCAGTTGGAAGGATCAAGAAAGGCTTCCCTTAGGAGATGGTGGTGTCTGAGCTGATCTTTGAAAGATATTAGGAATTAATTAATTAGGAAAATTAATTAGGATAAATTAATTAGGATAAGAGGCAGAAGTGAGGAGAGAGGGGAGCGTTCCAGACATCTGGACAAAGGCAGAGACGGCAAACAGAGAACTATGTCTTAGGAACAACAGGAAGACAAGTTTAGTGGGACCACCAAGTGAATGAAGAGGAGTAAAGCTGGGAAAGGTTGGTTGGAACCAGCTTTTAAAGGGCTTTAAATGCTAAATAGAGGCATCTATATTTGATTTCAGAAGCAATTAGGAGCCATTAGAGTTTATTGAGCAGTGGAGTGACATGGTTATACTTGTGCTTTAAGAATATCACTTGGGAAGAGATCTGAACCAGGGAGATCAATGAAAAGGCTATTGTAATAGTTCAAGCATGGAGTGACGAGGGCTCATATCAGGGTGGTGGCAGTATGAATGTAGACTACAAACCTTTATCCTGGGAAGGGGCCCATAAATTTCACCAGACTGCCAAAAGGGTCCATGACACAAGAGATGTCAGGAACACCTAAATTAGACCTAGCTTGCGGGTACTAATTCATGGGTTATTTTCCTGATAGCTTCACCACTGAAGGGCACCCTGAAGGATAGTAGTAGAATAACCGCTCTTGTTTATATAAGCTTTAAAGGTTTGCTAAGTTAATATTAATTCTCTGTGATATCTCATTTGGTCTTCACAATAACCTAGTGAAGTAAGTACATCCCCATTTTATAGATAAGACAGTTGAGGCTGAGAGGAGTCAAGTGACTCACCAAGAATCACACAGCTAGGAAGCGTGTCAGAAGCGGGGCTTTGTACCCGGGTCTTTCGGAGTTCAAGTTCAGCATTCTAATCATACCACCATGTTGTCTCCCTGGATTTTAAGGGCTTCAATCCACATCTGTTGTTCAATTTCCTGTGCCTCTCTGTTTGGAGAAATGTCTTTTTCCTCCATGAGGCTGAAGTACAAGCAATTTAAAGAAATTGCTTCACAAAAACAACAGTTGTGAGTGAAGCTGACTGTTGGCAGGAGGGCTAGTGTGCTGTGCCAGAGGTTAAGTTCCTGAGGCAGGCCTTAGAGAAACCTGGGAGCCATTGAAAAACTCACTGTTTACTCAGAAGTTTCCTCATGGAGCCCACAAGAGGAAGCAGCTTTTGTAAGGAAAGGGAAAAAAATGTTGGTCGGACAAGGTAAGATGCACTCAGCAGAGTCAAATATGGTGCGAGCCCCAGCTTTCTGCCTGTTGAATGACTGGGGTGCCAGTGTGAAGAAAATAGTAAATTCTATTAGTGGCACCTTTTGTTTGCAGGGAGGATACCATAAAGGAAAGATCACAGAAAATGGAAAGGACCCACATGTACAAAAATATTTATAGCAGCTCTTTTTGTGGAGGCAAAGAATTGGAAACTGAGGGGATGCCCATCAGTTGGCTGAGCAAGTTGTGGTGTATGAATGTAATGGAATACTATTGTGCTGTAAGAAATGATGATAGAGATGGTTTCAGAGAAAGACTTATATGAACTGATACAAAGTTAAGGGAGGAGAACCAAGAGAACATTGTACACAGCAATAGCAGTATTATAAGGGTGATCAACTGTGAAACACTTAGTTACTCTGATCAACAGAATGACCAACCAGAGTTCCAATGGGACTTGATGAAATGGCACCTCCAGATAGAGAACTGATGGACTCACAGTGCAGACTGAAGCATGGTTTTTCATCTTTCTTTTTTCCCCCCCTTTTTTTTGAGAACGTTACTGACGTGGAAATTTGTATGACTTCATATTCGTAATGGACTTATTCATAATAAATATGGAACTGAAAACAAAAAAAAAGAAAGAAAGAAAAGTAAAGAAAGAGCATTAGACTTGGCATCAGAAGACTTGAGTTCAACTCCTAGCTAGCTCTAATCCTAATGTCTATGTGACCGTGGACCAATCACTTTCTGAGCTTCTTTGCCTATAAAATGGGGATAATCACACTTTCATTTCTTATTTCACAAGGTTGTCATTGAGTTGGAAACCTTAAACACAATAGAAATGTAAGCTGTTTTTTTTATTAGTTCAAGTATGTCTGAACAGCTTAAAGCATTCTGGGAACATGGGCTATGGGTTTTATTATTTTCTAGGAGTAAATTGTATATTTTTAGAGATGCATTAACTTTTTTTCATAAACGCCTTTTCTGCTGTCTCATCGTGATTAGAGGTGATTCTGGGCTCTCTAGAGGTTATGCTGACAGAACCCAACCTCTGGTGGGTTCTACCAGGTCCCAAAAGTTTTGAGTATGGTTTTGAGGAAACAATATGTTTCCCGTCTGAGGACCAGTTTAGCTCCTCGCCAGTAGGCTGGCCACTAGGTGATGGATTCTTTGACCATGGCAATATGTGAAACAGATCAAATGCAAAATGACCCTTGGGATAGCTTTCACAGTGATGATGGCAGAGTGGCGGAAAAAGGAGGCAAGGGGTGCTGAGCACCATACTATTTTTAAGTTGTCTACGAGTATTAATTAACTGTAGGTATTCAACATGTAAGAGATCCTTGTCAGGTGACCAATAAGTTTAAACTCTACTGGAGGAACTAAATTAAATTCACAAGGATATTCTTCCCGTAAAATGGAACCTTAAAACTTAGAGAAGTTGCAACTTTTTCATGGAGGTGGAAGAAGTTTAGTCATATACCTGAGGGCAAAAAAAAGCATCACTTCATGGGATGTTAAGTAACTAATTATAACAACAATAACAATGTAGTATGGATTTAGTGCTTTAAAATTTGCAAAAACATATTACATGTAATTGCCATTTATCATTATCATTGTTATTGTCAAAACCTCTGCTACAAATAACTTGAAAAGATTCAAATCAATTCACCCAATACTTTAATATTTAATGATTTCAAGAAAAAAGTGGTCAAAGGACAGAATAGGGAAATAAATATATATGTATATAAATATATGTATATTGCTAGCATTTATATAGCATTTTAAAGTTTGCAAAGCACTTTGTAACTATTATTTCATTTAATCCTCAAAATACTTGTGAGAGGCTGGTGCTATTATTATCCCCATTTTATAGATGAGGAAAGTGAGGCTGAGAAGTTAATTTGCACAAGGCCATGCATCTAGCAAGTGTTCGGGGCCAGATTTGAACTCAAGTCTTCCTAATTCCAAGCCCAGCACACTCTCCACCATGTAATCTAGCTCTATTAGAAAATATAGCTTGGCAACAAGAAATCAAAGAAGTCAAAGGCTTGTAGATTCCATAGAAGCTTCAAACCTGTGGGTCATGAATAGGTTTTTTCAAGAAGAAAGTCAGAAAGTGACATACACTGCAAGCATTGAGCAATACAAAAATGAAATTGATTATACTTTAATAGCAAACCACTGTTGACTGACATGGAAGTCTTTTCAGAATCAGCTATCTACGTTCAGGCAGATTATTGATTACTTAGAGGAATGGTAAGAACTGACATAAAAGAGAAGAACAAAGATGAGGAGATATTGTATGCTCTAACAAGAACTTCAACCTGACTTGTTTAACCTCTGGGGAAGAAAAGAGGGAAATGATTAAAAGTAACAACACAAACTCTGGTTTATTTCTATTTCCTATATAAGTTTAATTGACATAAAATAGTCTTCATATAGAAAAGAGTTCAGAAATCACTTCCGTTCACGAACACTTGACCTTGCCAAGTGATGAGATGGCAATCAAAGGCAACACCATTTCAGAGCACAAACTCATCTGCTAAACATTCTAGAGGGGAGAATGGAAGATCCTCATTCCATTTTCTGATGAAAGATGTAATAAAAGAGGGAGGACCAGAAGGAAAAGTGAATTTACATAAAACTTGATTTGAGATCCAACTATGACATATCATCAAAAGAGTATTTATAGGTAAAACAGCAAGGAGGACAACTAATAGAGGTGAAATAGAACAGCTCTGCCAGCATTTTTTATAGAGATCTATTCTCATCCTAGATGACTGTGGAACCACATTTGGACTTTAACATTTCAATACCTGCTGTCCTATAAGAAGTGGAAATGACACACAAGGAAACAAATCTGGGGAAAGCAGTATACATGGAAGAAACCCTGTTGGAGATGAAGACATTTAAAAAAATTCAGATACTGATTTTTAAAATAATTAAGAGTGGAGATTTCAAATAATGGGAAAAAAATCCCAGATTAATGATATATTTCATTGAATCTGTGATCTCATCAATGTAGATATTTTCTCCTTTGGTGCAGAATATAACTCATCCAGAATCATTCTATGCTATTTTTGTCCATACTATTCCATAGTCCTCCACAGATGAACTACCTAATGTGCTGGAAAGCCTTCTTCGAGGTACTTTTACATGTCATTCAGCATTTGAACTGTCTAAATCTTATCCCTCATTTTTGCTACATGACCAACCTACTTACTTTTCCAGTCATACGTTTTCTTCAAGATATATAGCCTATGCCACTTGTTGCACATAAGTCAACATTGGAAATATGCTGCAATCCCCTTGTTTCCCTTCATGCATCTGTCCATGCCCCTCTGGCATGGGTCTCTGGGTCACCTGCAACATTAATTCAGAAATTGTGGTGATCTAAAATTTGCAACCATATAGTACCATTGGGGAACATTTGTGCTTAGAGACAGAGAGAGACAGACAGAGAGAGAGACAGACAAGAGACAGAGAGTTAGTTTTGGTTTCAGGAGTCTTTCTGGGATCATTGGAAGCATGGTGCAGTTTCCCCAATGCAATCAATCCTACTCTCTTCATCCTATCCAATTCTGGATCCAATCCATCCTACACCTTCAGTGTTTTCAGTGTCCAAGATAAATGCATTAATGTTCTAACTCAATGGAAGGGTAGCCAAGTGCAGGTCATAGTTTGGATGACAAGCATTTTGCAATCATTCCATTTTTCCTGTACAGAATTTGTACATCAGTGACTTTTGAATAATCATGGAAAGTTCTATAATATTCAGGGGTTTAACATTGTTAGATCCTAAGAGGAGCATCTATAGGAACTTACTATCTCTTCACAATTCCTTTTCCAATTTGATCATGTGAGGCCATCTTCCATGGTAGAGAAGAACACCTTTGGCAAACTCATATCTCTTGTCCTATTCCTCCCTTGACATTAATAAATTATAAGGTTGTTGACTAGAAGTATCTCAGTGGTCACATTCAATAAGGACTCTAGCATGATCTTGACAGAGATGCCACTCCAGACATAGAAATTCCTATATAGCAGACCATATTTTCCTGGTCACACAACTGACTGAGAGGAACAGGGAGCACAAGAGTTCATCATGTTTATAATTTATTGATTATGACTTGATAGAGAAAAAAAATTCATTGTAAAGGCTTCTCTTCAATAAAATGTCTCACGTGCATGTGTTAAGATCAAGTAAATTTCCTTAATGAATGGAACCACAGATACAACTTTTTTTTTTATTGATCTTCTGATTATCAATATCAAGTGAGGCAAAAAATTGGGCACATATGCTTACCAAACTTGTTTGAATAATGGAAGGTATCCTGTACAGAATCTCAGTGGGGTAAAGAGTCCCCATAAATGGGGTTATTCTCTGGATCCTCCAGTTTGCAAATGAGATTGTGGTGATTGCATTAAATTCCACAGAACTCTTCAATGAGATCCAAGGCCACTCAAAAAAATTGGTTTAGAGATCCAAAAACTTAGTGAAGAGTGAATATTGTTCAGATACTGACATGCAGTTGGATGGAAAATCCACTGAGTAAATTCATAATCATATATATCTTAGACAAGCACTGTGAATAGACAATGAATAGCTCCAGAATTGAATAGGAGGAGGAAAGTGTGCTGGATTGCATTTGGGAAATTGCATAGTACTTTCAATAATCCTAAAATGCTTCCTGCTGCCAAAGTCTATTTTTTAAAATATTTTCTTATCGACGCTATATAGCTCTGAATCATGAAACACCATGACCTTCAAAGAACAAAAATGGTAGGGGATTCAAATGATCATGGAAAAACTCACAGTAGATATAAATGGGCTGCAGGATATTTCCAATGTTAATTTGCATGGGAGAAGTAGTGTAAAATATCATCTGCTATTTTTTTTTTACTTTGCATGCTCAGTGCCTAGCATAGTTTCTTGGACATAGCTGATACTTAATAGATAATAGTAACAATAACAAGCATTTATCTAGTGCCTACTTTGTACTGGGATCTTCCTAAGTGCTTTACAAATATTAGGGGCAGCTAGGTGGTACAATGGATAGAGCTCTGGGCCTGGAGTCAGGAAAACCCAAGTTCAAATCTACTCTCAGGCACTTACTAGTTACTCAACCTGGGCAAGTCAATTAGCATCTGCCTGTTTCCTCAACTGTAAAATGGGATAATAATAGTACCCACTTTGTAGGTTTTTTGTGAGGATCAATTGATATAATATTTGTAAAGCACTTAGGACAGAGCCTGGCACACTGTAAGCACTATGTCAATGCTTATTCCCTTCCCTTTCCTCCTATTATCTCAGAAGCTAAGTGACTTGCCCAAGGTCACACAGCTAGTAAGGCTGAGAGGCCAGATTTCTGATTCCAGACCCAGTGCTCTATCCACTGTGCCACCTAGCTGCCTCATAATGAATGAACTGAATCCATGGACACATATGACCATAAAGGAAATGGATCATCCTGACAACTTTGCATCTTACTTTAATCCAATTCACACACAAGTCAAGACATCACTCTAGTGATGTCATTGGTCCTCTTTGAAAACAAAGGACAAACAACAACAAAAGTGAAGAATAATAGATGAACATTTTGAGTGTGGCACTGTTCTATTTTCAGTCTGAAACAGTGACTTCATTGGTTCAGGGAAATTCTTGGGAAGCAACCTCATTTACACATGCTCTGTAACTTCCATAATCCTAGAGAGTTACCTAGAGGCACTGAGAAAGAAAGTGACTTGTCCAGGGTCACTTGGGCAGTGTGTGTCAGAGGTAGAATTCAAACTCAAGTCTTCCTGACTCTGAAACAAGTTCTTTATCCATTATGCCACAATGCCTTTCTGTAAGTATTGCTCTGGTATCCACAAATTATCAAAAGATTTAGAGAAAAGCATCTAGAGCATTAGGAATATCCTTTATGGAGGATGCAAAAAAGCCATTAATCAAAATTGTAAAATAAGAGATAGTATGACTGGGTTGATTGTTCATCCTTTGTTTTTGAAGAGGACTAATGACATCACAGGGTGATGTCTTGACTCGTGCATGAATTGGATTTAAGTGAGGCAGAGTGGCACAAAGGTGGCAGCCTCACTCTCTCTTCCTGAGTCATCAAAGTGCAGTGGCAAGGCAAGAATCAGAATGACTGGCGATGGCCTGGTATGCTGTGGATGACCTTGGCATTTTAGATGTCTGACCAAGCTCTAAGCTCTTCACAGTGCCTGCTTCAGCTGCCTGCAGGGCCGTTGGAGCAAGTTGTTCTCATCCGCCCATTCTACTGGGTAAAGTGTTCACATGCTTGGGTTTAAGTGTGCCCTTGTGAAGGGCATGCCGATGTTGATAAAATCTGATAGGATTGTGACTCCACCCTAGTATTAATATAAGAATTAACTCTTTAAGGACACCAGGGCTGATAAATCTCATTAATTGAGATTAATTTGATTAAGTTTAGGTATTAAACTCATTTGTTCACTTTAAAGCTTACTGAACACTACTATAAGAAATGTGCCATGCCAGAAAATGAGGACACAAAGACAAAACATGGAAATAATCACTGTCTTCAGGGAACTTGCAATTTAATAGAAGGCCCAAGTAACTCCAGTCTCAAAGTCCATGGATATGGGACTCTCTCTTTGGTGGAGATCAATGTCGTTCACCTTGTGTGAGGTCTGGGCTGAGCTGGTGAGAGTGGGAGAGAGGAGAGGTTTGATTCTCTCCATCTCTTCAGTCTCTTTGACTTTCTTAGAATCTGTTGAGTCTCTGAGTTCTTCAATGGTTTCTGGCTTCCAGCTTTGAGAGAGATGATGGATGATGCCAGCCTTGCTTCAGGTGGCTGAAAGGAGAAGCTCTGGGAAGAAGCTGACATGAGAGGAGCTGGAAATCTGCATCACATCCCCATCTCCCGCATGCTACACTAGAGACTCAGGGGAATTTCCTCTTGGGTGAGATTTGGAACCAACTCTCTCTCTCTCTCTCTCTCTCTCTCTCTCTCTCTCTCTCTCTCTCTTTGTCTGTCTCTCTCTCTCTCTGTCTCTCTCCCTCCATTTTTGCATCTCTCTATCCCTGTCCCTCTCTGCATCTCTGTCACTGTCTGTCTCTCTGTCTCTCTCTGTCTGTCTCTCTGTCTCTCTCTGTCTCTCTCTCCCTCCATTTTTGCATCTCTCTGTCTCTGTCCCTCTCTGCATCTGTCACTGTCTGTCTTTCTGCCTCTGTCTGTCTCTCTCTCTCTTTCTCTCTCTCACTCTCTCTCTCTCAATCTCAATTGAACTAAGTTATCTTGCTCCCGATAAGAGAGATCCTTCACTCTGTATTGTCTGGTATATATTCTCCTATGTATACGTTACTGGTTTTTGTTTTGCTATTGACTTGGATAAATGGGTTTCTTTGCTTAAAAAAAAATTATCAGGAAGAATCAATCAATGAGCATTCAGTAAGTATTTACTGTGAAACAAACAAAAAAAGTCCCTTCCCTCAAAGAGCTTATGTTCTAATGGGAAAATAAGACAAAGATAGAAAGAAATGTTACGAAATGGAAGTGTTTGGAGAGGTATGAGAAATTTGAGGATAGAGAGATCATTTGCAGGTGCTCAAAGAAAAAACCACACTTAATAAACTGTGTGGCACTTGATCTGATCATGAAGGAAGGAGTACTCTCTCACCAGGAGTTGTGAGGATCAATTAAACAATGTGTGTATAAAGTGCTTTGTTAACCTTAAATTACTATTTAATTGTACCTATTATTACTATAGTTCCCCATCCACTACCAAAACCTGCTCCTCCTCCTCCTCCTCAGACTTTCCAATATCTGCTAAAGGTACCACCATTCTTCTAGTCTCTTAGGCTTGAAACCAGAGTCATCTTTGAATTTCCCCTCTTCCTTACACCCTACAGCTAATAAGTCGCCAAATTTTGTCAATTCTATTTCAGCAATACTTTTGAAATTCTGATTCTACTCCCTCCTTTCCACTCCCACTGCTCCTACCATTGTTCATTCACTATTGAGATCTGGAGTATTGTCATAGCCACCTAAGTTTGCCACTCCTATCCAACTTCCATAATAATGGGTGAATTTTATAGGTTCTCCCCAGTGGCATGGCATACCTTGGACAATAGATGTTCTTTATTCACTTGATTTTTCCTGAGTGGACATCAATTTTGCATGATTAGGAAGGAAGAAAGAAAATAAGGAAGGAAGGAGGGAAAGAAAGAAGGAAAGAATGAAGGAAGAAAATAGGGAAGGAAAGAAGGAACGAAGGAAGGAAGGAAAAAAGGAAAGAAAGAAGAAAGGAAGGAAGCATTTATTAAGTGCCTACTAGGTAGCAGGCATTGTGCTAAGTGCTTTTACAAATATCTCATTTGACCTTCACAACAATACTATGCTATTAATATCCTCATTTTACATTTTGAGGAAACTGAGGCAGATAGAGATTAAATGACCTGCCCAGGGTCACACAACTAGTAAGGCCGTATTTGAACTCAGGTCTTCCTGACTCCAGGCCAAGCACTCCCGGCTCCGTGTTCAGTGAAATCGGTACATTGTCATCTGCAAACAGGAGCATCTGGAGGCCCTTGCAATCTACAGGAAATATCTCTTCAGTTTGGACTCTGCCCTGGACCTCCTCCATGATCGCGGTGAACATCTTTGATGAGAGCCCGTCTCCCTGTTTTACGCCTTCCTTGATATTAATAATCAGAAGACCATCAAAGTTATCTGTTGTGACAAATGCTACCAATGACAGGTGCTCCAGCTACTGTTATCACATTTTGTAAATGAGGAAGTTAAGGTTCCGGGAAGTTGTGACTTTCCTGTGATTAGCCAGATAAGAAATATTAGAGGTAAGTCTCTCCCAGCTTCAAGCCTGGTGCTCATTCCACTACAACAATATGACAAATTCAGTTTTGGGCACATTGCATTTGAGTTGAGTGTAGGGTGTATGTACGGAGACTCTTAGCAGGCCACTGGAAAAGTGGAGCTTAAGCCTGGTGTGTGGAGAGGTTTGGGAGTCTTTTACCTAGAGGTGATAATTAAAGTCAGGGGAACAGGAAAGATCGTGGAAGGAGAGAGCCCAGAGAGGAGAAGAGGATCCAGAGTAGAGCCTTAGAGGCTCCCTGTAGGTGAGAGGAAGGAAGAGAAACCAGGAGAATACACGAAGGAAATGCTCAGAGAATGAGCAGGATGTGCCTTGGATCACAACCCAAGGGAAGGAGTATTAATAGCTCACATTTAGGCAGGCAGTCGTGGCTTAATAAATGTTTGATGAGTTTAATTTTGTCACCAATGTCCTATGCTGCAGTGAAATCCAGGAGAATGAGGACTTTATTTAAAAAAATAAAAAGCAATTGTAATTTAGCCCAAAGAGGTTACTGGTGACTTCTGGGAGAGAAGTTTCAGAAGAGAGTTGGGGGTGGAAGCCAGAGAACAGAGAGCTAAGGAGTGGGTGGTCCCCACGAAGAGGTAGTAAATATAGGGGCTAGTTCTAGAGGTTTGGCAGTGAAAGGAAGGAGAAAGGTAAACAATAAATTGAGCGGGTAGCAGGGTGAGGGGGAGGTTTTCCAAGCATGTTTGTAGGCAGTAGAGAAAGAACTAGGAGAAGCAGAGTGTTTTTTCTACTGTCTGCATGTGCACACGGGCCTGGCCCTGGCCCTGTGGAGGGGTAAGCTGCTGCTGAACAAGGAAGCAGGTGGCCAGAGGCCACAAGTGGGCTGGGCTGGGCTGGGCTGGGCTGGCCTGGGACCAGCAGGGCTGGGCCAAGCATTTGGTGGTGCTCCAAGAGAGTTCAAATTCTGCTATTGAACAGATGGCGTTGGAACTTCTAGTAATTCTTGTCTCTACCCTAGGTCTATTGATTCATGCTTGTCTGTTGAGACCCTCTTCAGAGATTTCCTTTGGGGGAGGGTAGGATAATGTGATCTGGTCTATCTCTCCTTTCACCCCCTATTTATGTGACCTGGAGACACTGGGTTGCTTAGAACTTGTGGCCAGATGCTGGACTATTTCCCTGTAAAAATTCTTCTAATTAATTGATCAAGAACATGGGTTTGGGGATGGGCTCATTGTACATAGAATTTAGGAAAGTAGAACTGATTCTCTTGTTAATCTGGCAGAGAATTTGCAAGTGGAAGTAGGGTGAGGGGGTGAGAGAAGTATCATTGCATCCAACAGAGAAATTGTTTCCAAGCCATTCTGGGAAATGTGAACCATGTGGAAATATTTAGACACCTCTATTATGTAAGCCCCTGTAGGGCACCTTATGTTTGCAAGTATCCAGTTAATCGAGTAAATTATTTGCTACAACAATCTGTCAAAGATTGATGTTGGAATAATTCAGTAAGTGTTTATTAAACACCTACTGTGCGCACAGCAAATTCTTTGACAACGTTAATAAATAACAGGCCCACAGAGGCCAAGAAGTCAGTGCAAGAGATGGAATTGGAATTTCATTTATTTAGCCAGCCTTCCTAGGTGTCAGCACATCCACACTGTTCAGCTGCTCTGACACAGCTTGTATCAAGAGGATGCAATGTGTGGGTTTTTGTGTGTAATGCATATTTGTGTGTACATACATACACACACACTGTATATATGCAGGTGTCTATGAGTACATACATGTATATATATGAATATGTGTCTATATATGTATATGGAGAGAGAGAGAGAGGGAGAGAGAGAGAGAGAGAGAGAGAGAAATCCAAGCCTGTGATTTCATTGGTATGGGAAGCTCCCAATGAGAAAACTCTTTCTACTAATGAATATCAGCAACTGTTTTGCAATTTATAGTCTCAGAGTTGCCATAGGCATTGAGAAGTGAAATTACTTGTACAGAGTGACAGACATATCATGTCCAGGGTGGAACTTGAACCTAGGATTTCCTAATTCCAAGGCCAACCCACTATCCACTGTGCTAGATGGCCTCGCATACACACACACACACACACACACACACACACACATATACAATCACATATATACACACATGATCATACATAGCACACACGTATAAGGCACAAATGGATGTCATATTTGTTAGATGATTATGTTTTTATATGTCATATATATATACACAGACATAGGCTATATTTACACATGTTTTATATTTGTGTACACACAAATGTGGAAGTTGATAAGTGTGCATCCACATAAAAAGTATTGACATTTTATGTATGTTTATGTAGAAATGGTTGTGTTACTTATGCTTGCTTATACATGATATCTCTATCTATATCAGTACCTCTATCAATACTCTATCTAGAGATTTTTGAATTGTGGCACTTACCTGATGGAGTGTTGTGAAGATTGAGTTATGTGTGCCAAGAACTCTGTAAACCTTAGAGTACTATATACATGTCAAATATTATTAACTAAAGTTTTGAGAGGCTCACCAGAACATTGGCCACTAGGTAGTTTTTTTTTCCAGCTATAACAATAATCATCCCCTAAGGTACAGCGGGGTTGCCAACTGTGTCAGTATATGCTCTGCTTGTTCTCCCAGTGGGTAACCCAGTGGGCTTAGGGTGGTTTGCTAAAGGATAGCTCTGTGGGGCCATGAGCTGCATACTTGGGTGAAGATGTTATTGTTCCTCCTTCGTTTTTGAAGAGGATATCAAGGGGTCATATCTTGCCTTGATGGTAAATTGGATTTAAGTGAGGCAGAGCTGTGCAAAGTCATCAGACTCACTCTTTCCTTCAAAGTCATTGAAGTGCAGAGGCAAGACAAAAGTCAAGATGGTTGGTGATGGCCCAGAATGCAATGGGTGACCTTAACCTTTCTAAATTAAGGTCTTTCCCAAGTCTCAGTTTGTCTGAGGCAACACCCATTCAATGACTAAGGGCTAGGTAAGAATTGAGACAAAAGGTGGCCTAGTTTACCATCACAAAAACATCAGTCTGGAAGTTGAAGACCCTCAGAGTTTCTGGTCAGAACTGAAAAATGATTGTTATTTACACTCACTCTAAGCCATCAAAACCTAAAGTATGAGCCCCTGAGGCTTGGGCTGGGGGCTATTATTGGCCATTCAAAGACAGTCATAGTGATGATCAGAGGGACCTCTGAGTCTGCTGTGTAAGTGGAGAAGAGACTTCTTCAGAGTTGGAGACAACACTGAGGGCAGTAAAGAGGGAATTTTTGAATGAAAGATTTTCCTGTAGCTATAGACACCTAGGGAAGCTGGCCCACAGCATATCCCTTGATTTCCAGTGCCTAAAACCTTACAGATTGCTTATTCTCTTTCCTGAAGAGCTCATTTGTTCTTATATATTCATTTATCTAATCTGTATTTCTAATTTCCCATTACTGATTACTTTGATAAAGAGATTTATTAGCTATCTATGATGATCTTTTATGTAATCAGTGTTTGGTTGGAAGTAAGCTGGTGAGAGTAAGTCTTGTTATATTCCCCCTAAGAATGACCAAGAGAGTGCCTTTATATTTAGTAAATTCCTAAGAAAGAATCATACACCTAAAATACCAATATTTGAGGTGTGTTAGGTAGACATAATCCTAGCCCAGTACCCCTCTTAGAGACAGGTGATTGAAGGAGCCCTCCTCCTGCTCCCCACAATGGCAGAAATCGCAATTTCCCTTGGAAACTGGGTTGGCTAAATCCCAAATCAGATATCTTTTCATGTCACTTGTGGGTTAGCTGTTTGATATTGGACTGAAGTATTTACACATCTATATTACAAGTAGAAGAAACATCAACATTGATTAAACCATGGATCTTTTGAAGTATACCTTGTATGTATGTTATATATATCTACCTATAGATACACATATAGATGTATAGCGAATAAGCACGTAGTAAGTACCTACTATGTCCAAGGTGCTGTGCTAAATACTTTACAAATATTATCCCATTTTATTATTTGATCCTTACAACAACCTTAAGAGGTAGCTGTTATTATTATCCCCGTTTTACAGATGAGGAAATTTTATCCCCTGTGCAGGGATTTAGAAATTCTCCAGTAGAAGTCATCTTG
Organism: Vombatus ursinus; assembly: GCF_900497805.2. Taxonomy (NCBI): domain Eukaryota; kingdom Metazoa; phylum Chordata; class Mammalia; order Diprotodontia; family Vombatidae; genus Vombatus; species Vombatus ursinus. The sequence goes on along the minus strand of NW_020954557.1, from coordinate 44,445,529 downwards.
ACAGTTGTAATCCTCTCTGTCTTGATTTTTCTTTTGAAAGCATATTTCAAAAGAGCCATAGTTTCATCAGTATCCATACTAGTTCCACTGAAAAAGCTGGACACCTCCATACTTTTGTTGTTGTTGTGCTACCTGAAAAAAAGTTATTACTTTGTAGCCAACTTTCCAGTGAGCCTCTCGAAACTTTAGCTAATAATATTTGGTCAGTATGGTACCCTAGAGTTGATAAAGTTATTGGAATACATTATCTCAGCAACCCCATCAGGTAAGTGCTGCAGACATTATTTCCCCATTTTACAGATTAGAAAACTGAGAGTCAGTAAGGTTGAATAATTTGCCTACTCTCATACAGATAACGTGTCTCAGGTGGATTTGAACCCAGATCTCTCTGACTCTAAGTCTAGTGCTCTGTCCTCTATGTGATGCTGCTCCTCAAAGACTTCCAATCTAATAACTTCTGCCAGAACTCCTGCTTCCCTCACCTAGCTTTGGGGAACCCAAGATCACATCCATAATGACATAAACAACTAATAAATTGATTTAATCCTTAAAACAGCAATCTATAATCATGATTACTCATTTTGAGAGTATTTATTGAGCCTGGTGTGTAGGTTTTAAATGGTAGATTCTTCAAAACTAGTATTTAGAGCCATAGCAATCTCATTGCTCATCTATCCTTATGGCCTTTTCAAATCATCTCTAGGGTGAGGTGGGGGGAAGGGAAGAAAAATGGAGAAAAAAAAGAAAGTCACATGATAACTTTATTATATATTTAAAAGGAATAGCAAGTTGTACATATCTGATTTGCAGTTTCACATACAATCATTTTTCTCCTATTCTACTATGTTATGGAAATGCTTGTTTTATTTTTTAAGTTCAAAATAAAATAAATAAATTTTTAAAAAGTCAATCTTTCTAGAACTAAGGGGTTGCCTTTCTTCACTTCTTAGTATGGAAACAGAGTGCATCGTAGAGTACCTTTTTTTTTTTTTTTTTTTTGGCTAGGCAATGGGGTTAGGTGACTTGCCCAGGGTCACACAGCTAGTAAGTGTTATGTGTCTGAGGCCAGATTTGAACTGATGTACTCCTGACTCCGGGGCCGGTGCTCTATCCACTGTGCCACCTAGCTGCCCCTAGAGTACCTTTCTATTAACTCTTGGTCTACCAGGGGTGGGAAACCTGCAGCCTTGAAGCCACATGTGACCCTCTAGGTCCTCAAGTGCAGCTGTTTGACTGAATCCAAGCTTCACAGAACAAGGTTGGATTCAGTCAAAGGGCTGCACTTGAGGACCTAGAGGGCCACATGTGACCTTGAGGCCGCAGATTCCCCACCCCTGGACTCCCTCTGTAGAGTATGTTATCAAGTGTTCATGGAGTTCAAGGAGAGATAGAGTGAAACAAAGGGGGAGGAAGAGAATACATGGAATTATAGTAGGTTGTGCAGTCATCTATTCAGTGGTCCGGATTCAGGGCAATTTTTTCCCCAGAAAGTTTGCAGAATAATTTTTTAAAAAATTTAGATCTTTTAGACTTGTTGAATAATTATTTAAGCCAATTGACACTTGCCAGCTGGGGTAGAACTCAGGGTTCTGGGTCCTGTCCTAAAAAAACAAAACAAAACTTTGTCTTATCAATTCCTTTTTTAATAATATATGGGACTAAAATCAACCTTAGTCCAAATTTTAATAGGATCAGGGAGACTTCCTTCCCACCAAAAATGTCTCCCTCATCTAGGTTCTATGGTTTGGGGTGAGGTGGGGTGGGGAGGTGAATCCATTAAAGACCCATTTGAATCTTTAATGTTTGGATTAAACTCTTAGACATTTAAGTGGCAGGTCACTTAATCTCTCTAGGACTCAAATGCTGGCTGGAAAGTATGCTGGACGTGGAGTCAGGAAGACTCATCTTCCTGAGTTCAACTCCAGTCTTAGATATTCAATAACTGTGTGACCCTGGGCAAGTCACTTAATGCTGTTTGCCTCAGTTTCTTCACCTGTAAAAGGAGCTGGAGAAGGAAATGGCAAACCACTCCAGTATCTTGGCCAAGAAAACCCCAAATAGGGTCACAAAGAGCTGGACATGACTGAAACAACTCAACAACAAAAGGCAAAGGGAAAGACAAGGGAAGTCTTTATATGGATGTCTTTAAACACTGTTATTTTTATAGCGTCTACCTTTAAAAAGCAAGTACTTGGGGGGGGGGCACAATTTCAGGCTTAATTTCAGACCTTAATTCAATTTAGCCAATTTTTATTAAGTACTTGCTTCCTCATAGCTAGGTGTGTATGTTCAGAGAAATCAAAAATCTCTATAAGACATGGGTCCTATCCTCATAAAGTTTATGATCTAGGAAGGGATAAAAGAGCCAGAGCTGGAAGGGATTTCTGTGACCCCCCACTCCACCCCTTCCCATGCTTGCCCTTGTCTTTTTGGTTGCTGTTGTTCAGTCTTGTCAGACTCTTTGTGATCCCATTTGGGTTTTTTGTTTTGGGGGGTTTTTTGGGCAAAGATACTGGAATGGTTTGCCATTTCCTTCTCTAGCTCCTTTTACAGAGGAGGAAACTGAGGCAAACAGGGTTAAGTGACTTGCCCAGCGTCACACAGTGACTAGTAAGTGTTTGAGGCTGGATTTGAACTTAGGAAAATGAGTCTTCCTGACTCCAGGTCCAGTGCTCTATCCAGCCACCTTTTGAGAGCTAGAAAGATTAAGTGACTTGCCACTTAAATGTCTGAAGGTCACATAAGTAGCTAGCATCAGAGGTGAGATTTGAACCTAGGTCCCCTGCCATAGTGCTGGTGTGCTTTCCATTGTGCCAAAGGAAATAAGGGGTGCACAAATATTTATAATACATGATAAGTGCATTAACAAAGTACAGAGCAAAGTGCTGTATGAATGAGGTTAGAGTGGGAAGATCACTATTGACTCTTACAGAAAGTAAATCTATGAGATTCAAGATCTCAGATGAGAGGTTTCAGAGTCAAGGATCCAGTACTAGGGAAAGCATTCAATATGGGTGAAAGAAGGGACACTTAACAGCAGAAAAGGACATCAAAGGGACCACGGTTGGATCTAAAGCCAGAGGGCCCCTGCATGACCATTTTGCTTTGGCCAGGCTACCATTGGGACTTAGTGCCTATTACCTATAGTCAAATTCTACTTCACTGCCAAAGGATCTTAGGCTTTAAGGCTAAGGAACAATTTCTTGGTGGTGGGAGCAAGTGGAAGTACAGTGTGCTAAGGCTGAAAATGACCCTTCAGGCAAGGTGGTCCAACTCCCTTTTGTATAGATAAGAAAACCAAGGCCTAAGGAGGTTAAATGACTTGTCCAAAGGCATGTAGCTAATAAATAATGGAGTTGAAATTCGAATGCAAATTCTTTGATGCCCAATTCTGTACCCTTTCCATTATATGCTATGGTCTCTTGCCGTAGACCCTTCCTTCCTCCCTTCCTGTCCTGTCCTCTCTCTGTCTCTCTCTCTTTGTGTCTCTCTCTCCTCCCTTCCTCTCTTCCTTTCTTCCTTCATTTCTCTTTCTCATTTGCTTTCTTCCTCCCTCCTTTCCTTCCTTCCTCCCTTTCCTTCCTCTCCTTTTCCTCTTTATCTTTCTTTCTTTCTCTTTCTTTCTCATTTGCTCTCTTCCTTCCTCTTTCCTTCCTTACCTTACTCCCTCTCTTCCTTTCTTTTTCTTTCTCACTTGCTCTCTTCCTTCCTTTCTTTGTTTCTCTCTTTCTTTGTCTTCCTTCCTTCCTCCCTCCCTCCCTTTTCCCAGAAAATGTATGGGCTGTATCTTTGGAAGGAGTATATTTGGCTAAGAGCAAAGCAAAACTATGAAAAAATAGCAGTGTGGGATGAAAGAAGATTAAAAGTTGGGAAAGAAGTCTCTTCAGTAGCAATGCCTCCTCCTTCTACTCTTCTGGTGTACCACACTCCAGCTTGCCTGGCTTCCTTGGCTTGCTGCCAAAGCAGATGCTCAAAGATTAGGCTCCAAAGAAAGCTTTCTGAACTGCTACAGTTGGAGAGGCCCCAAAGTCCAAGGAATAAAGACAGGCATGGCTGAGGGCTGTCACATTCTTGAAATTTTCGTAAGCCATTTCTCACAACAGATGGAGAACTTGATTTCCAGGCTGTCTAGGCACATCCCTGACGTAGTGACCTTCAGGGGCAGGCTCTGATTTACTGACCTCATAGACCACAGAGAAAGAAAGAATGGAGAAAGTGATGCCCTATATAATGATTAATGGATTACACTAGTATTTACTAATAATTTGCTATTATTTAGCTTCTGGCTCTTGTGTGACTCAAAATCTTTCCCCTGAATTATTTCATTTGCCAGTCTTCATCATAACTTAGTGGTGTGGACAGGGAAGAGGGAAAAATCTGATTATCCATATTTTTAAAAGGGGAAAATTGAGACACACCAAAACTCAGTGGCATGGTATATCTACGATTACAAAGCCGAATTTGTTTCTTGTTTGCTAATGGAGTGCAAAGCTCATAGGGCACTAATTCCTTGTTGGCTCTTCTCAGAACCCTCTTGCATCTTATTGTAAAGACTATTTTTGCTCAAACAGTGCCCTTCCTTCAGTGGTTGTGTGCCCCTAAAAAGAGAAGACCTTTCAGGATGCAAAGTGAATGTGTTTCTGGAGCATTGGACCAGTGATGGGGTGGGGAATGGAAAGCATTGTAATATTTTTGCTTGAGTGTTCAAAATGTAAAATTCTTGACTTTCATATTTTGAGTAGGAAGTTCTTCCTGCTGTAGTCATTATTATATACAGAAGCTGTAAAGAGTCTTGGAATAGAGAGAATCCAATAAGTATGTACAATAATTACCCTCCCTCCACACTCCAGAAGGCTTAGGCCAATGGGCCATGTTATATTGGAGCTGCCATACTGGTTTTCACGCCACCATTTTGAGAAGTTGTCATGTGCTTAGGAAATTTACGAAAGAGCAGAAAGAGATCTGCTTCAAAAAATAGAGACTTTGGAACCTGAAAACATGTAACTTTAATTTGTACAGATGAAAAGATCTCCCTCAAATCTAATGCTCCCCTCCCTATTGTCACCAAGCTGTGTTTCCCATCATTCCCCAACAGAATTTTTCCTTAGACTCAGTTTGTACTCCTCACTCTCCCATGGACTTGGTATGCAAATTCCCACTCTAAAATTCTTCTCATGATGTTTCCACAGCCGGCAATGTCTTACTTCATCTTTTTTGGCTATCCCAAAACTACCTCCTGCACCACTTTGGTACTGCTATGGACTTTTCCATCATGCCTTCATGCCCCAAGATCCTTATGATTGTTAAATCTCAACATCCTTCAAGATTAAATCAGCGTTGGTCTTCACAGCTCATCGATATCCTTTGCCTCTCTAATTGGACCCTGTGATTGGAAGGTGGAGTCATGAGCTCCAAAACCTCCATTTAAGGAGGTGGCCCAGGATGGTCATCTCTTCATTTCCCATCAGCTGTATTGCTTTTGGACTTCCTTGGACTCTATCACGCCCTACCTCCATGCCAATTTCTCCTTCAACTTTTGGTTTTTGAATTGTCTTTACCCATCAAATTGTAGCCTCCTTGAGAGGAAGAAGTATCTTTTTTTAAAATTTGTATTTGTATCCCTAGCACTAAGCACAGTGCCTGGCACATAGTAGGCACTTAAGAAATGTTTATTGACTGACTGCCAATCCTTAAGGATTTAATCCAATTCCCACCTGCTCCATGAAGCCTTCCTTGGCTAGTCACTTAACTTTATCTTTCTTGCACTTTTTTTTATTATTATGGGTGATTGAGGATGACCCTCAGTACACTTTGGTTAAGTGAATGCTCTGGTTCAGTGGTGAAGGATTTGGGTTTTAAGATGATGCATTAATTTCTTTTTGGTCCTCCTGACTGGATATTGTGTCAAAGATGATCGGTTATTGATCCAGAAAAAGCAACTGCATTCACAGCTAGTTAAAGGAGTGAGGAGGAAAGGTCTTTCCTCTTTACAGGAAGCCCATAAAACACAGCCAACACTAGCACATCCATGGAATTCCAGTGAGGGCAGTTGGACATTTCTCTCTCCTTCTCTCTTCCCAGAAGCTATTATAGCAGCTGCACACATATGGCAGTGAGTACAAGTGCTTGCCTGCCTGAACCTGGGATTGAATGTCAAAGCCCTGCTTGTCTTGTTTGTTCTGTGTTTCTTTCCCTGACCCCAGGTGACCAAATAGCAATCCTGAGAAGTAAGTTCTTAGCTTTGGCAGCTACCATGTGAATCTGAGAGGTCAGGGGTTCCAAGGGACTGACTGGCAATGGGAAGGCAAATACATTCCTCTTGAAGGAAAAAATGACCACTGATGGAAGGATGGCCCAACTATGCCCTGCTGGACAGCAGCTATGAATCTTAAGTGAGTTGCATGGACTTTGCAGATTGGAGGTAAAAGTGAAATGTGTTCAGCAGTTCCAAAAGTCTTCTGAGAATCTTTTCTACCTCCTGTGAGGATATAGCGGAAGTGATGGGTTATAATTCCATGTTTTAATTATGTGTTAATAAAGATTTATGAATCTTTTGTGTTTTAAACATTTCTTTTGTGGTGGAGGAAAGAAATAACTGTCTTGTACTTGATATCTGCCACTTTGTATATTGAGTAACTTTCCTGGGAGAGACCACTAATTGTTTTAGGGGAGACCCTAGACATAAGCCATAACTCAGCTTTATTTAAGAAATATTCCTTGGGATTTTGAGGTCAAGACATAATGAATGAGAGAGTGGAAGAAAAGCCTAACCACCTGTCTTTAGAGTCAGCCCCCCCCCTCCCCGCCCAAGCATTTATTAAGCACCTATGTGCCAGGCGCTAAGCACTTCAAAAATATTATTTCATGTAATTCTTACAATTCTAGAAGGTAGGTGCTATTATCATACCCACTTTACAATTGAGGACACTGAGGTTAGGTGATTTGTCCAGGGTTGCACAACTAGTAAATATCTGAGTTGGAATGTGAACTCAGGTCTTCTTCCTGGCTCCAGGTTCAGGGCTCTGTGATTAATCTCCCTCACTGCTTCAAGGCTGAACCTAGTCTGTGTTAGCCTGGAGTAAATACCCTCCTGTGGGTGAAGAGCATCCCTGGCTTACAGGCAATATGGTAATCATAGCCTGCATGACCCATGTAGCCCTTGATTATGTGCTTGTTTTCATGTATGTTAACTGGCTTTCCATTTAGAGCATCGGTTCAAAGTGTGGTCTGAAAGACCCCTTCCAGCTGTCTGGGAGGTCAAAACTATTTCCATAATAATACTAAGATGTTATTTACCTTTTAAAACAAGCTTCCCTTTTCCAACTACCTATCTACGTGAGGCCAGATTTTCTCCTTATACTTTAACCAAAACAACATATCACAACAGATTGGATGCAGAAGATAAAAGAATCCAGTTGTCTTCTATTATGCCAGACATTAAAGAGCATTGTGGAAATATGAAAACCAATGCCAGTCTTCTTACTGTTTTTAAAAGTATGTAGTTATTTTTCATTAAAAAGTTATCTTAACATATAATTTGTTTTGTTGTTTAGTTGATTAATCATGTCCAACTCTTTATGATCCCATTTGGCGTTTTCTTGGCAAAAATATTGGAATAGTTTGCCATTTCCTTCTCCAGCCCATTCTACAGATGAGAAAACTGAGGCAAACAGAATTAAGTGACTTACCTAGGGTCACACAGCTCGTAAGTATCTGAGGCTGGATCTGAACTCAGGTCTTACTGACTCTAAGCCTAGTGTTCTATCCACTGAGCCACCTAGCTGACCTGTAACATATAATAGGTTTATCATTATTTTTAATGAATTAATAAATATTTTAAAATATATCAATTTAACTTTCTATTATGGTAAAAAAAAAAGCTCTTTGGGGGCCTCAATAATTTTTAAGGTATAAAGGGATCCTCAATAACTGTTAAGAGTATGGAGGGTCCTCAATTATTTTTTAAAGCATAAAGGAGGCCCCAAACCAAATACCCCAGTCGATGTGCTGGAGGCCTTCCTACCTCTCATTTTAAAAAATACATATGTAATAGGTCTTTCTGTTCTATCTCATTGTTACCCTATGACTAGCTCATCTCCTTTTTCAGTCATTTTTATTGTTCAGTTGTTTTCAGTAATGTCCTTCTCTTCATGACCACATTTGGGTCATATATTTCCTCTTACATGTGAGTCTTCATTGGAGCAGCTAGGTGGCACAGAGGTTAGAGTGCTGGGGCTTGGAGTGAGGAAGACCTGAGTTCAAATTCAGCCTCATACACTTACTACCTGTGTGACCCTGGGCAAGTCACTTAACCCCATTTGCCTCCTTTTTCCTCATCTGTAAAGTGAACTGGAGAAGGAAATGGTAAACACCTCCACTCAGTATCTTTGCCAAGAAAACCCTAGATGGGGTCATGAAGAGTTGGGTCTGACTCGGCAACAACAACAAGCTGAAAGTCATTGATGTTTGAACCTTTTCAGAGCTGCCCACTTGGACAAAGAGAAAAATAGAAATCTAGTGACCATAACTTTTAGGCGTTATTACCCAACTGTCCTTGAGAGACTTCCTCAAAACTTCTCCTCGGATCATAAGGTTTGGGGTGTGATGTCATCGTTTTTCTTGTCATCTCAACTTTGTTGCATCTTAAAAAGTATGTTCCAAATGCCAGCTTTCAGGCATGGAAACTCTAGGAAGTATGATAAACCTTATAGGATGTCTTAGCACTTGAGTTTCCTTCCATAAGTCAACCTTCTTTGGGAAAGATTGTTTCAGTCTGTCCCATGGGAGAAATAATTATTTCTCTCTTGTATTAATAACTAATTATTGGATTAGGACCAGAATTTTCCTCCTTTTCTACATCCTCATCCAGAAATCAACCAGTGTGGGAAATCTTGGGCAAAGACTTACCCAGGCTAAGATCTAATCAAAGACAGTAAAAGAAACTCTAAGTTTAGGTGAATGGGTGCGTTCCTGTCCATTGTGTTTATTCAGACAGGTCTGGGAAAATGTGGATTCTCCTTTCAGTCAGAAAAGTTGATATGGAAATTGATAAATCTCTTTGGATCAGGATGGGGGTGATCCAAGCCTCATACCATTTCATTAGGATGAGCCCACATCTCATTATCATAGTCATTTTCTCATTACTTGCTAACCAATTAGAGTTGTTGCCACCCTCAGGAACACCCACTTTTCCAGGGGCAGATAAGTCTGGCCTGCCACCATGTGGGTCCTTGGCATTCAAGAATGCCACTGACCTCTTTTATTGATAACATGTTAGCATTACTAATAAAATGACTAATTACCCAGAAACTATGTCTCTCAAACTTTTTAAAGGTCACACTCATTTTTGAGAGGAAGGAAAAAAAAGTCTCTTCTTCTATATTGAAAATATAGGATTTGGAGACTGCTATGGTGCAATTAGCAGAATACTTGATTTGGAACCATGGAATCCGAGGCTTCAGTCTGAGCTCAGCTGTTCAAAGTTACTTAACCTCTTGAGTTCCTTGTCTGTAGAATGAGGAGGTTGGACTGATGACCTCAGCGGTCCCTTCCAGATCTAAATCTTGGATCTTATCATTAAAAAAAAAATCCAAGGACTATAGTCTGAAGGACAATTTATCTCTGAGTTTCTACACCTTCTACAAGCGGTTTAAATCACACAGACCTCTGAGGGATATCATCCAGCCTGGTGCATCATAGCTCTCTTGATTATTGCAGGAATTACATGGGTCCTTGGCTGTGACTTGGCAGTTTTTTTTTATCATGCAGAGATTTCTACTGAAACAGAATGTCACCTGTTCTGTCTGGTGTGCAACTGAGCAATCCCACATATCCAATGCAAGGACTCTCTTCACAGAGTCAAGCTCTCACATTTTCCATTGGCCTTCCCCTCCACTGTGAGATTTTTGCTCTGTGGCTGTTCTCTATCCTGGCCAGAAACACATCCTAAAGCAGATGAATTTAAGGTGGGGGAGGGGGGACCTGCAGTATTCTAGATCCTCAAGTGTGGCCCTTTGATTGAATCCAAACTTCATAGAACAAATCCCCTTAAAAAAGGATTTGCTCTTGGCCACACCCAAGGACCTAGAAGGCCACACGTGGCTTCGAGGCCACCAGTTCCCCACCCCCAATTTAAGCAGTTCAAGGCCTCTTAACCCCCAACCAACTTTCCCATAACACTCTCAGAAGGCATGACTAGCTCCTGAGGGAAAATTGGATTCGGGGACAAAGGAGGGTAGGAAAGGAGGGAGGAAGCAGGGATAGCTGTTTCTTCTTGAGACAAGAGTGATCTCATCTTCCTGGTGGAGGGGGTGGAGGTGGGCAGAGATGAAATAAGGACATACTGAGTGTTTGGCTTTATTTTCAAACATGATGCATGACAGCTTTGTGGGGGGCAATGCCAAGTACCATAGGCTTGGGATGTTCGCATTTCCACTTTGCCTTGTGCAGAGTTTATCTGTTTCCTGGTGGTCGAATTAAACTCTCCCTGGTCCTTGATCTCATAAACATGGAGTTTATGAATTTTTGGAGCATTTTGGTGGGAGATTCCCCCTCTCCTGCTCCATAATATGATTCTAATTCAGTTTGAATCAATATTTACATGGCTTGAGCAGAGCTTTGAAACAAACTAGGGATACTGAGGAAAAGGAAGGAGAGAGTAGGTTCTAGGCATGGGCTATACAGCCTGCATAAGGTCATATGGATAAGAAATAGGGTGTGAAGTGTGAAGAACAGCGAGACCAGTATGGTCGGACCATAGTGTGAATGAAGGGCAGTGATGTATAATAAGACTGGAAATGTAGGTTAGAAATGGATTGTGAAAGTGGTTCCCTGTTATCTCCAGGATCACATATAAATCCTCTGTTTGGCTTTTAAAGCCCTATACAACCAGGCCCTTACCTGCCTTTCCAGTCTTTTAACACTCTGCCCCCCTCCATATACCCTGTGGTCCACTGGTACTGCCTTCCTCACTGTTTTCTTCTCACATAGCATTCCATTTCCCACCTCTAGGCCTTTTCGCTATCTTTCCCCTCTGCCTGGATTGCTCCCCCTCCTAACCTCTGCCTCCTGGCTTCCCTAAACTTCCTTCAAATCTCAGCATAAATCTCACCTTTTACAAGAAGTCTTTCCTGGTTCCACTCAATTCTAGTGACTTTCCTCGGAGGTTACCTCCAGTTTGCCCTGTATATATCTTGTGAGCTAGATGTTAGAATGTGAGCTGCTTGAGAGTAGGCATTGTTTTTGCCATCATTTGTATCTTCAGAGGTTAGCACGGTACAAGCGTTTAATAAATGCTTGTTGACTTGACTTCAAACGGGAGGGACTCGATACTATCCCTGCCTTTCAGTGGAAAAGGATGATATGCCAGGTATGCAAGGCACAAGAGAGAATGGGAAATGTACAGAGGAGAGGTCCAAGGTGTTACAAGACATCTGAGGGGTAATGGGGGTGGGGAGGAGTGTAAATTAAGCCTTGAAGGAATGGATGAACTTTAACCAATACAAATTTGGGGAAAATCTTCGGAGCATGGGGAACAGTATTAGGAAGGTGTTGAGAAAGGAGAGGTCAGAAAAAAAATGGGTGATGAGGAGCAGAACTGTTTGACTGGAAGAAGATAAAATACAGGAAAGGGAATAATATAAGGTAAGGTTGGACCGGTAAATTTAGTGCTAGATTATGGAGGGCCACTTTCTTCTGTATTTCACCTATAATCAACAAATGTTTCAATTCCTTATAGGTTTTAGAAATCAACCTTTTATCAGAGGTGTTAATAGCACAATTTTTTTTCTTTTATCTGTTTCTTTTCTTTTTATTCTATATGTATGTATTTTGTTATGTTAAAGCTCTTTGTTTTTATACCAAATTACTTAGCCACCTGTATTTTTTCTATTTGTTGAATAACTAAGAATTTTCTGCCTCCCCACAACTGTAAGAGATAACATTCCATTCTCTTCTATCATCAACATTCCATTTCCTTCTGTTTTTATGGTTTGAAAAAAATATGGCCGGTAAGCAATAAATTTGGCAATAAAATTGGGAAGGATTAGTATTGTCTCCTTTGAAAATAAAGAAGAGTTGTGAAGTGGTAAATTCTCCTAGACTATTTTCTTAACTCATTTGATTAATGTTCTGCCTTATGTTTTTTAAATTAAGAAAGAAAAAAGAAAAAAAGGCAATAAATTTGTAGGAACTTTATTTTATAGGCAAGTAGAAACAAATGAAGATTTCTAAATAGATTATAGTGGTGTATCAAAATAATTAGTTAAGCATCAGTGTTAAGATTGGATTGGAAAGAGACTGTCTCAAGGCAATTATAATAATACTTTCTTAAAAGGAAGTATTATTATAATTGCATGAAGAGAATGAAGAGAAATAAGGGGACCTCATAATTTTGCCATTGGGCATATAGGCATACCTCAGAGATATGGCAGGCTCAGTTCCAGAGCACCACAATAAAGTGAATATAGCAATAAAGAGAGTGACATGAATTTTTTGGTTTCCCAGTGCTTACAAAAGTTATGTTTATGCTATCCTGTAGCCTATCAAATGTGCAATAACATAGTGTCTAAAAAAATGTACATATCTTAATTAAGAAATACTTTATTCCTAAAAAACGCTAACCATCATTTGAGCCTTGGGTGAGTCCTAATCTTTTTGCTGGTAGAGACTGATGACTGATGTCAACATCACAACAGCACAACATCAACAGCACAATCAGTTGTGCTAACTGATCAGGGTGGTGGTTGCTAACAGTGGGGGTGGCTGCCGCAATTTCTTAAAATAAGACAATGAAGTTTGCCACATAAATTTATTCTTTCACTTGAACGCTCAGAGGCCATTGTAGGGTTATTAATTGGCCTAATTTCAATATTGTTGTGTCTCAGGGAATAGGTAGGCCCGAAGAGAGGGAGAGAGATGAGGCAACAGAGGGTAGATGGAACAGTCACAATACATACAACATTTATCAATTAAGTTCACCATCTTATATGGACGTGGTTTGTGGTGTCCCAAAACAATTATAATAGTAACATCAAAGATCACTGATCACACACAGATCACCATAATAGAAATAATAATGAAAAAGTTTGAAATATTGTGAGAATTACCAAAATGTGACACAGAGACGTGATGCTGTCCAACATGCTGTTGGAAAAATGGCACCAACAGACTTGCTAAATGCAGTGTTGCCCAAACCTTCAATTTGTCAAAAACTCAATTTTCTATGAAGTGCAATAAAGCAAAGCACAATAAAGCAAGGTATGCCTGTGTCTTCTAAGGAGGTCAAAGACAGAAAGAAAGGTCTCATAAATACCAAAATATTCACAGCAGCACTTTTTGTGGTAGAAAAAAAAAACTAGAAACAAAATAGATGTTCATTGATTGAGGAATTGCTAAACAAATTATGGCTCATGGATGTAATGGAACATTATTTTATTATAAGAAATGATGAAAGGAATTCAGAGAAAATAGGAAGACTTGTATGAACTGATAAAGAGCAAAGAAATAAGAACTTGGTTATGTAATGACTGCATTAATATAAATGAAAACAGCAGCTGAATTCAGATGAATTGCAATGACTAATCTTGGTATTGATGTGGTTTAGGTGTTCAGGGGTGCTGGGACTCCAAAATCACAATATGTGGGTCCTGCCTGAAAGAATTTGACCCAAGCCTTCTTTCAGCCAAAGACAAGATTTATTAGAATATCCATCATATTGGGCAGACTCTTAAGAAGTATGAACATGGGTAAGCAGTGGTTAGATTATAAGAATCTAAGCAGTGGGTAGATTTCAAGAATCCAAGCATCTTAATGGACACAAGATGGACCTTATATACAGAAAGACTGTGGGAGGGATCTAGGAGTGGCCAAGTAGTTTGGGGTGACTGGAGGAGGGGTCTAAGAAGATCTGGATGGGAGTAGCCAGTAAGCTGGGGTGAATAGAACTCCTGGGACCTGGACAATGGAGCCTAGCTAGGATTAAGTGTGGGAAATGGCCAGGGGCCATAGGGAGGTAAAACAATGGAGGGGAGATTGGGTGTCTATGAAGTAATAGAATTCCCAAGGGTGGGAAATGGAGCCTAGGTGGGACCAAGGGTGGGAAATGGCCAGGGGCCATAGGGAAAGTCCAGGGTTTTTCCTTTCTGGGGTCCAGATTCCAACCCCATCAGTATCAGAGGACAAAAAATAAAACATATCTCCCTCTTTTTCATAGAGAGGTAAGGGACTATGGGGTTGAAATTCGGCATACATTGTCAGACACCATTGCTTTGTCAATTTTGTTTAATTTTTTCTTTTTTAGAAGAGAAGGGCTCAATGTGGAGTTTAAACCAGGAAATACTTGTTTTGTAAAAAAAAAAAGCATCAATATTTTTTAAAAGAAAGATAAGAGGGGATTGGATTAGGTAGTGTTTAAAGTTTCTTTCAGCCCTAGACCTATGATACAATCCCAAGTGCATACTAGTATATTTGAGGTAACTAAAGTGGCATAGTGTTAGGCTTGGAGTCAAGAAGACCTGTCTCTGAATCCTGCCTCAGATATTTATCAGCTGTGACTCTGGGTAGACTTAATCTCTCTCAGCCTCAGTTTCCTATCTGTAAAATTGTTGTTGCTCAGTCATGTGCTACTCTTCAGGACCCCATTTGGGGTTTTCTTAGCAAAGATACTAGAGTGGTTTGCCATTTCCTTCTCCAATGGGGCTAATAATAAGACCTACTTTATTGTTGTTATGAAGATTAATGAGATAGAAAATATATATAAAGCACTTTGCAAACCTTAAAGTGCTTTGTAAATGTAGCTATGATTATAGTTATTGAGGAGAGAACAATAGCATTCTAAGAAAGGATTACTCACTCTCTTAAGCTTCTGAGCAATTTACAAGATGGTCCAACCTTACTTAGATGACAGAAAGTGCTTCTCATGATAAGAGAGTTAAGAACAAAAACCACTTTGACCCTGTCATTATCATTTCCTTTTCTTATCTCACATTCCCATTCATAGATAATAAAATGTTTATTCCACTCTGCTCTGGAATCACTTGCTGCTTGAGGTGATGTGGGAGCAATATGGGCTTCCTACCCATCTAGTGCCTACTAATAGATGAGCAGAAAGTCACAAACTAAATAGCAAAGTATTTTTTTTAATTTCCACATTAGTCATGTTATGAAAGAAGAATCAGAACAAAAAGGAAAAACTATGACAAAGAAAAAAAAAACAATAAAAAAAATAGTATGCTTCCATCTGCATTCAGACTCCATAATTCTTTCTCTGGATGTGGGTAGCATTTTCCATCATGAGTCTTTTGGAATTATCTTAGCACAGAAGCTCAGAAGAGCTAAATCTAACAAAATCGGTCATCCAACAATGTTGCTGTTACTGTATACAATGTTCTGGTTCTGCTTACTTCACTCAGCATCAGCTCATGTAAGTCTTTCCAGGTTTTTCTGAAGTCCACACACTCAGCCTTTCTTATGGAAATGTATAGTATTCCATTATATTCATATACCACAACTTGTTCAGCCATTCCCTAATTGATGGGCATCCCCTCAATTTCCAATTCTTTGGCACCATGGAAAAAGCTAATAGCAAAGTATTTAACTGAGACAGGACATCAGGATAAATAGGGAGAAAAATTAAACAATAAAATCATTATCCTACAAAAATGAGGTTAATCTTCCACAAACTCATTCCACCCTCTCTATCCTCCAATTAACTCCAGGTCATGCAAATTGCCTTGAAGCTAAAGGGCTAAGCTAGCCACTTCTGCCCACATTCCTGCTCCTGTCGCAAAGGCCTATGTCTCTTTTCTTAAAGAAAAAGTCTGCACCTAGTTACCAAGTCACTGTGGATCTCTGATATGGCAGGAAGTAGAAAGGCATTGATTTATATCAGGGGTGGGGAACCTGCAGCCTCAAAGCCACTTGTCACCTTCTAGGTCCTTGGGTGTGGCCTTTTGCAGGAGTCCAAGTTTTACTGAACAAATCCTTTTATTAAAGGGATTTGTTCTATGAAGTTTGGATTCAGTCAAAGGGTGGTATTGTATTACAGTATTATACTGTAAGCCAGTGGTGTCAAACTCCAATTCAATTCAATAAACATTTATTAAGTGCCTATTATGTGCCAGGCTCTGTGCTAAGCATATACAAAGAAGCTAAAAATTAGAACACAAATAAGAAAAAGAAAAAAAAAAGTTCCTGTCCTCAAGAGGCTTACAACCTAATGAGAAAAGACAACACACCAAAAAAAAAAAAGCTGGAAAGTAGGTGTGGGGTTGGGAGCAGGAAGAAGCAGGGGGTACCTGGAACTGAAAATGAATTATCTGGAAAAATCCAGATTCCAGCTCTCTGTAAAGGAACGTTTTAGGAGAAGTTTAGCGCTCCACTCTCTAGCCCTCCAGTCAAGGGGAAAGAGAGTTAGGAAAGTTGTTGGTATCCAAAGCTGAGTTGAACCACAATGTTGAGATTTCAGGTGATTAGTTTATAGTGAACTTCAAACCAAGCAGATCCACAGATGGAAAATGGAGGATTAGCAGTTGAAATAGATACCTGCCTGCCCCATGATGACTTAGAAAACTTCAAATTACCATTATGTAGGTTGTGTTATATTTTTATTTAATTTGTTAAACATTTCCCAATCACATTTTACCGGGCGTCTGGCAATTTGGCAGTCCCATGCAGCCTGCAGGAGGAGTTTGAAACCCATGCAGTGTAGGCAATTAGAAGGTGTAAGTGATGGGGTTGGGGTCTGGACCCCAAAAAGGAAAAACCCTGGCCCTGATGGGGTTGGAATCTGGGCCCCAGAAAGGAAAAACTCTGGCCCTGATGGAGTTGGAATCTGGGCCCCAGAAAGGAAAAACCCTGGACTTTCCCACATGGCCAAATCTCTGGTGTTCCCCTGAGGCTATAACCCCACCAACTGGTCTTTCATTGGGGCTACACAATCTCCCCTCCATTGTGTTGCCTCCCTATGGCCCCAGGCCACTTCCCACCCTTAGTCCCACCTGGGCTCCATTTCCCACCCTTGGGAATTCTATTACCTCGTGGACTACTTGGCCACTCTCCCAAGGTCTTTCTGTATATAAGGTCCATCTTGTCTCCATTAAGATGCTCAGATTTTTACAATCTAGCCAATAGCCCATAGATGATCAGACTCCTTAAGAGTCTAGCTAATACGGCGAATCTTCAATAAACTTTGTTTTTGGCTACAGAAAGGCTTGGGTCGAATTCTTTCGGGCAGGACCCAGGTATCATGATTTTGGGGTGTCAGGACCCCTAACCTCTAGACTGCATGATAAGCACTTCTTTGGTTAGATGGAAGGATGGATTTTCTCTGCTCCTGTGCTCCTGGACCTTCATAGCCACTGCTGAGTGGCCAACAAGAGCCTTCACAAAATGGGAAATTTCCCTTGGCCAGGTGCCATAACTACTGTTGAACAATCTGATGCTCCACCCTGCCTCCGGATGCCCTGCCCTGTTGTGCAGTTGGAAAGCGATAAATAGATTTGTTTTTGAATTAGAACCTTTCCTGGCACTGGGAGGAAGTGCATCTGCACTTGTTACTTCCCTGGTTCCTTGTACCTATAGTTGTCAAGATCTACTGGTAAACCAACGGCCTAGGTGATCAATTATCAGACGGGACCATCACTGCACAGTCTAGAACACATCCACAAAGGCTACTGAACATTAGAAATGAAGCCTAGGGAAAGAGTTTATCAACATCCGTGACCCTAATTACACAAATCCAGACTTATTAAATCCCCTCCCCACTCCTCATCTCTATCCCTATTCTTTCCCCTTATTGATGGGATAGGCCTTGCTATTGCAGCCCGATGAATGGCAGGCAGATTGAATGGCCCTGGGATACTTATAGAACAGAGGTTGGGGTTTACTCTGAGGACAAAACATCCTTTACTCCAATCCTTCCCTACTCTAGAGAGCCTCAAGCTGAGAACACTTGGGTAATTCAGTGTATTTTTTTTTTTCCAGCATTCCTTGCCTCTTGTTAATTCCACTCCCAGGATGAATCCCCTGACAGATAATGAAGGCCCTTCACAGGCACGGTTTGCCCTTGGAGATCTGCCAAAGGGAAATGAGAGTTCAGGCAGCTCTCTCCAGTCACCTTCCCTTGGTAGAACAGGTCAGCCTTGGTGAATGTACTGCAGTATTTCTGGTCTCTGTTCAACAAATCAAACCCACAGATATTTAGTGAGTCCTGACCAGTGTGGTGCAAGGGCCTGGGTTCTGTGTGTGATCAGGAAGTGGTGGTGTCTAATTGGCATGAAGACCACAGAGATAGTGCATTGCCTTGGACAATAATGCATAATGGAGTCCTTTTGAAGTCTCATTTTATGCTATTAGCATTTCAGCAGCACAATCCTGTGGCAGGTCTCCAGGAGGAGACAGACACAAGATATTAGAAATTATTTTGTTATTGCTTGGCTCCAGAAAGTAAAATGAGTTTTCCTCAGGTGGAAAAAAACCAAACCCGACACCTAAAACATTCACCAGCAGTTAGGTTCCTAACGTATGTCATTTATTTGTATGAAAAACTGAGGTCTAAGGGTGGCAGATTGACCCTGATTGCCTCTGGAAAATAAAATGATATTTCATGAGGTATCTAGGGATATGGGATTTCCTTTCCACAAATCCGGAAGAGATATTCTTTTTGTTTGTTTTTGTTTTTGTTTTCTTTTTTCTCATAAATAATATTTATTTTTTCAAATTACATGTAAAGATAGTTTTCAACCAGGAGATTTTTTTTTTTAGGCAATTGGGGTTAAGTGACTTGCTGAGAGTGACACAGCTAGTCAGTGTCAAATGTTTGGTCTGAGGCCGGATCTGAACTCCACTGTGCTACCTACCTGCCCCAATGAGAGATATTCTTAAGGGGACTTAATTGTGCCAACAGAAAATTCAAGTTTCAACCAAAAAAACACCCCTTATGAATTGCTTCAACAATAACTCAGGAAGATCTCCAAACTGATTCCCAGTGTACATTTGGGAAAAGCTGCATGGGAAAATCAACATGTAGATGAACTTTCCTGTTGTCCTGTTTGCTCTCTGGGTTCTACTACTAGTTCTGCATAAAGGGATAATATTTAATTGACTAAAATTATAGTGGAAATACTCACATTCCTCTCTTCTTTTCTCCCTCCCTTCTGTCTTCCCTTTCTCTCCCTCTCCTCCCCCTTTCAATGCTCCATCTCTCTCCATGTCTTTCTGTTTCTGTTTCAGTCTCTGTCTCTGTCACCCTTCCTCTCAATCTTCCTCCATCACCCTCTCCTCTCGTTTTGACGAAGTCGACAAAGCAGCAGGACGAGGTTGGGGCACTCTGACGGTGCAGAACGTGATTGATTGGTGTTTCAAGTGAATACAGTTTCTGGAATGGAAGGGATACTTATTTGGAGTAAGTTGTTTCCTTTGTGTGCCAACTTACTTATTACCCCACCATGGGCCCAGCATGATTATCATTTATCATATATCACCTTAAAGAGGGGTTGAGGTCCAGATCCCCCAAGGAGGGCAGCTTGTCTCCAATGAGATGTTCTGTTAGGTGAGATATGGTATCAGGTGAGAAAATTCGAGAAGCCTGGGTGACCGGGCTGCCCAGGGCTGCCAATAACCCTTGTTCCCACACGGCACTTTACCATGATCACATTCTTAAAGGCACATTTAGTTGGGTTAAGTGAGGGATGATTTCCTGATAAAACAATGCCAACATTAGCTACACTTACGTAAAGCCCCGGCTTCCAAGCAGAGCTTGTGTGCTTGGGTGACATGGCAACTACTCCTACAATTTATAACACAAAGATGTCTCTTTATCCCAGCAGGACCTTTCTCTCTTGTTCGCACTCATCTATGAACAAAGGTTAGCCTGTGTTCTTTGGCAGGATTTGCCAGCTCTCTTCTCTTCCCAGGTCAGTAAAAAGGTCTCTTCTTCTTAGCCCCATGCTCCTATTTTGATTCTTCAGTCAAGAAAAGACATGGTGCTTCCTATAATCCAGGGGCACACCGTGACACTTGTGAGGGCCAGGCCAAAAGCAGATGTTCATCTCATTAGTTTCTCCAGGGTGAAAATATCAACATCTGTTCTTTGTTTTTAAAGGCAAGCTGAGAGGCTCTTACATATTCAAAAGCTCATTCTATCTCTCCCATTCCAGAGCTACTAAAGAGACAGTCACTTGCACCAAATGGGTGGATTGGGAATGTAGAGAGAATCCTGGTAGTACCTCACTGATCATAGCAAGTGTTTCAGACTGCTCCCTAATTTAGTTTTGCAAATACTTTTCCAAAGAAGTTTTGCCCATTTGAAAATGTCTTTGAGCTGCACAATTAGGACTGACTCACCCATATTTATTGAGGTCACCCTCTCTTGGGTCAGGATGCCTGGCACACTGTTATGAATGCAATACCTGGCAGGTAGAGATCCATAACTCTACTTATAGTAAACTCATTTGAGCAGCCATGGAAGGTGGGAAATGCACAATATATTTTGGGCATAGTTAGGCTGGAAGAGGGAGTAGCTGACAAGGGGCAGCTAGGTGGCAGAGTGGATGGAGCAAATGGCCCTGGAGTCAGGATGATGTGAGTTCAAATCCGGACTCAGCACTTACTAGCTGTGTGACCTGGGGTAAGACACTTAACCCTGATTGCTGAGAGAGAGAGAGAGAGAGAGAGAGAG
>NW_020954557.1:44386401-44424842 GCF_900497805.2 Vombatus ursinus | reverse complement strand
AGAGAGAGAGAGAGAGAGAGAGAGAGAGAGAGAGAGAGAGAGAGAGATTAGTTGACATACCAGAAAGTCTGAGTCATACCCTTATCCTAGGACTGACAATACTGATATCCCCCTATTCCTCAGGTAGATGTGGAGGGGACACATCATGTAGGGGAAATATAGTGGTTATGGGGAAGGTAGACACCAGGAGAGAGATACCATGGCATTATGACCTAGGGATAGCTACCTGGGATCAGGAAATAATTAAGTAGGGAACTACCATGAGGAGAAGGCGTGCCTCCTGAATGTTGGTACCCTGGGAGAAAGTTCTGGTTGTCTTGCCTTAGTTGCAGCTGTGGATGGTTATTTTTATATCAATTTTACAGGTGAGGAAACTGCTATACAACTAGTAAGTAACAGATATAGGACTAGAACCCAAGGCTTCTGAGTCTAACTCCAGTATGCTTTCCACTATAACATGCTGCCTCCCCTAAGATTTCCCTAAGCTCTGAGTATAAGCCATTAACTTATATAATCATATATTAAGTTATATAATCACATACCATATATATATATATATAAAATCATATTGTATTTGAGAGTAGGGATTTTTTCCTTAGATATAATTATCCATTAGTTTTGCTTTTAAAAAAACCTTTCTTTCATGAACGGGAGAATAGTGATAGTGCTCCAAAACAGCAAACGCAGATGTTTAAGTTAGTACTTTGTTGTTATTCAGTCGTTTCAGTCATGTCTGCATCTTCATGACCCCATTTGGGGTTTTCTTGGCAGAGACTCTGGAGTGGTTTTCCATTTCCTTCTCCAGCTCATTTTACAGATGAGGCAACTGAGGCAAACAAGGTCAAGTGACTTGTCCAGGGTCCCACAGCTAATAAGTGTCTGAGGCCAGATTTGAACTCAGGAAGATGAATCTTCCCAACTCCTGGCCCGGCACTCTATCCACTGCACCACCTAGATGCACTGATAGTTTGCTTAGCACATAGCAAAAGAAAATTACTTTCAGGAACAAAGTATTTGTGTAGTTAGACAGCTGGGTTAAGTATGAGAAATGTAACTATTAACTCTAGTGTATTCTGTACCAGATGATAAAAGCTTCTGGCCCCAGACGTGACCACTTTCACAGTCAGCAGTCCCAGAGTACAGAACCGAAAAAGATAACAAGAGGACAATGGCCCTGAGTGAGTATGATTGAAATGATTGCTAAATAGGGACAGATGCGTCAGTAGCAAGTTTAAGTAAAAGTGTGTTAAGAGGTTTCTCTTGGTTCTCCCTGGTTGTTTGTGATTTCTCTTCACCACCACCACCACCCATTACCCCATATTGACAATTTATAGATTTTACACTTGCTCACTTGTGTTCATGTTGCTTTCTGGCAGTAGAATGTAAGCTCCCTGAGGGCAGGGATGTTTTTTTTTTCTGTCTTTATATCTCCAGTGCCTTACACATAGCAAGCATTTAATAAAAATTTTTAATTGAATAGATTTTTCCTATATTTTGTTTATCTTAAGAAAATATGATGGGGGCAGCTAGGTGGAGCAGTGGATAGAGCAGTGGCCCTGGATTCAGGAAGACCTGAGTTCAAATCTGGTCTCAGACACATAACACTTACTAGCTATGTGACCCATGGCAAGTCACTTAACCTCATTGGCTGGCCAAAAAAAAAAGAAAAAGAAAAAAAATAGAAGCAGCTAGGTGGCGCAGTGGAAAGAGCTCTGGCCTTGAAATTAGGAGGATATGAGTTCAAATCCAGTCTCAGATACATGACACTTACTAGCTGTGTGACCCTGGGCAAGTCACTTAACCTCAATTGCCTCACCAAAAAAAGCAAAAAAAGAAAAGAGAATATGATGCCCTTAAATCTATAATATCTAGAGCAAATAATGTGAGTCATGGATATAGGAAGAAGAGTTGTGCCATTTTAATTTCTAAGACATCCACATAAAGCGTTGTTGAGATATCAGTCACTTAACTGGTGTGTTAACAAAGCTTGGATGCTTTAAATTCATCTCTATCTTTGCATCCTTGATTTTAGAACTCAGATGATTTCTGAGTATTGTGATCACCCTATAATACATCAAGACCCCTAGTGGAAGCACAGTACTATCATTGTTGTCCCTGAAGCTTTGAAGAGAGACTTAACCAGGGTTGGGTGGCTTGGGCTTTGTTCCAGGGCACTGAAATTTAGAGGGTTTTGGAGGCCACATCAGTACTCTTCTTTAGCAGAGTAGAAACAATTGAGCTTAGCACATAGTGAACAAGAATAATTAGGCAGAATGGCAACCTACCAGATGGTGCTTACTACCAAAGGACACCACAGCTTAGGGAGCCACACCCCAGCGGAATTTTTTTCTCTGGCCTGTTTCTTCTTCAGCCTGTTCTCTATTGTGAGGGGGAGAGACTGAAAGGATAAATAACCTTTTCAGATCTGTCTCTGTGCCCCTCCACAGTATAGTGTCTTGGAGTCTCTCTTACCAATTGAAAATATCTTTTAAAGTTGATTTGATGGCATATTGGGGACACCTTGCTCCAGACACCCAAATTGCTAATTAGGACTTTGTGCCAGGGCATAGAAGGGTATGTAGAAAGGCTGCAGGACATACGTTGCTGTTCTCGGGAAATCCAAGGCAGGCCCTAAATATTAAGCAGATCTGTTTGCTCCCAAGCAGGTATAAACTTTAAATAGAGGCAAGACCATTTTCCTGTCCCACTCCTTCTATCCCAACCCCTGATCAGTCTCTTGGAACGTACTTGGCCTGCGAAAACAACTAATTTCAACAGAACCTATGGGGATTGTTTCTTTGGGATATGTGATCTCTTTGCTCAGGGGTATGTGGATTTACCTTGTTAAAAAAAATACGAGGCAGATAATGAGAGGGAACAAGGTTGCTAGGTGGCTCTGTGCCAAGTCTTGTACGTGGAGAGTATAATACATGAGCATTGTTCTTTGTCTTCAAGGGAATCCTTGCAGAGAGTTCCTTTCCTTCTTTTTGCTGGCCTCCTGGCTGACAGTAATTGCTCTAGTGTCCCAGGGCATGGACTCAGTCAGATTCCTTCTCGCTGCTGTGTGCCATTGTTGATTTCCCCCTAATCCCCACCCACCTTGGTGCTCCAACCCTGGATTCCTCTCGTAGCAGAAACAAGCAGAGACTTTTATTAGTGGGTTGGCTGATCCGCATTGACTAACACTTCCCTTGCAATTCTTTCCTTACATTGTGAGCCTCGGACTTTTTATGGTTGTTGTTGTTTTTCAAATGCATATTCCAAATTTGTGAAAGTCCCACACTTTTGGAGGATCCTTATTGCTTTGAAAATTAGGCTAGTGGAGCCAGTTGAGGCCAGTTGAGTGAGGGTTAGAGAGTGGGAAAACAAACGGAGCAGGTGACCCTGGCAACTGGTGCTGAAAGATCTAAGCTGCTCATAGATTTAACAGGGAGCACATCAACCCCTCTACCTGGCAACGGCTTTCTTATTCTTATTTCCACACTCGCCCTTCTCCTTGGCAGCTTCTTTTAATGTTCATTTTCATCAGATTTTACCTACAATAGAAGTGTTATAGTGGGGAGATAGGAAAAGACCCATAATGAGTCTACCCTTTAAACACCTGTGGTGTCTTATCTTTACAGGTTTCTATCATTCTCTTAACTGCCTCTCTACCTTATATTTTTAAATAAGATTTAGAGATCTATATTGTTTCAGCATCCTTCATTTGCGTCCCTAATCCCTCACTGCCTCCCCGCCCCCAGCTCAACACACACATACCAGGATTTGGGGACCCTGCTTCTAACAAAAAAAATATGTAAAATTAGCTGATATAGTGGGACATCTAACAACATACATAGCATTCTGTTCTCCTAGATGCCTGCATTTCAACCAGAGGTCTTTCTTAAAAAAAAATCGATGTGTTGTTTTTGCATCATATACATTTGTAGATTACTCTGACTTTATGAGAGGTCTCTTATAACAAAGTAAAACAGGTGAGTAAAATTAATAATACAATGACTTCATCCGAAAGTGCATACAATATTTCATATCTCTTCTTGTGATACATATTTCATATATCACTTCCAACCTTTCTATTAAAAAAAATTAACCGAAATCTATTTTGTCTTCCTCCCACCCCTAACCCCATTGCAAGAAAAAAAGGAAAAAAAACAAATTCTTTGTAACATATATATATATATATATATATGCATATATGTATGTATATATAGTCAAACCAAACAAATTCCTTCAATGGCTGTATTTAAAATACATGTGTATGTGTATACATACACATATGTGTATGTATACACACATACATATATACATATACACATATATATACATACATACATATGCATCCCATTCAGGACTCTAAATCTGTCATCTCTATGCAATGGAGAACATGTTTTATCATAGTTCTTTCAGCTTTTAAAGTTGTTTTCACAGCGTTACTGTTTTCTTTTTTAAAATTAAATTTATTTATTTGTTTTTGGTTTTCAACATTCACTTCTATAAGCTTTTGAATTTTCAATTTCTTCCCCTCCACCCCCAAGATGGTGTGCAATCTGATACAGGCTCTACATATACATTCATATTAAACATATTTTCACATTAGTCATGTTGTAAAAAAGTAGTATAGAACCAATGGGAGGAACCATGAGAAAGAAGAAACAAAACAAAATAATAAAAGAAAAAAAGAGATCAAATATGTATGCTTCAATCTGCGTGCAGACTCCATAGTTCTTTGGATGTGGACAGCATTTTCCATCATGAGACTTCTGGAGATGTCTTAGATCCTTGCATTGCTGAGAAGAGCTAAGTCTATCAAAGTTAGTCATCCCATAATGTGGCTGTTACTGTGTACAATGTTTTGGTTCTACTTGCTTCACTCAGCATCAGTTCATATAAGTCCAGGTTTTTCTGATGTCTGCCTGCTCATTATTTCTTATAGCACAATAGTATTCCACTACATTCATATAACACAACTTGTTCAGCCATTCCCTAATTGATGGACATCCCCTTAATTTCCAATTCTTGGCCAGCACAGAAAGAACTGCTATAAATATTTTTGTATGTATGGGTCTTTTCCCCATTTTTATGATCTCTTTGGAATACAGACCTAGAAGTGGTATTGCTGAGTCAAAGGGCATGCACAGTTTTATAGCACTTTGGGCATAGTTCCAAATCGCTCTCTAGAATGGTTAGATCATTTCACAAATCCACCAACAATGCGTTAGTGTTCCAATTTTCCCACATCTTCTCCAACATTTATCATTTTCCTGTTTTATAATGTTAGCCAATCTGATAGATATGATGTGGTATCTCAGAGTCATTTTGATTTGTATTTCTCTAATCAATAGTGATTTAGAGCATATTTTCATATAACTATAGATAGCTTTAATTTCTTCATCTGAAAACTGCCTGTTCATGTCCTTTGACCATTTATCAAGTGGGGAATGACTTGTATTCTTATAAATTTGACTCAGTTCTCTATATATTTTAGAAATGAGGCCTTTATCAGAGACATTGGTTGTAAAAATTGTTTCCCAGTTTTCTGCTTCCCTTCTAATCTTGATTACATTGGCTTTGTTTCACAGTTTTATTGTTGTTGTAAACATTATTCTCCTGCTTCTGATCATTTCTTTCTTCACCAGTTTATAAAAGCCCTTGAAACTGTTCATTTTTACAATACAGATATTATAACCGGAATTGCTCTTATGGTTCTACTTACTTCAACCTGTAGTTGATGGGGGTACTTATCAGTTGGGGAATGACTAGATAAATTATGGTAATATGAATGTAATGAAGTACTGCTGTTTTCTGAGAAATTATGAAAGAGACAGTTTCAGAAAAACCTGGAAGATTTGTATGAACTGATGAAGAGTTAGTTAAGCAGAACTAGGGTAACAATTTACAACAAAATTGTAAAGACCCACAAAGTTGAAAGACTTAAGAACAGCACAACACGTTGAGCAAACAGGATTCCAGAGGACCAATGATAAAGCCTCCTATCAACTCCTAACAGAAAGGTAATGGAATTAAGATTCAGAATAAGACAATATTTTTATATATGGCCAATGTGGAAATTTGTTTTGCTTGACTGTGTATTTGTTATGAGGGTTTTATTTTTCTTTTTGTTTCAATGGAGTGGAGAGAATGTGGGAGGGGAGAAAATAGATTTTTGTTAATAGAATAAATTACATTTTTCAAAAAGAGAATACCCATATTTGGGAAACTGTAATGCTCTCTAGAACAGTCATTGAGCTAGCCTAGGGATGTTGCAAGGTCGCAAACTCAGAACACCTTCATATCTGAAGAATCAAAGTTGCAGTTGACCTTCAAAGGGTTATGGAGAAGTGTGTGGTGGGTCCAGCACCTTTCCAGTGATGACCTCTGTGCAAGAAGTGGCATCAGGAATAACATTAAGGCTAAATATGATTGGAAAAAAAGGAGGTGGCCCAAGCACAGAGTAAGAGTTTAATAAATGCTTGTTGACTTGATATAGTGAGAATGAGGGAATGCCAAATGGAAATTCCAAATGCTGCAATGGTATCCCTGAAGTGTAAAGAGGCTAAGAGATGTGCTGGGTGGCTTTTCTGTGGAAGTTCCTTTGAAGATCTTGAATTAGAACCCCACAGGATGAGATAGTGTGGATGGGTTGTAATCCAGACTAGGGGAAGTTGATGTATTTGTTATCAGTGGATATAGGTAACAGTTGTTTTCAAACTACTTCATCTCAGGACACTCTTTACACTCTTAAAAATTATTGAGGACTCCAAAGAGCTTTTGTTTATGTAGGTTATCTGTACTGATAGTTACCACATTAGAAATTAAAATATCTTAGTATTATGAAGAAAGTTTGATCTCCCAACCTCATGAAAGGATCTTGCAGCTCCAACAGGCTTTTAAGAGCTAAATGCTAAATTTTCAGGGTGAGCGCTTACACCTTGAAAATTGGCAAACCAAAACAGAACTTGATTTATTGTTTTATTGATTGCCTAGACTTTAACAATATTAACAATGCAGATTAAAATTAAAAGTGTGTCATAGATACATTTTCAGTTCAGAAACAGCGCTAAACATTTACCAACATCCTTGTTGGCTTTCAGGAATTCTCAGACCCCTCTTTAAAGACCACTGCACTAAAGTATTGAGGTTTATTTTGTTTATCAATTCCCTAACATAGAGCAACATTAGGACAGGACCCTTAGAATTTTCTATGACTCTACCCTCTATCTCTATCTTCATATCTAGTCAATTACCAAGTTCTGTCAGTTTCACCCAATGCATCCTCTTTATCATCTCTGCCACCACTCTTGTACATGACCCCATTGCCACCTGTCAGGACTATCACAATAGCATTCAAATAGGTCTTCTCATCTCTATGCTGTCCTCAATCCAATCCAATTGGCCATGTCAATCCTCTGCTCAAAAATTTTCAGTGGTTTCACTGCCTACTGAGTAAAATTCTAGCTCCTTTTTTGCTGACATTGAAAGCTCTCTGTAATCTGGCTCCATCTGACCTTGAAAACCATATCTCATATTACTTACTTCTACATACTCTACAGTCAATCAAACCATACTGTTCTTTGCCTCTCTAACATACCTGTGCTCTCCCCCTCCTCTGCTCACCTTGTTCCCCAAGGTTGAAATATTTTCCCTTTCTTTGGTTTCTGAATTTCTACCCATCCCTTAAAGCTCAACTCAAATACAACTTCCTATGGGAACCTTTCTCTGATCACCCTGGTAATGTAGTAAGGGAAGGCTGCCCTTCATGGGAGCTCTCTGGCCTGGACACAGTGCCAGTAATGGTGAAGACAAGGGAGCTTCTGCAGGATAGTAGTCTATGGGAAGTAATAATTCAAGACAAGAAAAAAGAACCTGACATTTGGGGACTAAAATGTCTTTCCTGACTTTGAGAGAGATAGAATTTGGAACTTTACAATGGAGTACTGTATCTGACCATAACTAATCCCACACAAGTTACAAAAAAGGCAGTTGATGAGACCTAAAGGACTCCAGTTCCATGATGACCATGATGAAGGCACTCTAGAGTGCTCTATGCATTTGGCCTATGGTATGTAACTTAGCTCCATTTTCTTCAGTCCCTCCTCATCTATTGGCTCCTACTGCCTAAAATCATATCCAAATCCCTCCTATCCTTGTGTATATTGTATAAGGATGTAGCCCCTTCTTGGGCTACTTGCCAAACTCTCACTCTTATTGCTGGGTCAGGTCCCCATTGGGGCAATTGAGAGTTCAATCACATAAACCTGAGGGGCTGTTTCTAATATGTTTGCTCATGAGCCCCCACCAGAGTGTGTAACATTGACTATCAGCTAAACAATTAGCTTTTTGAAAGTACATTTACCAAGCAGGTATAGCAAGAGCAGTTGTTACAAAAACAGTCCCCTAAGCCAGTGGTTTACTCTCCCCTTACACTCACAAGGTCCCTAGGGAGAATGGATCCAAAGTTATAGTAAATGGTAATGAGGCATATGTGAAGGGAATTCATTGCAAAAGGGTAACACAGCTCCTCGTTCCTGGAAATCTTTTTCTTCTTTAATGGAGCCCTCATGAAGTTCCCCTAAGGTGTAGTTCTGCCCTGGGCTTCTCCAGGGACTTCCTGTGCCCGTAAAGAGTTCTGAAACTGTTTTTACTCAGTGTATCTAATTTGTCTTCAGTGTGTCTCTCAGTTTCTGATATAAATGCTTCCTTCAACCTCAGGGATGCTATCAGCTCCAGTCAACACTACTACCAATGCTGATGAAACTTTCAGGTCTTTTGATCTCTTAAAGTTCAGAAGGTAGTAATCTGATCAATTCCATCTCTGGATATTAATTTGCCTTTTATCAGGAGAGCTTTCATTTGTCTTCATCATGTCTCTATCTACTCACAGATGGTTTCTATTACTAGTAGTTGTCTACTTCTAGTCCAGTTTCTCCAGAACTGTGGTCAATGGGGGAAGGGAGAAGAAAGAGGGAGATAATTTTTCCTCTTCCTCAAGAGCAATTCCTAAGCTCTTAGGGACTTAGAATTCTTAGCTTTTGAATTTGGAATCTTCTCCCATTGGACTGACTGACTAAAATAACTTGCTGATTTTTTATGTACCCCAAGATGTGTGACTTGATTTTCTTCAACCAATTATAAGGTATTTCCTCTGCAATATTGTCTTTATCAAAAGACCCAAGTCCCCTATAATCCTTTAACATTGATTCAAAATTATTCACACCTAATATACTTTTGATAGATTGATTCTATTGATATGTTGTACTTTTCGTGATTAATTTAAGATTGTACCTTCACCCTTACATTTCAAAAATCTTAACTAGGATCTACCATTCCTGCTAGCCATCATCCTACATATCTCCTTTTCTCAAAATTTCTTTAGACAGTTATCTACACTCAGTGCCTAAAATTCCTTCCCTTTCACTTCTTATCATTCAGCTGAAACTGCTCTCTCCAAAGAGAGTACTGATCTCATAATTGCCAAATCAATCTCAATCCTTATTCTTCTTGACCTATTTGTAGTTGTTGACATTGTCAATCATGCTCTAACCCCATTTTCTGCGCAGCTGTCAATGCGATCTTCATAAAGTGCAGGTCTATCCATGTCAAACTTCTCCCTACCCCCTCCCCATTTAACCAACTCCACTAGTTTTCTATTACCTCCAGAATTAAATATAAAATCCTGTTTGGCTTTTAAAATCCTTCACAACCTGGCCCCCTTCAGATATAACCCATGGTCAAAACTCACTTGCCTAAGACATTCCTCATTGGTAGACACTTGATTATTCAATGTTCCCTGCCTACTTGAGGGGCAGAACTGGCAACAGCTTGAAAGAAAAGAGATCAATTAGCCTTCTGACTTCAAGCTCTGAGAAAGAGAACGCAAATTTCTAGATTCTCTTCAGGTCCCTGAAAGGAGAGAAAGACTCTGGGAAGAAGCCAATGTGGAAAGATTCTGGTACTTCAATCATACCCTTATCCCCAGATTACTGCTACTAGAGACTTCAGGAAATTTCCCTTTGAGTGAAATCTGAGACTCTCTCTTGTTTGAGCTGAGATACCTTGGGTCCAATGGAGGAGCTAATTTAGTCTGTGTACTATCTGGTACATTCTCATCTGCAAACAGAAATCTCTAATTTCTGTTTGCAATCAGTTTAGATAAATGGGGTTTTTGATATTCAATATATATGATGGTCTTTGTGTGACTAGACTAGCATTTGGTGGGAAGACTGTCAAACCTCAGACATAACTTGGAGCACTCTTTTTTCCATTGAAGGATAGTAATCAGGAGCACCACTTGGATTTAAAAATTATTTTCTTACACTAACAATATTTTTGGAGGCAAATAGATAAAATTCTAGTCTAGTATTTTTTCTCTGAGGAGAGCAAAGTGGCTAGCCTCTCGTTCCAACTTCCTGCATCCCATCCTGGTACAAATCAATTTTCTTTGGAGAAGGGTGTATGAAGGAGACTCTAGAAACTTCTATTCATGCTTTTCTCTGAGCCTCATTTAGATGGAACAATGTGGACACACATAAACTACATGGGCAACACAACACAGAATGCACACAACACCCTTACATTACCTAGAGGGTCTTCTTACACTTTACTTCTTTCCACATACTCTATGATCTAGAAACATTGGACTTCTTACTATTCCTGGCATTCCATCCACTGATTCCATTTCTTTTCACTAGTTATTTCCCATGCCTGGATTGCTTTCTCTCTTCACCTTAGCCTTCTGGCCTCCCTGAAATCCTTCAAAAACAAGTTCAACTCCCACCTTTCCCTCCCTACCAGGTGCCTTTCCCTCTGAGATTACATTCCATTTATTTGTTCAGTTATTTGCATGTTGGTTCCCTTATTAGAATGTAAGCTCTTTGAGGGCAGAGACTTTGGTTTTTTTTTTTCCTTAGCACTTAGCACAGTACCGGATACATAGGAAGTGCTTAATAAATGTTTCTTGACTAGCTAACTGCCCTTTCCTAAATCCTGTACAATCTGGCTTCCAAGCTCATCACTCAATTGAAACTGTTCTCTCCAAAGTTAACAATGTTCTCTTAGTTGCACAGCCTTTTTTCAATCCTCATCCTTAACATCTTTGCAGCCTTTGATACTGTTAACCACCTTTTCTTCCTAGATATTCTCTCTTCTCTGTGATTTTATAATAATTGCTCTCTCTCTCTCTCTCTCTCTGTCTCTCTCTTTTTTCTCCCCTCTCTCCCTCTCTATTTCTCCCTCTCCGTCTTTCCCACTTTCTTGTTCAAGTATGATTGGTCCTTCTCATTCTCCTTGGCTGAATCATCATTCATGTCATGACCACTAACTGTTAATGCTCCCCAAGGCCCTATTCTCTGCTCTCTTCCCTTTTCTCTCTATACTATCTTGCTTGGTATCTTCATTAACTCCCATGAATTCAATGATCATCTCTATGCAAATTATCCCAAAATCTATATGTCCATCTCTACTCTGTTTTCTGAGCTCCAACCCCACAATTCCAACCACATATTGGACATTTCTAACTGGATGTACCATAAACGTTTCAAATTCAACTGTTTCTAAACAAGAGTTTTCTTTCCTCCAACTCTCTCCCTCTCCCCCTTTGAACTTTCCTGTTAGTGTTGAGGTTACCACACTGCTCAGACCTGAAACCTTGGTGTCATCCTTGATTACTCATTCCAATTCAAACCAATTATCCAATCACTTGCCAAATCTTGTTCTTTCTTCCTCCACAGCAGTCCTTATATAAATCTACTTCTACATCTACGTCTACATGTATTTCCATTCACCCAGCCATTGCTTTAATTCAGGACCTCCTCACTTCTTCCTGGACTATTGCAATATCTTATTATTTATCTGGGGCAGGTAAATGGTGCAGTGAATAGAGTGCCTGGCCTGGAGTCAGGAAGATGAGTCTTCCTGAGTTCAAATCTGACCTCAGCCACTTACCAGCTGTGTGACACTGGGCAAGTCACTTAACCCTGTTTACCTCAGTTTCCTCATCTGTAAAATGAGCTAGAGAAGGAAATGACAAACCACTTCATATCTCTTCCAAGAAAACCCCAAATGGGATCATGAAGAGTTGGACACAACTGAACAACAACAAAAATTATTTCTCTCTCGACGCTCCTACCCATTGTCCACACAATTCCTAAAGTGATTTTCTCAAAGTATGCTCTGACCATATCCCCTCAACAAATTCTAGTGGTTCCCTATTACCTCTAAAAACAAATATAAACTCCTCAGTTCCTGAATTTCCAATTTACTTATATGTTATTTTCCTTGATGCTTTCCCTGGTCTAGCCATAGTGGCTTACCTGCTATTCCTCTCACACAATGCTCCATCTCCCATATCTGTGCATTTACACCAATTATCTCCACACCTGGAATGCTCTACCTCAGTTTTTCCTCCTCTTGGAATCACTAGTTTTCTTGAAGAATCAGCTCAAGCACCACGTTCTGCATTATGCCTTTCCTGCTCCCCATCTTTCTGTTTCCCAAGTCAAATGCCTTCTCCTCCAAGGTTACCTTAAATCTGATTTATCTATATATCTGTATATGCATGTGTTGTCTTTTCCATTTGAATGCAATCTCCTTGAGATCAGAGCTTATTTTTAAAATTTGTATCTTCAGTGCTGAGCACTATATCTGACACATAGTAAGTGCTTAATTGATGCTTGTTCACTGGTGGCTTGATTGATTGCTCTACACATAATAACCTGTGTACTTGAAGTAATTGCCTGTTATTTTGCTAAATGTAAATTAATGTATATTTTTATTGGTGTAAATGTGCACCCAGTGCGATTTCTAGGGACTGAAAGTTTTTTAGTCAGAGAGAGAATGTGATAGGAGTAAGATGCTCTTAATAAGTTCTCTTCTGCCTGGCTTCAGTTCCAATAATGGCTGAGTCTCATAGATGCTGTTAATATGGAACTTTGTACCTAGAAGAGGAGTTGTATCAAGTGATCTGAAAATTTTAAAAAGGAAGAAGAGACAGAAGAAGCTACATGGAAAGGGAAACCCTAGGGTTTTTCTGGGCAACTGTGAATAGAGAGAGCCAAAGTAGAGGAGTTCCTGCTGGAGCTATAGAACTGTATAGACAAAGAGGTAAGCTGGGGACTGCAGCCGAAGTATAGAGATGGAAGGTCCTGCCTATGGAGCGTAACTGCCCTAGCATTCTAGGAGTTCCAGCAGGAGCTAATGACCACATAGCCAAAAAGAGAAGTGATTGAAGTAACTTCTCCAGAATTCCAGGAATTCATCATTGCTAAAAGATTGGTTGGTGGATAGAGGTGTTCAGGGTTGGAGCTCACCCCAGACTCTGCCACTGCTAGGGATTCTTTTCTGCCCTTGTTCCCCTTTTGGAGTTTATTGACCAAGATGACACAAAGGGTCTGCTGAAAGTACAGTCTCTAACATAGTCTCTCGTAAGCAAGTCATCAAAAAATGAGAGTCCCAAAGCAATTAGTCATCATTACAAAGTAAAGAAAAGCATTTCTAGGTGTTCCAATTATCAATAAGAAATATAAAATTCTGCAATGCAATTTCTCAAATAAAGACATGCTCTTGCAGTTACACTACAAGCAAACAAGTTGGGATGTAAAGTGATAAGTCAATCAGGTTGTAGAAATCTAGTCCCTCACATTTAAGGCAGGGTAGGCAGACTAGGCACCACCCACAACAGAAATGTATTAGACGGGGAGTGTCAACATAAGAAAGGCACAATTCCAAAAAAAAAAATAAGAAAGAAAATGGGAAGGTTTCTGTTCAGGAGTGGGATTATATTAAGCTAAGAACAGAAGCAGACTCCTGAAGGCATAGTAGTAAACAGTTCTGTTAATGTTGTATTTTATACTTGAGAAAACTGAAGCACAGAATGCCAGAGCTCCATTCAACCCAGAGTCCATTGCAACAAAGATTAATGAAGGCTATATAAATTCTAGATTCTTCCTCATTTCCTAATACAAAGTTGTGCATACTGTAGGTACATAATCAATGGGCTGTAAATTCTGTATTCTTTCCTACTGCCCGGTGTAGTAGTCTGCATACTATAGGCACTTAATAAATATTTGATGAGTGAATGATTGAGTGAATAAATGAGCAGTAACTGTCTCATGAATATTTTATATATCCAACGCTTAGCATAAGGCCTTGCACAGAGTTAGTGCTTAATAAATGTTTCTTGAGATAGTACTGGGGTGATCCATGAGAAGTCAGTTAGGTAGCATAGTGGAGAGAGAGCTGGCATGAAGTCTAGAAGATCCAACTTTGAATATTGCTTCAGGTACTTACTAGCTATTGGACCCCAGGTGAATCACTTTATTGGTCTCTGTTGGCCTTAGTTTCCTCATCTGTAAAATGGGTATAATAATAGCTCCTACCTCCCAGGGTTTTTATGAGGACCTGATGAGAACCTATGTAAAGCACTTTGCAAATCTTTAAGTGTGTTATTATTTTTATAATTGTACCAGCATGGATAGAGATGAAATACATCGTTTTTATCAAGTTCTTGATTATCTGGACCAATGAAGAAGGCCACACAGGCGGAAGAAATACACACATATATCCAGGCTTCAATTCAACCATTAGCTTCTACTTATTCTTCCTATCCTTTCCTCGCTTGCCCTCTCAAAAACCTTTGTACTACAATAGGTGAAAAGTAAAAAAAAAAAAATTGCCTTTAATCTCACTTCTTCCTCCTTCCTTCCTTGCCCATTGTTATCATTGGTGCTGAGAAGGAATAAAGTGGTCAAGAAGGGGAGGAAGGAGAAGCATAATTCACAAATTTAATCAAAACCCTGTGAATTACTCAAAGTTGTCAGAATTTGAAAAAGAAGTACCTGTGATTCTCCTGATTTTCAAGTGCTACCCAAAAGTATAGTGCATCTAGTTGGATTCTGTTACCTTTTGACTCCAAAGCCTGAGGAATAAGTTAGTGTGAGCAGAGCTCTACTAGAAATTTTAATAGCCGGGGTAATCCAGTTGATGAGGTTGAGGAAGTGAGAAAGTAGAGCAAAGCGTAAGATTGACATATTATGAGGCTGCTGCTGAAGAATTTACAGATTTGGGGAAGGCCAGGGAAGGCCACAAAAGGTCTTCCCTGGAATATAATAGAAGAAGCACACTGATTGCTTTCTGCTTTATTTATTGGGTGGAGGGGTCCTTCTACTTTTCCACTGATGACTTTTGTTTTCTTATCACATTCATGTATGATTATATCACATTCATGTGTGATTATATCCCTTCTTCTTTCATTCCCAGCAAGTATTTCCTTGTAACAAGGATTTTAAAAGGGGGTTAGGGGAGGATAATAATAATAATGATAGTTGACATTTATATGATACTTACTATGTGTCGGGCACTGTGCTAAGCACTTTAAAATTATAGTCTCATTCGATCCTCACAACCCTGGGAGATAAGTGCTATGATTATCATCCCCATTTTACAGATGGGGAAACTGAGGCAAACAGAGATTTTTTTTTTTTTTTAAGTGACTTGCCCAGGGTCCCACAGCTAGTAAGTATCTGATGCTGGATTTGAACTCAGGTCTTTCTGACTCCAGGTCCAATGCTCTATCCACTGCACCACTTAGCTGCCCAGAGGCAGGGGAGTCAGCAAATCTAACCAAAATATTGACCGTATCTGACAATATTTAAGATACTTTACACCCAGAATCCTATACCTGTGCAGAGAAGAGAGGGAGGTATATTTTCTCAACTCTTCTCAGGAGCCAAACATGGTCACTGTAACTACAACATAGTTTCCTCTTTTAATTAATTATTTTTGCTAGTTGGATGCTAAGCCTAGTTGATTCTTCACTGGAGAAGAGATGCAAATATGTTAGGCACTCTCAATATTAGCTTCCTGAGACAAAGTCCGGGTTACCCTGGTTATGGTTCTGATTGTCAGAGCTGCTGGAACAGTCTTGATTGCAGGTTTTGTTTTGTTTTGTTTTTCATTTTTGCATGCTCTATTTTACAGAGAGTCAGCTTTTCATAGCGCAACTTGTTGCTGACCACATATATATAATAAAGACAGGGATGTGGCTGGACAGGAGGAAGACAATGACTTTGTTCCCTTGGCATCGGTACTGGTTCCCATGCCTTCATTCCTCCTATTCATTTTCACGGGAGACCAAAAGAATTCAGGGATTAAAAATTGGAGCGGGGGGCAGAGAGACTTTAGAAGTTTGTTGAAGGGGCATCTCCTAAAATGAAGCTGCCTTATCTGTAGTCATATGAAAAAAATGCTATAAGTCACTATTGATTAGAGAAATGCAAATTAAAACAACTGAGGCATACTACCTTATATCTATCAGATTGACTACTATAGCACAAAAGGAAAATGACAAATGTTAGAGAGGATGTAGAAAAATTGGGACACTAATGCCTTGTTGGTGGAGTTGTGAACTGATCCAACCATTCTGGAGAGCAATTTGGAACTATGACCAAAGGGCTACAAAACTGTGTATACCCTTTGACCCAGCAATACCACTTCTAGGTCTGTTTCCGGAGAGATCAAAAAAAAAAAAGGAAAAGGACCTATATGTACAAAAATATTTATAATAGCTCTTTTTGTGGGAACAAAGAATTGGAAATTGAGGGGATGCCCATCAATTGGGGAATGGCTGAATAAGTTGTGGTATATGATTGTGATGGAATATTATTGTGCAATAAGAAAGGATGAGCAGGCAGACTTCAGAAAAACCTGGGAAGAGTTACATGAACTAATGCAAAATGAAGTGAGCAGAAGCAGGGGAGCTTTGTACATAGTAACAGCAATATTATATGATGATCAGTCATGAATGACTTAGCTCTTCTTAGCAATACAATGATCCAAAACAATTCTGAAGGACTTATGATAAAAAATGCTATCCATTTCCAGAGTAAGAACTGATGGAGTCTGAATGCAGATAAATGCATATTTTTTTTTACTTTACTTTTCTTTTTTTTTTTTGGTCTATTTTCTTTTGCAATATGGTTAATATGGAAAAATGTTTTGCATTACTGTGTAAGTATAATCTATATCAAATTGTTTGCCCTCTCAAGGAAATGGGAAGGGTAAGGAAGGAAAGAACTTGAAACTCAAATTTTTTTAAGATAAATGTTAAAGTTGTTTTTACATGTAATTGAGAAAAAATTAAATAAAGTGAAGCTGCCTAAATTCAGTTTAGTAATCTGACATTAAGCAGGAAGCCACAAGTAGTTTTTAACTATAAGTCAGAATGACGTTTCTGACAGGGACATTGTCCTTAGTGTACAAGAACTGGACATTAAAAAATAGATGCAAGCCTGTGGGCACTAGCTATCTGGGATTATTCTGTGTTCCAAAGAGCTTTAGTGCCAGTGTCAAAGAATCTTTTTTGGAAAGGAAATGCCTATTTCATCCAAGGTTCTGAGAAGAAACAGACCTTTCTAAGAAAAATCACTGAACATTTTCCCTTAATTTTCCATATATTATAGGGCTTTTTGCTTCTTTTCTTTTTTATTAGTTTTATTTGATTCTATTTTTAATTAATTAGTTTATTTATTTTGGTGAGGCAATTGGGGTAAAGTGACTTGCCCAGAGTCACACAGCTAGTGAGTGTTATGTGTCTGAGACTGGATTTGAACTCAGGTCCTCCTGACTCCAGGGCTGGTGCTCTAACCATTGTGCTACCTAGATGCCCCTTGGAATAAAACAAATATTTTCATAACAGTATAACAAAAAAGATGATTGCATATGAAACAGCAAATCTGTTATGTACAACTTGCTATTCTTTTAAATATGTAATACAGTTATCATGTAAATTAGTTTAAGTCCTGTGCTTTAAGCTTAAAGAGAGATTCCTCTTCCTCTTATAAGGAAAAGGTAGCATCTCATCTGAGGACTGCAGGTCTACAATCTCTTGCCCAATAGAGTTGAGTGGCAGTGACTGTAGGTCCAATAAAGCACGAATAAGCAGCAGCCGCACACGACCAGCAGAAACTACAGACCTCATATCCAACAGAGGCTGTGTGTCTATCACAGGCTACATGTCTAATGTCTAAGATACCACTTGAGATCACTGGGGAGTGGGTCAGGCAGGAGCAGCATTGGGGGGGCCATGAAACATTGGAGGCATGAGTTGATCCCTTCACATCTGTGGCTTGGCTACATATGTGCTCAACATGCAAATGCCTTGGCCATCCCTGTTCCCTATGTTTGTACCTCTCTCTGTCTGTTCCCTATATTTATCTACCTTTTTACCTGATGGCATCGATAGGGACTACTGGACTCTAGATTTGTGGGGCAAATAATTACTGCTACTTTTCTTATTATGCTATTTCATTAAAAGCCTTTGCTTTGAAATTGTGTTCTCTGGCTGACTCATTGGGGGGATTCCTAAGTTTTAATTCTGAGTGGATAGAGACCCAATGAGTACCTTGAACCCAGCTTAACCTTGTTTGAGGGACTCATTGTGTGAGTTGAGGGGATAGGTCTAGAGGTATACTTATATGGGGGCTGAATTAAGTGATCTGACTCGAGGAACCTCAGCAAAGTCCTGACTTTCACCCTCACTTTAACTCCATTTAATTCCTGCCCGAGTTTAGCTCCCCTCCCCCATTTATCTCTAAAATGGAATCTCCCTGGGTTGGGTAAAATGTTAATTCCTTAACACTGGAGTGTTAGATTAGATTCTTTTCTCTAGATGATAAGAACCTATTGGGAGAATGAGATCAGAGAGTTAGAGCTGGTAAGGTCATCTGGTCTAACCTACTCACTTTATAGAAAAAGAAACTGAGGCCTCTAGAGGTTGCTCACACCTGGAGTAAGTAGTGAAGCTATTTTCCAGGATTTGAACCCATGTTATCTCATTCTGAATCAGCACTCTTTCTACTACAACACCCTGAGTACATGGTCTTCAGGAAGAGATGGAATGCTGTAAGCGGAGGAAGAGGCAGTGAGTGGGCCTCGAATACCTTGCTCATTTGGCAATTTTGCCATGGGCCTGGCCCCATTTGCCGGCTAATTGCCTGGCAACTGAAACAATGACAGCTAGTAACCCCCGAAAGATGAACTTCTTATCCTGCAGGTAAGGACAGCTTGATTCAATCTCTAGCTTCTCTGAGGATCTGTGTGTGTCTGACCTTGAGCTGGTCAATGAATCCCTTTGACCTCCATTTTTCTATCTGCAAAACAGGGATAATAACTGCCCTCCTTGCTTCCTGGAGATCTTGTGAGGATAAGCGAGAGCTGTAAAGAAAGTGATTTTGATTCTTCAGAAGACAGAGGAGTGGACAAAACAGTTGCATGATTATTATGATTTTCAATTGTTTGTTTACGGTTGGAACAAAAACTTCAGATTCAGCCCTGGTTGTTGCTGACTTGGAGCTTGGAGGAGGAGCATCCTTGTTTGGTGAAAGGACAAACTAGCCTATCAGTGGGCTGACACATCTTGGAGGCATTTTGGTTTTTAAAAGGAGTGGTAGGGCCCACATTCCTGTCAGAGTCCTCTCTGAAAGCCAAACTGAGGTGTGGCCTCCAGTTTCTCAGAACAATCGGAGGAGATGGGCCCTCCGAGGCCTTCGTTTGGTAATTCAGAATCTCGGGAGAGCTGGGTTCCCACATGAGTTCACATTGAAAGTACTTTAGGTTAACTCACGATGAAGGCCTAGGGAGAGCCTCTGACCACAGTCCTAAAGGTTATAGGATCATGGCTTCATGATATAGGGTCAGAAAGCCTCTTTGGAAGCAGAGTTAGTATTTGCCTCTAAGTAGGAACAGAACCAGCCTGTTAATGGCAGTTACTGAGTAACTACAGCACACGGTCCTCTTAATTATGGGGAACTAGGGGAAAGATCAAGGGGCAGCACCTGCTTGCTCCCCCAAGGAATGATAACTTTAAACATTAAGCTTTTTATCTAATGCTGATCTTCCTAAGGTTTTCAAAGTTCTCACCGCACAGAATTTGCATTTTCTGCTGGAGAATTGACAAGGAAGAGTTAGGCAGTATTCAGTCATACAGCAAGATACCCAAGTAGGATCCAGACAGTGCTGGTAAATGTTTAACAACCGGCTTTCTGGTGTGGGGTGGGATGGGGTGGAATACCCATAAGTTTAATCAACTTTATTAACATTTCCTCCATCATTTTCTTAAGTTTAGAAACTCAGCAACACAGTAAATAAAACTCTAACTTGTATCATTTGGTGATTTGTGAGGGGTAAATGCTCACACTAAAACTTTAACAATTGGCTCTCCTGAGCTGGTACCAGCTGGCTCCGGCATGGCCCTGGATCTAAATGTCTCTGGTCTATCTCTGACAGAATGGAAGCCCTTTGAGAAGAGAGATGATTTACATTTTGCCTTTGTATTGCCACTGTTTAACTTAGCACAATGTCCAGCACATTGAAAGCGCTGAATACTTGCTTATTGGTTGATCAATGGATTCTGAACTAACAGTTCTTTAGTTTTCCTCCACCCAAGTCCTTCTCATTGTGGCATGGAGGTGATATTGGGTTCTTGTTGGCAATGCCAGTGGAATGCAAGTTTTGGAAAGTTTTACCAAAGTGAAAAGGCCCCAAGTTCCATCTGTTTGATAGATTGTATAGGCTGTTCTTAGGACCAGCCCAGCCAAATATGAATTGATTGTCACCAGCAGGCATGCTTTTGGGTAAAGAGTCATTTGTAAAATACACTTAGCATGTATTTTACACCTTTTGAAACATTATTCTGAGAAGGGGGCCATAGTCCTTATCAGACTGCCGAAGGGGTACACGAGAGCTAAGTAGTGCAGTGGATAGAACAGTGGACCTGGAGGCAGAATAGACCCACCTCAGATACTTACTAGCTGTGTGACCCATGGTAAGTTATTTAACATTCATCTGCCTCAGTTTCCTCAACTGTAAAATGGGGATAATAATAATAACTACCTCCCAGGGTTGTTTTAAAGATCAAATAAGATGATATTTGTAAAGCAGTCTACAAACTTTAAAACACTATATAAATGCTAGCTACTATTGTGCACAAAAAAGTTAAGAACTCCTGAGCTAAATGAAAGCATGACTTACAGGTTCTCTTGAAAGAATCTAATATCAAATTGCTTAAATTCTCAATGAGAGGGAGTAGGGAGGGAAGAAGGGAGATAATTTGGAACTCAAAGTTTTGAAAACGAATGTTAAAAATTGTTTTTACAGTAACTGGGGAATAAATTTTGAAAAATTTTAAAAGGGGGAAAAAGAATCTAATGAAGGCATTGGCATCGCTAGTTTCACCATGGGCCAAAAGCAACAAGAAACATTATTTCTTGGGATGCTTGATCAATCCAGTTTTGAGCTGCTTCTGACAAATATTGGTATGGGGACCCACCAGAAAGATGATTGTCATTTCTGTACCAATATCTATTGCAGACAACAAACTAGAGAAATTCTATGAAACACTTGATAAAATTCAACAAACATTTATTAACCACTAACTCTGTAATGTGATGTTGTGCTAGGCACTGAGGATACCCAAACCAAAGAAAAAAAATAACAGCTACAAAAAACAGTTCTCATTCTTAAGAAGACTATATTCTACTGGAGCTACAGTGTGTATCAGTAGGACAAGGTTGCTTCGGGAAGAAGAAAAGGAGGATCAAGAAAGGCATTCTTCTATATAGGAGTGACACCTGAGTTATATTTGAAAGTAGCTGAAATCTTCAAGGTAAAGGTGAGGAAGGTTAGGCCTACAATTGATCTAGTCTTTGCCC
This sequence comes from Vombatus ursinus, assembly GCF_900497805.2. Lineage (NCBI taxonomy): Eukaryota > Metazoa > Chordata > Mammalia > Diprotodontia > Vombatidae > Vombatus > Vombatus ursinus. Next base: position 44,403,141 of record NW_020954557.1, on the reverse strand, counting down.
GTGCTCATTGTTGGACAAAAGCTATGACCTCTTAATTTAAGTTGAGAAATCTACCCTCCCACCCTGGGCCTGTGGGCAGATAAGAATTTCTTTTCACAGATACGTCCCCAAGGCATACTATAAAGTTAAATTTTGAGTTTGGACTCTGACTGCCATGTATCTGATGTGGTCTAGATCTTAGAGGACAGGAAAACTAATAGGAACCTTATGTCTTATGTGAGGAATTGAACCACCTTTTTGAATACAAGGAAAGACAAAAGCTCCGCTTTTGAGGTGCCATGATCTTTGAGAACCTATGTCTAAGCCGTAGCAGGCCCAAGGCAAAGAGTCTTAAAGTCCTGGAGCAGGAGTGGGGAACCTGCAGCCTCGAGGCCATGTGTTGCCCTTTGAATGAATCCAAACTTCACAGAACAAATCCTTTTATTAAGGGCACACCCAGGACATAGAATAACTAACATCCCCCCAAACAGAAACTGCTCTGGGGACCCTCAGCAGCTGTGTTCCTGACATATGAGGTCAAAGACCTAATGACTATATCCCATCATTTCATCTCAATAAATTTAGCTTCAGGTATGCAAGTTTTGTACTTGGATTGTATCTCATGTGGCCACTAGCTTCTTTCAAAAGCAATCATTTAGAAAGCATTTGCTGCTAAATGGTGGGGAAGACCAATATGCACACCCACTTCTATGAACTATGCTCAGTTTCTCCAGAGAATCAATTTATCAAATGATGAAGAAAGTTGAAAACCATTCAATGAACAAGGATCTGAGCAAATAACTGTCCAGCAAAGATATCTGTTGGGCTTATTTGGCAATCACGTCTTTGTCCCCTTTGCTAGGTGCAACAATTTCAGGGGGTTTTGTTGTTTGTTTGTTGCCATTTTCTTTTTTTTTTTTCTTCTTCTTCTTCTTCTTCTTCTTTTTTTTTGGTGAGGGCAACTGGGGTTAAGTGACTTGCCCAGAGTCACACAGCTAGTGAGTGTTAAGTGTCTGAGGCTGGATTTGAACTCAGGTCCTCCTGACTCCAAGGCCAGTGCTCTATCCACTGCATCACCTAGCTGCCTTTGTAGCCATTTTCTTCATCCAACTTTTGTTATGATCTGGTTATGCAAAAGGCATTGTGTTAGGCAATAAGAATATAAAGATGAATGACTTAGATCCTGCCTTCATGGAGCTTACAATCTATTGGGAGAGGACTTGGTATGGTCACAAGTAAGGATAATACAAGGTAGAATTTGGTAGGGTCAAAGGAAAGATCCAGATAAAGTGTTCCAGGAAAATCTGAGAAAGGAGAGATCACTTTCATGGGGGGATCAGTGAAGGCTTTGTGAAAGAGGTTTCACCTGAGCTTAGCCTTGAAGGAAGAGAAGGATTTTACAAGGTAGAAAAGAAGAAGAAATACATTTCATGGGCTGGTTGAATTAACAAAGGTAAGAGACAATATGGTATTAGAGGAAAACTAGCCACAAAGACTTGAGAGAGCCAAGGCTACTGATAATGAACTGGAAAGAAGACCAGAGAGTTAGTAGCCCTTCTAGGGGAACATTTGTGAGGGATGTTGACAACACCTAGCATTGCTGCAGTGGGAAGGTCAGCCAAAGGGAAGCCTCCTGGCTTTCAAGGCCAGGGGTTCCAGATGTGGAGCTGGGAGTCTTTGTATTATACTGTTATCCCTTCCACATCATTACTTTTCCCACTGCAGTTACAATATATTGTGGGTTGGCATAAGAAATTAAATGGGAATTTTGGGGGAGTTTTGTGGAAGCTGCAGATAACACATAAGGCCAGCACTTGACATAGAAAAAGTTTAGAAACTCAGAAATTCATACATATAAAATATATGTATAGTATTATATAATATCAACATATTTTTATCTCTTAATACTGTAAATACCCCATAAAAGAAAAAGAAAAAATTTTCCCTGGCACAAAGGGAAGGCTAAAAAATTTTATGCAGATTTTCCAGATCATGGGCATGCTGTGCCACGATGTGGAAAGGATAACTGTAATAAAGGCAGATTGAATTTTTATAGCACTTAGTAATTTAGCAAGCACCTTTTTCACAACAACCCTGGGAGAGGGAAGAAACTACAGATAGTTTAAATTATTTATCCAAAGCCTTACAGCTACTGTCAAAGCTAGGGTTCAAATCCTGAACCTCCAGCTCTGAGTTCAGTTCCCTTTCAACTATACCCATATTGTATCTCTGGGTTTCATCTTCCTCAACTGTAAAATCAGAAGGCTGGTCTATACTTGGTAAGATCAGACATTCTATGATTTCATATTCTATGATTTTATTTGTGAAACTTAGCACCCCATAACTTAAATAAAGTGTGAACAATGAGCTGTGTGCAAGAAGGGTGTAAAAGATATCATTTTGCTTATCTTTTAAAAAAATTTAATGAGCAAAAATCTATTTTCTGTCCCTCTCACATATTCCACTTGTGGTTTGTCCTTCATTCTCGAAGAGGACCATGACATCAAGGAGATGATGACATGACTTGCAATTGACTTTGATTTGAATGAGGGAGGGCTGGGCAAAGTCACCAGCCTCACTTTCTCCTCTAGAGCCATCTGGGTCCAGTGGCCAGATATCGACCAGGATGACTGGAAATGGCCCAGGATGCAGTGGGAGACCCTGGCCCTTTTAAGCTAAGGTCTTTTCAAGTTCTCACTTTCAGTGAGGCAACACCCATTCAGTGAATAGGCTTCTTTAAGGAGTGAGTCAAGGGATGGCCCCTTTAATTAAAAAAAGATCAAACTGGACTAATTCATTCCATCTCCACTACTCCTTCACCTAAGGCAAGACAGAATGGACATGATAGGCACAGAAGCCTGAGCTGGGCCATGTGCGCCTAACTTCCAGTCTGTCTAGGTGGGGAGAGTAGGGCATTGTTGCCAGCTTTCCCTACCCATGCTGAGACCTGAAACAGTTCTAACCCCCTCATTTGAATGTTATTGTTTAGTATCAGTTGTGTCTGATTCTTCATGACTCTATTCGAGGTTTTCTTGGTAAAGATACTGGAGCAGTTTGCCATTTCCTTCTCCAGATCATTTTACAGATGAGGAATTGAGGCAAACAGGATTGAGTAACTTGCCCAGGGACACATAGATAGTAAGTGTCCAAGGCCAGATTTGAACTCAGGAAGAAGAGTCTTCCTGACTCTAGGCCCAGCACTCCATGAACTATGCCACAAATGAGAAAACTGAGGCTGGGATGGTTCAAATGACTTGTTTAGGGTCACAAGAACTCTAACCAAGATCACAACGCATCCCCAGACACCATCTCTAGAACTGTGCAGATCTTGTCCCATGTACCTCAATGCAATTGGGCTGCGAGAACACATGTACTATCTCCACCCCCACCCCCCACTCCCATTTCATAGAGAATAAGTTTAGAATTTTGGACCTGAGGAGGAAAAAGATTGGAAGAGCCATGAAAGAGCTATGATGTCGTGGTCCTCTTCGAGAATGAAGGACAAACCACAGGTGGAGTATATGAGAGGGAGAGAAAACACATTTTTGCTCATTAAAATTTTTATGGCACTCAGCAATTTAGTAAGTAACTAAATTAGCCACTTACTAAAGGGAAAGGGTTTCTCTACATTTGGATATAGGAGATAGTAAAAGAAAGAATATTGCTTTGGCTAGTTAGTATCTTTTGAATGCAAACCAAGTTCCAGCTCATCAGCCAATCAAAAGTCTAGGGAGGCTAGCCATTGGCTGGTAAAGAATGAACCACACCTCGAGAGGCCTTTAAAAGGTGAAAGAGTACTCTCCAGGGAGGTAGTCAAGGCAGGAGACTGCTCTGAGGAGTGTGAACTCCAGCAGTAAAGAAGATAGCCAGCTATGGAAGAACCCTTGGGAGGGAATCATCCCTCACCACGTGGAAAGACTTTGGGGAAAGATATCTCCCCACTCCAAAATCAGCTGTGACATCTTGTGGTGGATACAAATCACCCAATAGTAGGAGACGTTGGGTCCAGCAGAAATTCTGTGTGTCCTTGGGCAAATCACTTCACCTCTTTGGGTCTCGGTTTCCTCATCTGTAAAAAGGAGGAGATTAGACTAGATGGCTTCTAAAATCCTTTCCAGGTCTAAATCTATGATTTTATGAATTTTTCAGGTCATTTTATAAATCTGGGTAGAGGTCTGCAGTGCTTCTAAAGACTTATTAAAAAAAAAAAAAGCAAAACTGTTATATCTTCCTTTCCTAAGCTCCTAATGCTATCAGCTGATCTGTGACATACCATATTTCACCACATGATCATTGCAGATTCTGTGACAAATTTTTTGCAAAAAAGTGAGGTACGACTATTATGTGAAGCTTTAAAATTGTGCTGAAATTACTTTAAAATCATTTATTACTAAACCGTATCACTAGCAGATAAACTGTACAGTTTAGCTAAAGAGGGAAAATTCAAATTTTACATGTCATGTGACTTACTCATGGCAACTTTGCCTGCCCACCTGCTCTCCTCGCACCTAGGGCTCTTCATTGCATTGGGTTGAGTGACAACACCATTAGTACTGCAGCAATCTAAACAAACCATTCAAGTTGGCTTTTGGAAATATACTGACAATGCCCATGGGCTGAAAATTCTAGGCTCACAGCTCACAATGTGTAAGAGATAAATGTGTATCCATATACCACTGGCGAATATATTGCCGCTTTATTTACCATTTAAATGGCATGATGAACAGAATTATACCATGTGACAATTACTTGATGAAAGATTATAAACTAATTTGTGGACTAAAAAAAAAAGGGTACAACAATTATGCAGTGAAATACGTTATTTAGGCACTGTATAGTCTGCTGCTTCCAGGAACATATGGAGTAGTCTTTCACCACCTAGAAGGGATCCTTCCATTTGGAGACGGTCCATGACAAGCACTTATGGCAAACATCTCTCTGTTTTACAATTTCCTTGATACTGATGATCAGAGGATCATTAAACAAAATTATTTCTAGTGTTCTATCTCTCAAGGAATCTTGAATGATCTTAACATATGCATGAGAGAGGCCTTGATGTAAGATGGCCTTTCAGAATGAATTCTGCTCTGTAAATGCTTTAAAAAAAAAAAAACAAAAAACCAAAAATTAACAGTAGGATCTTGTATTCCTCTGTACCTTTCATTCAATTATGTGACTGTGAAAATGGGAGTTGCTATTGAAAATGATTTGTGACAACGTGCCTTTTTGCTTTTCGTATTTTCATCAACAATACCAACGAAAGTGTTGTAGATAATTTTCTTTTTTCAAAATTTAATATTTTATTTTTCCCCAATTACATGTAAAAACAATTTAACATTCTTTTTTCAAAGTTTGAGTTCCAAATTCTCCCCCGCCATGAGAAGACAAGCAATTTGACATAGGTTATACATGTGCAGTCATGCAAAACATATTTCCATGTTAAGTCATGCTGTGAAAGAAAACATAGACCAAAAAAACCCCAAGAAAAATAAAGAAAGTAAAGAAAAAGCATTCTTAGATCTGTGTTCAGATTCCATCCATTCTTTCTCTGGAGGTGCATAGCATTTTTCATCATAAGTCCTTCATCATAAGTCCTTCAGAATTGTCTTGAATCCCTGCATTGCTGAGAATAGCTAAGTTATTCATAGCTGATCATCATGATGCAAATCATTTTCACAAAAACTTTCTAAAGATGAAAAAGTAAACATGTAAAATGGTAACTATTGGAAAGCATGGTACAGTCAGAGTCACAGGACCTGTATACCAAACCTGGCTCTGCCACTTCCTGGTTGTGCTTCCTTAGGCAAGACATTTAACCTCTTCGGAGTTGGGGTTTTTTGCCAACAAATTGAGGAAGCAACAGCCTATGTTGCCTTTTGATTGCATAGTATTGATAATCATACGATCAACGATTATTTTCCAAATGTCTGGCAGTTTCTCCTTATCCAGATATCCTGAAAATTGATTTTTCAATACGTCTATTTAGTATGTCTTTCTTCTGGGTGTTCTTGGTCTGGTCCAATTCCTCTTTCCATCTTTATCTTCTTTAGTGCCATTTCTACTTCCTTATCTTGCACAACAGGGTTTCATTGTCATAGGATGATGTAAACAGTTTTGTTATAGAAATGCTGACAAATCTCTTCTATTTTTTGTCTCTTGTCCTTTTTTCCAGTTTCAACTACAAATGCTCTGGGAATGAGTTAGTTTAGGTCCTATGTCAAGCTTTTGGCACACTAATTTTCTTTTACTAACTGCTTTTCATTATTTTGTAGGGTGATAATTTAATTTTCTAGCATAATTATATCTCATACTTACATAATGCTTGAAGATTTTCAAAATATTTTACATACTACATAGTATTTGATCTTCTCACCAAACTTGTGAGATAGGTGCTATGGTTGTTCCATTTTACAGATTAAGAAACTGAATCAGAGAGGTTAAGTGATTTGCCTGTGATCAAACATCTAGTAACCATCAGCCTTGGGATTTGAACCCAGTTCCCTCCTGACTGCAGATAAAGTATTTTTTTCATTCAATTCAATTCACTTCAATTCAGTGCTAAGTACTGAGGATCCAGATATAAAACCCAAAATTATTGGTGCCCGTAAGGATGTTCTACTGTGCATCTAGAGTCTCACGTTTAGAAAAGGAGGCAGAGAATTAGACCTGTGATTTCCTAGATATAAGGAGGTCCCAGATGAACAAACTCCATCTACCATTACCTTCTCGGCAACATGTTGTCTAAGAGAATTGTTTAGAGCCTCAACAAGTGTTGTTAAGCATCTGCTTTATTTGGGGTTTGGCAAACCTCAGATTTCTGACCATCTTATGTCAGAGTTCCTGAGTCCATTTTCTGAAGTAGAGTGCTTGGTCCCACTCTACATGACCTACTTTGCCTTCTAGCTTTTTGTGTCACATCTCCTTATTAGATTGTAAGCTTCTAGGAAAGGTCTTAATTGAATCTGCTCCTCGGTTTTAGAGTTAGAAGGAACCGTAGAGGTAATCTAGTTCAACACCCTTATTTTACAGATGTTGAAACCAAGAACCCCAGAGATAGCGTATCTTGTCCAAGGTCAAACAGACACCAGATGGTAGAACCAGGATATGACCACAAGGTCCCCAGATTCCAAGCGCTTTTGCAACACTGCCCCAATTGCCTCTTTTTTTTCTTTTTAAAAGTTTATTTATTTTTAGTTTATGGAATAACATAAGCATTTCCATAACATAGTAGAATAATGAAAAAATGATTGCACATGAAACTGCAAATCTATTATGTATGACTTGTTATTCCTTTTAAATATATGATAGTTATCATGTAAATTTCTTCCCCCCACCATTAGACACAAAAATGTATATATCTATGTATGGATAGATAGATAGATAGATATGGAAAATCATTCCATACACACTTCTATATATCAGTTCTTTCTTTGGATGTAGATAGCATCTTCCTTCATAGGTCCTTTATAGTTAATTTGTTTATTTAGAACAGTCAAAATGACTTACTCGCTCAAAGTCATTCTTAAAACAATATTGCTGTCATTGTATACATCCTTCTCTTGGTTCTGCTCATTTTGCTCTTTATTATTTCATGAGAACATGACTGGCCTCTTTATCTTCTAACAATACATTGCATATAGTATGCTTGTTGTATTAATGAATGGATGAATGTAATTTCCTGAAAATTTTTAACATTAGGGAAAGAGAGGGGACCTGTGATTTCAACGCTAAGCATGCCCTCAAGGAGCTTCCATTCTACTGGGCTGTGGAGGAGAAACAAAGATCTTACATTTAGTAAGGGGGGGGCAGGAGTAAGTACTGGACCAGTGATTTCCTCCATATCAGGGTATGTTGGAACCAGCTTGAACTTCCCAACTGGTTATTAAATTTTCGGTATGAGTATTCACACCTTGGAAATCAGCAAACACTAAAAATCAGGACTTGATTTATTGTTCTGTTGATTGTCTAGACTTAAGAAAGTGAGAGAGAAAATGTTAATAATTCAGGTTAAATTTAAAAATGTGTCATGAGAGCCAGTCATTAAACATTTACCAAGACACTGGAGACCTCCTAGGTAAAGAAATTCACCCTACCATCGTAGGTCAGATCCTTCCTTCTCTGTAATTTATAGTCTTAGGAAGGCAATTCTTTAAAACTATAAATTAAGTGAATATAGCTTGTATGTGTCAGATGGGACTTGAACTCAGGTCCTCTTGACTATGAGGGTGGTTCTTTATCTACCACACCTTGCTGTTCTTTCAGTGCCTTAATGATTAATTTTAAAAATTAAGTTTAATTCATCAGTCCCTGATATTTTTCTCCCAAAAGTAAAATTAGGGGATGGAATACAATATCCTATTAATTGTGATTTAAATCTATCTTAAGACACCCTCGCCTACTGTTGTCAGTTTACCTGTGGCCAGGAAAAGAAGGGCTGAGAATAGGACTGGCTCTACCATCAATAGAAGTATCAGGACAAAAGGGGATACTGAGCAGACCCATACCCCAATAACTGTGGGAGCTAGCAGAAAAGGAGAAAAGGCTTGTCTGCATACAATCATCCCATCAACTCCCCAGGCCCTTAACTGTAAGGCAAAAGATCATGAGCAGTTCCTCCCACTTGGAAGATTCAGACTTCTGCTTTGTGACTTTCTTTTCTCCTTTTAAAACTTCCCTGCGTCTACATTTAAACTTTTGACCTGTACAACAGTATGGAGATTACTACAAAGGGGTGAACAGTAAGGATGGCAATGGGATGAGGACCCATTATGATTTACTCTGACCCCTTTTGTCCCCTGGGCATTGCCTTGCCTTTGAGTCCTGGCACAGCTGACATTTACCAGCTTCAGGAGATGCCAGGTTGATAATGATCTGCTCTCACAAAGTCAGGCTGATCTTATATAATCTAGCCCAAATACTGATTGGGCTCCACTTAGGCGTACCCTCTGTTGAAGGCTGAGCTGTTCCTATACACACCCATAGGCATACCCAGAGGATGAGTCCCTTCTTCTTCTGTCTTCCCCCCACCCCCACTTCAAGGCAATGGCCAATGGTAATGCTCTCCCCAGGGTGTGTCTGTACAGTCAGTCCCAAGCTCTGTGCCTGTACCTGCCCATGCACACACCCATGTTCTCAGATCCCCTTTGCCCTATCATAGGTCCCGTAATGAGGGCACCGGGCCTGACCCTATATTCTAGCAGAAATGCATGCTAATAGCCCCGACTACTGCTTGACCATGCTTTTCTTTCCTTCAGCTAAATTCTGAATAACCAACTTACCAATGAATCTTTTGGAACATAAACCATTTTAAAAGTTGAGGATTGACCATTCCATCTTTGGATTCCAGTGTATTATATTATTTCCTTAAAGATACTGATAAAGCACAGTCTTATAGCTCCTTTCCTATCACAGAGACTAAATCTACTATCATATTTGTCATGACAAGATATTCACATAGATTTTAAAGGTCTTGTTATCCTAGGAAACCACTGCTAAAGTCTTGTCTTGCGTACGTCATCACATAGAATTCTCTTTGCCCTGAAAAACATGAAATCCTAAGGAGAGTATCAAAATGAAACATCTGCATTCTTAAAGATGTTCACAAAGATATCCAAGGCTTAATTTTCATTGCAAGTGGGGAGCATAAGAAAGAACTAAAAGGCATGTGATATTCAACCCAAGTCATTACCTTGGACAAGAGTTTCAATCTCCTCTTCCCATCAGGATATCTTTCTCATGGCTTTTAATAGGTATCACTGTTGATTAGTCTGAGACCTACTTCACTATTCACTCAAGTAAAAACCGTGAACCTCTCAGAGCCTAGTTTCCTTGTCTATAAAATGAGAAGGTTAAGCTGGATTATGTCTAAGGTCCCATCCAATCCTGTCCAGTCTAAATCTATGAGCCAATATTCTTATAGAAGGAGCTAAGTAGAACAGAGGATAGATAAGTCCCGCTTAACATATGTCTACTTTAGTTTCCTCATCTGTAAAGTGGGGGCAATAATAATACCTACCTACCAGGGTTGTTATGAGGATCAAAGGAGATAATATTTATAAGGTACTTTATATATCTTAAAGCACTATATAAACACTAGCTGTTAGTGATTATTATTATCCTCCCAGTCCTACATCTTCTAGCCAAGATGCTAAAAGTGGGTGAAAGGACCAAAAGGAAGTCAGGATGAAGGAGAAGGCAAGGGATTAGACCCTTTACAAAATGGACTGTCAATTATTAAATACTATTTGTGATAGCCAATCAGAACAATTAGTTTACCTTGGTGGACCAAGTGGTGCTCCATGCGTAGTCATGGCTAATTGAGCTTTGGATTCCCAATTGATCATGTCAGAGACCACAGATCATAGGGAGTCAAATGCAGGCAATGTTGTATATTCCAATGCAGATGGGTATAATGGGCTCATAGTCAGTGGCTGCCTTGGTAGCTGTGTAATCCCTAGACATGTTAATATCAACCCACAACACCAAAAACAAGAAAACAGTCAAAATGCATTGGGTAGAACCATAACTAGGGTGGGCCAACTGGATTTTCCCCCCAGGTTATTGAATTTAGAGAACACTGACCTGGCCTGCAAATCTTCATCAGTGTAGAAACAACAGAACTTAGTTCCTACAGAACAAGGTTAATCAATTTATCAACAAGCATTTATTAAACTATTACCATATGTCTGGTATTAAGCTAATCCTTGGGGATATAAAGAAGGCAAAAATAGTCCCTGCCCTAAGGAGTTTACATTCTAATGAGAGAGACAATGTGAAAATAAATAGGTACGTATAAAATATAGAGTAGAGGAAATTTTCCTTTTCCTTAAAGGGGAAGGAAATAAACATTTATTAAGTGCCTGTTATATGCCAGTTACTGTGCTAAGCACTTTACAAATATCATCTCATTTACTGGGCAGCGAGGTAGTATAGTGGCTAGAGCATGGGGCTTGGAAAAAGGAAGGCTCATCTTCATGACTTCAGATCCAACCTTAGACACAGTGACCCAAGGCAAGTCACTTGGCCCTGTTTGCCTTGGCCTCAGTTCTTCATCTATAAAATGAGCTAGAGAAGGAAATGGCAAACCACTTCAGTATCTTTGCCAAGAAAACCCCAAATAGGGTCACGAAGAGTCAGACACAAGTAACACAACCCTGAGAGGTAGGTGTGATTATTACCCCATTTTACAGCTGAAGAAACTGAGGCAGAGGGAGGTTAAATGATTTGTCCACTGTCTCACAGCTAGTAAGTGTCTGAGGTTGGCTTTGAACTCAGGTCTTTCTCATTCCAGGACCAAGTTATTGCATTTATTAAATACCCACTATGTGTCAGGCACTGTGCTAAGTGCTTTACAAACCTCTCATTAATAATAAGAACCGTGAAAAGTTTCTGCAAAAGCTGGTCTTTTATCTGAGTCCTGAAGGAAGTCAGGGATTTTGAGAGGTAGAGGTGACAAGGGAGAGCATTTTAGTCATGGGAAATAGCTGATGTAAAGGCACGGAGAAGAGAAGTAGTGTTGTGTGAGAGGAAGAGCAATTAAACCAGTAGCATTGTGTCATAGATTCTGTGAAGGAGAATAATACTAAAGAAAATTGGAAAGGCAGTAAGGGTTGAGAAGAGCCTTAAATGACAAAGGACTTTATACCCATCCTAAAGGTAATAGTGAGCCACTGGAGTTTATTTCAGGGTGGGGTAACACGATTAGACCTACATTGCAGGAAAACTTCTTTGGCAACTGGGTGAAGGATGGATTAGAATGGAGAGAGAGATGAGGCAAGGAGGCCAACTGGAAGACTACTGTAATTGTCCAGGTAATAGGTGACACGGTCTGGTACCCGGGTGGCAGTTGTATGAGTGGAGAGAAGGAGATATCAATGAGGGCTGTTGTGAGGGTAGAAATGACAAGATTTGGCAACAGATTGAATTTTGGGGGTTTAGTGAGAGTGGAGACTTGAGCAAGAGTCACAGACTTGAGGAACTGTGAAGAAAGTGGTGCCCTCAGCAGTAATAGGAAGTTCAGAAGACGGCATGGTTTGAGGGAAACGTTAGCGAGTTGTGCTTTGGACAGGTCAAGGATTCAATGCCTAAGGAACGTCCAGTTAGAAATATCCAATAGACAGTTGGAGACGCAGGATTGGAACACAAAAGAGAGACTAAAGTCAGGTAATTTGGAAGGACGTCTTTGATGGAGTTCTCCAGAGATTTGCCCTCGGTCTTTTGCTGTTTGACCTCTGGGGGTCTTGGATGAAGACATTGATAGTATGTTTACCAAATTTGAAGATAACACAAGGCCAGGAAGAACAGGTAATAAGTTGGATGACAGAGTCAAGGCTCCAAAAAGGCTTAAATAGGCTTTAGCACTGGGTTGAATTTAAAATGGTGATATTTAATAAGAACAAAAGAAAAGTCTGATATTTGAATTTATAAAAATCAACCTCACAAATATAATCCATGGAAGGTATAAGTAAACAGTGATTTGTCTGAAAAAGATTCAAGAGTTCTAGTGGACTACAAGCCCAATATGGCACTTGTGGGATATGACAACCAAGAGAACTAATGTAATCTGACAATATATTAAGGAAGGGCACAGAGTGCAAGACCAGTAAAGTGATAATAGCCCTATGCATTGCATTGTACTTCGGAGCATTTTATGCTAATCTCCAAACTAAATCAGGAATATTTTCTTCAGCTCTGGGCCTCATATTTTACGAAGGGCACTAACAAGTTATCAGGCATCCAGAGGAAAGCAACCAGATTGGTGAAAGGGTCTCATTGAAGGACCTTGGAATGTTTAGCTTGAAGAAAAGGAGACTTGTAGGAGTGGGAGGACACATGGCTGTCTTCAAATAACTGAAGGTCTGTTGTATTGTCTAGCTCTGGTTCCAAGGAGAACTAGGATCAATGGATGAAAGTTGTAGAGAGGCAGATTTCAACTCTATATGAGGAAAAACTTCCTAAAAATTAGACATACCCCAGAGTAGAATCAGTTGCCTTGGAAATAATGGGTTTCCCCTTACCTGAGTTCTTAAAGTGACGGTGAATTGTTTCATTCCTTGTGTTCTTATCATATGGTGCATAGCACAGGACCTGGAACATAGCATTTGCTTTTAATAAATACTTGTTGATTGACTGATTGATTGATGTTCTACAAGGGGATTCTTGGTTAAGGATGGGTTGGACAAAATGATCTCTGTGGTTACTTCCAACTCTGAGATGTATTTCTGTGATTCCTCATTCATTGTGTCTCTGCAGCTTACATATCCAGGTCATAGGTACTGCTAGACAAGTTCTATCGCCTCCTCATCCAACTTCAATATGATAATCAGAGCAATATGTGTTCTTCATGCACATGGCTATTCCTCTGTGCATTGCTAAACTGATTTCTTTTCAATGATCATCAGTGTCACTGAGGAAGTCTTGTAGGGCTCATTCCAAAGAGCAAATGTCATTTGGAGAACCTCATCACTTGGAGGGGATGCCTCTTCTATTCACATTTTGTTCAGAACATCCTCTAGCATACTGGCAAAAAAATTTTTTAAGTGACTACATATCCCTGTTTTATATTACTTGATTAAATAAATATAACTCTGGTTTCATCTATCGAGGAATTTTGTATGATCTTAAAGTTTACATGGCAGAAACCTTATGGGAGAAGAGCCTTTAAGGATATGTTTTGCTCCTCAAAGTCAAATAATTTTTTGTTCTCATCAAGCAGCAATCACAGTAGGAGCTTATTTTCTTGGTAACTCAGTGAGTTATTGGACTGTGAAGATATGGGCTGCTGTAGGAAATCATTGGCAAAAACCTGCCTGTCCTTTTCTAATGTTTTCATAAAGGATATTCTCACTACATGTATAAAATATTCTCATAAAGATTTTATAGTGATGGGAAATTAGGTATTGAGGCATTATTTATTATCCTTTCCAAAACGCAAGACCTTCCAAGTTATGATCATTGAATTTTTGGCTGACTCTCTTAGAGCAGGAAGAAATGCTTTTTCAGTCCGAGACTAGACTTTCTGGCAGATGTCACTGACTTGCTTATTTAAACAAGAACCAATTAATGAAATGGAGATTCTCCAGGAGGAGGTTATCCAAGATAGTGAAGAGTTTTGAGTTTATGCCATATGGGAATTGGGGATGTTGCACCTTGAGAAGGGAATTTCATCTAAGAGAAGATTTAATGTGAGTGGAGTGGGGGCAGTTATGATGGCAGCCTTGAGGTGTTTTTGTGGCTGTCATATTATTCTGCTTGACTCCAGGGGGGGAAAAATAGAACAATGAATGGAAGTTATAAGAAGACAAATTTCAGCTCCATAAGAGGAAAACTTCCTAAAAATTAAAGCCATCCCAAAATGGAATGAATTGCTTTTTACATGTAGTAGGTTTCCCTGGTCTTTACTGAATGACCTATTACTGAGTTTGTTGAAGAGAGGATTCTTTCTCAGGTAAAGGTAAGATTAGACCACCATTGAGGCCCTTTCTAACTCTGGGAGTTCTGTGATTCTACCTATCAGTTGAAGGAGAAGTACTTTAGATTAACAGTTAACTATTGGGGTTTTTTTGGGAGGCCTCCAAGTGAATATTTGAGGTTTATTAAGAGAATTGCAGTACAGGGTGACTCAGTCTCTGCTCAGTCAGCACCCTGTTGAGTCTCCTTCAGCCTTGGTCTGCATAATTCTAAAGTGGACTGACTGACTGTTGTTCACAGGAAACATGGAGGACAAGGCACAAGCTGTGACTTGCCACCCATAGGTGCTGTTGAACTGAAATGCTCAATATTTACTCAATCAGGAAAATCTCTAATTAGGCTTAGGCCTATAAATCTTTAATATTCACCCTTGGAAGGTCACGTTTGAACTCTTCCAAAGAGCCTTGTCTTCAGAGATGGATAATTTGTCTTTTGCTCTACTTCCTAAGATATCCTGGAGCTTCAGTTAGTAGGATCATAAATTTAGAGCTCGAAGGGATTTCAGAGGTCATCTAGGCCAAACCCCTCATTTTACTGAGGACCAGAGCAGTTAAGAGACTTGCCCAAGGCCACACAGAGATAGGACTTGAACCCAGATCCTCAGACTCCAGAGTCAATATTCTTTCCATTATAACACATTGCCTTCCTTGATCAAATATAATCAAGGCTAGAATCTTGGACTTGATTTCCCTGGGATGTATAAAAAATCTTGAAACCAGAGTTGGTCAACTCCTTCCCAGGAGTACCAGGATGGTGTATTCCCCCAACTAAAGAAGTGGAGAAAGATCTAGCTAACTGGCACTTTTCAGATTCATTTTTTCCATGTCAGCCTTATGTTGCAAGCCACTTCTTGTTCCTCGTCTGCAAAACAGCAAGGCCTATGGACCAGAGCAAAGATTTGTGGGTGTGAGTGGACGAAATGATTGGTTTCTTAAAGATTTTCCCAATAAGCAATAATTTTAGAACCATTGTCCTCTCCTCTCACATCACCTCCAAATATACAAACTTACTGCACCTCCATATCCCTCATTAACAGAACTCTACCAATAATTTTAATTACATTAATCATGCCTTCTAAAGCATTTTCTGTTGTTTTCCCCCCTTCTATTCTAATATAGTCTAGGTTGTGAAACAGGAGGTGAGTGATTTTTACCTCTGAGAATTTGAACTACATGACATTCATTGTACCGAGGGTTGAGGGCATATCTTTCATGCTTCTTGATCCATAAGCATGTATCCTGTCAGACTATCATGCTTGAATTAAATTCTCTAAATTCCTGTGTCTTCACAGGAGGTATAAAGCTCAAAATCAAACAAACAAAATCCTTCTTCCCAGGGGACTTGCTAAGAACTCATGATTCATCTTGTGCTGTCCCCCAAATGGTACCTCCTTGCTTGTGTGACCTATTTAGAGATGTTACTGAGGTGTTTGTCAGTGTAGAAATACCTCTTACAACCCAGCCTCAAACTACAGAGAATCTTCTGATCCACATCTTTGATTTAGGAACAGTTCTGTGGCCTCTGATGTGCAAACTTCTGCAACTCTAGAGTTTAAGTAAATTCTCCATTAATACTTTTGACTCCCAAGCATGGCTTCAGGACTTGTAGCTGGACTGATAGATGCCTCATGTAGTGGTATGATGTGTCCATTAGAATGTTTTTCCAAGAACTACCTAGAGACAAACTGGAAAAGGACTAAAAGCTCTCACTTTGGTTCTAGAGTCATCGTGGTCTAGATGTGACACTGGGGTTAGGGATGTTTTGGCTACCCTGCTTTCTGGGGTCATCTTCTCTCACTCTATTCTGATTCTGCGTCACCTTTCCTCAGCCGAAGCCCCCATGTCCAAACTACTCTGTCTTCTGCAACTTCCCACCTTTTAGGGTACTTCCTCACCAATTGGACACCTCACTGTGTTCATATTCTCATGATCTAGACCCATGCACTACCCGAACATTGTAAGCATTGTGACTTTCTCCAGAAGAACGATGTTATAACTTTGCTCTTGAGCATTGTGGGAAATAAAGTTCAAAAGGCATGTCCTTTATGTTTCAGGGGAATCATCGTGTCATATATTTAGAAATAGAAGGGGCTCCAAAGGCCAACTAATCCAACCTTCCTCATTTTAAAAGTGAGGTTTTCCTCCTGAGGTTCCTCAGGCCCAGACAACTAAGACCCACAGGCACTGTGATTTCCCCAAAATCACACAAGCAGTAAGAAAGACTTTGTTTTTTTAAAAACAGAAATACTTCCTAAGGGCAAAGGATCTTCTTAAGGTAAAGCATTCTGTGGTG